>NC_091742.1:81294051-81638426 GCF_043380555.1 Nothobranchius furzeri
AGAGGAGTAATGAAGTTATAATGAGCTGCTGCCAGAGGAGGGAGCCGTTGTCCTCAGAGGGGCAACTGTTGGACGACGGAGGCAGAAGCAGCAGTGAAAATCTAATTAAACCTGGTAACACGCCTCAGAAGGAGCTGGATGGAGGAAGAGAGAAGACTCGATCTGCCCTGTCTGATCTGCCAGCGTGTTCTCTGATGAGTCTGTGAAACGTGACAAATCCAACAGATGTCTTTCTTCTTTTTTCTTGTCAGAATCTTTAATAAAGCAGAGACAAAACAGCTGAGTGTCTGAGTTGGCCTGTCAGCAGTACAGCAGAGCGCCTCCTGGTTGATGAATAGAGCTGGGATTAGTAAACTGCTGACTAACTTTTGTTGAAGCTTTGCAAAGGTCCGGTTTGACTTCTTTTAGCATTTTCATCATCATCACCTGAGTTTTGCTTCTGGTGAACTCCAGTGTTGTTCGTCTACATGCTACACAACGTCTGTTTAGCCTCATTTAAATTTAGTAATTGTTGATTTCATAAACATCTTAACATCTGTTTTTGTTACTTTTTGGCCATCTGACCATTTCACTTCATCCTCACTGGGCCAGCGGGGAGCTGGTGTCTATCTCATGCAGTTATCAGGTGAAAGGCAGAGGCGCTGTGTGCTGACAGGCAGGGCAGGCAATAGCTTGGACCCTCCAGGCCACTAGAGGTCCCCAGAGGGCCGATAAACTTTAAACCAGATCAGAACCAAAACAGCAGCTGTCATTTGATCTGTTTTTGAAACTGTCCGCAGCAGTGTGTCTTTGGTTTTACTCAGCAACTACTGGTTCATCAGCTCAATACGGTGTAAACTCTATTCCTCCAAACTGATGCCATTCAGTGGCTGCATTATTTGAATAATCCAAAATCAATTTGAGTCTTGGACAGACTTTTACCTACCTAAATGAATGTGATATTGTTTTGGAATTTGACCAAATAATCTTTAAAACAAAGAGGACATAAAGAGCTTTACTGTTCAGACTTTGTGTAAAATCTCACTAACAGGATTTAAGCTCCATTTCATAAATCAGAACGTTAAAGAGTCACACTGAGACGAAGCTCTGACTGCAGCAGAGTCTGACTGCCCCAAACCTTTCTGGCATCACACAGATTAAACCGCCTCCCTCGCAGGGGCAGAAAACGGATCAGATTACAGATTGGTATTAATAGCCACCCACTCCCCTTTCTCATGATAAACTAATAGCTGACTTGGTCCCACGCTGAGTCTCTTCACGAGACCCGTCCTCATTCAGAATAAAAGACAGTCCACCAGCATGCCTCACGAGTAAGCACAAACAGAAGAACACCTTTGGTGTTTTTGGTTCAGAACTGACTAAAATGACTGAAACAAAGTTGTGATTTTCTGTTTGGAATAACAAGTCTAGTTTCTGTGGAGAACGGTGGATTCCCAAAAACGATTGTCCTGGAAGTCAGTAAGTAGATGTGTGTGTGGGTGTGTGTCCTTCATAAACATAGAAGAAATAGACTTAGTGGAAGCGGGTGATGTATTGTGTGCATGTGCTGCTAACTTCGAGCCCCAACAGCTCGCACATTTGAATAGGAACATAACTGAAGTCAGAAGGAAGCGGTGTGCCCCCCAGTGGATGGCTGCAGTATAACTCCCTCTCCCCATGTAACAGGCTCATTTTTCCAGCTAAACCTTAAAATCACACTCATAGCAGCTGCTGTAAATGGGATATTTTGGATTAAGGTTTGAATAATGATAGTTAGTTATTATTTCAATCATTCAAAAAAAAAACCAGAGGAATTCTGTCAATCTGCTGAAGTCAAGTTAAATAAAGTCTCACACAGCAATGGATAATGTTTGTTAGTTTGTGTACAAAAATGGAACAAAACATCTAGAAGTAGCTGAAAACAAAGAAGATCCAATGCTCTGATGCTTCATTGAGACAGATTCATGGACTCATAAGATACAAGGAGCAGCCTTTCTTAGAGAACTTGGTCTATTGTGACCGGAACACAACTGGAATGTTCTTTTTACTTAGCTACAGGAAATTTGTTTCTCTTTATCTGTCAGCGGACCTCTACTGTCCGATCCTGTAAACGGTGGTTGCCCAGTGTCTTTTCGGTTAAAGCTGATAGGGTAATGGCATCTTGAAAGTCTTCTTTCTGCACACCATCCATCCATCTAAACCTTCGGACATCCGTGACGCTGATCTCTGATCTGCAGATCTGCAAACACCCAACACAATCACGGTTCCTTTTCATGGTAACAGCCTCTAACAGGTGGCGGGATGACCCCTCCTATGTTGTAACCCAAGTGCCCCCTTCTCCCACCACTCTGATTCCTACTTTTTTGGCTCATGTATATTTGTTATACCTCCTAGATTTGCACCTTAAACAGGGTCCCACCCACTTCTCCTCAACCAATGGAGTCAGGAAACCATGCGATGGTCTTTTTTTAAAGAGAGTGTCAATGTCAGACCTGCTCTTCTTTAGCCAGTGGGGACAGGAGGTGCACTAACCCTCCTTCCTAACTCTCCTCGCTTGAAACCACTTGGGATTACATAAAGTGTACGTTCGACCTCTTCTTCCCCACATTCAGAAGGCACTAAGTAGTGTTTGTGCAGCTAATGCTTAACCATGAAGTGGGGATGGATGTTTTTAGGGGTCTTTCTTTCTTTGGGGAGTTTGTCCTATGGGGAGAAGGGCCTGGAAATCCCTGAGTATGATGGCAAAGACCGAGTGCACACCCTCACAGCCAAGAACTACAAGTCCATCATGAAGATGTATGATGTGATGGTCATTTATTATCACAAAAACGTGGACGGGAACCGAGGTGCAAAGAAGCAGCTCCAGATTGAGGAGATGTCTTTGGAGGTGGGTCGCTCCGGAAGCATGGCGGTTGTTCAATCTGTGATTTATGTGTGGAAATGCTGTAAGTAGGGAGTCAATGAGGATTAAGTGACAAAAGGTAGAAAGTGTCAGAGCAAGAATGTTTATGAATAAGCCACCATTTATACTTTTTAGGGTGAGTTTAAATTTTTTTTTTTTTTTTAGAATTTTCTTGAATTATAATTTTTGCTTTAACCCTCCCACTGTCCTAATGGGTGTGACCCTGCGAGGAAAGTTGACCATTGAGCAGGGTTGATGGTTTATCCCTTGAGGTCCATGTGGCAGGGGTGAGGAGTGAGCACCACCTCACCCCTGCCACATGGACCTCAAGGGATAAACCATCAACCCTGCTCAATGGTCAACTTTCCTCGCAGGGTCACACCCATTAGGACAGTGGGAGGGTTAAGAACAAATTTGTGAAGGTCAAAATCCATCCATCCATCCATCCATCCAACCATCGATCGGGTCGAGCCGACTGAGTTAATTTTGGGGCCAAGTCAGGCTGAGGCAGAAGTAGAGGTGGTTGTTGGTGCTGTTGGCTGCACAGTAGAGGACAGCACGGGTGCAATAGCATTCCCTCATAGAGTGACATGAAGATGCACTAAAAACAAACAACGGGTTGTGCTCAGACCGTGCTCAATGTGGTCATACCGAGTCCGTTGACTCGTTTCAGTTTTGGGTTGAATTTTTGGACCCGTTGAAAACTCTGGCTTGGAGATTTTCAGGTCAGAGGGAGAGAGGATGTGTAAGACCCTCCATTGTTCTGTTCTATGGGACAACTTTTTCCAGCGGAGTTTGTCTAGAAAAGCTGCAACAGGGAAGCATCCCAATGTAATAATGACTTTACTTCATGCTCTGATTAATCACAATGATCCCATGGCAGTGGTCACCAAATCCAGTCCACGAGGGCCACTATCCCGTAAGTTTTAGTACAGTACAGTACTACAGAAGGTAAACCGATCAGGTAGTTTAACCAGTCTGACCCAGATCGGGGTCAGGGGAAACATACAGCTTAGTGGCCCTTGTCGACTGGAGCTGTTTAGTGTTGGGACATCAACCTTTTGTTGGGTCTGTCATGTTGGACTGGTTGCATGGGAGTTCTAGAATCCTTTATTTAGATTAAAAGACTCGATGAAACACAACAAACAACAGAGAACAGGTACTCCAGGACATCCATCTGTATCCTTGCTCAGAAAGCTAGAGATTCAAATCAACATGGCAGCATGAAGGTGATGATAGCAGCAGTAATAATTTTCCGTTCCATCAGTTAGAGTCAGGAAACATCTTACTACAATGTTTGCAAAAAACGATGTTGCCCTTTTGCTAATAAGCTGACCGATATGCAGACCTCATTGCAGATAAACTGATTGTGATGTCACTCTCACAACAGAGCTCTGATATCTGAGGTAAATGAAACGCCACATAAGAAAAATGGAAACCAGACTGCAGAAAGTCAGTTGGGCGTTCCTCCTTCAGTAGCAATTGCTCTGGTGCCTCTGTGACAGCCACTTACTCTTAGATTACTCCAGAGATGCTGCTCAGCAGGCCACCACACTGCAATGGAAGTCTGCATGCTTCTTATAATTATATTGGCTAAATAAATCCAAAGTACTCTCCACCATTAGGCCACAGTCAGACAGTATTTCTACCTCAGGAACGATCTGAGCTGCAGTGTCTTCTTACAGAGTGTGCCCAACACTGGCCTGCATAAGTCCCCTCTCTGTAAATAGCCCGGGACAACCCTCTATGCTGAGCTAAAGGCTAAAAGCTCTCGTGGGACGGGGGAGAAAGTTTAGGGCCATATTTCACACCTGCCTCTGCTACTGTACACACTCTGCAGTATGGTGCCTCTACATGCCCCTCTGGGCGCAGGCTGAGGTCCTAAACTATTATTTACACACATCCAGTCATTGGATCTGATCAATTTCCTCATAGAACTGCCAAGTACGTCTTGGCCTGAAACACAGAGAGAGAGAGAGTCTCTCGGAGCAGCGGGTTTCTACTTTACTGTTACTGACTGCCAGCTGTGGCCATTCATCCAATCACAGAGAGAGAGATTGAGAGAGAGAGAGAGAGAGAGAGAGAGAGAGAGAGAGAGAGAGAGAGAGAGAGAGAGAGAGAGAGAGAGTCACTCAGAGGAGACGCTCAAAATAGCTACTCATTACCACCTTTAAATCTGGAAGCATGAATTTTTAAAGCGTAGAGTGCTCAGGGACATAATACTTTATTAGCTTTCATGCTTTTGTCACAAACCACTGCGCATCACTCGTCATCGACCACGTTCTACCCCTACTCTGAGTCTGGAGTCAGATTCCTAAAACAATCGCTGCTAATGGCACGACGGCTCAAACCTGCCCATCAAGCTCAACAGGTGTGAGCTATTTGCACCGTTTTCACGTGAGACTGCAGCTGAGCTCCTGGCATGGGCGAAATTACATTTTTTGTCATTAAAGACAGGAATAAGAACATGAGGAAAAATGAAATTAAGCCAGCTGCAGGTTCTAAATGATCACAGAAGCACTTTCTCAAAACATCTCACTGTGTTATATAAAGGCCCGATTCTAGCTCTGAGCCATTAGACGTTGTTGTTGTTTACTGTAAAAGGTTGAGGCACGATTACTTCCTATAAGAAAATACATGTTTATAATATATCTATATGTGCACGTTTACTGTTGTATACTGAACTAAATGATGATAATTGCTTTTTCATCAACTTATGAATACATGTTGAAATGCCATACAAACTAAAAGTTTTGTATTCTAAGTGTAAAATTACTTTTTTTTAGAAAATTACTTATTTAGAAAATGTATCTATAAATTAAAAGTTGAAAATGGAACAACTCAACAGAAAGCTAGATTTAAAAATAAAACCTCTACAGGGCATTTGGAAGTTTGCAGAATAAAAGTTCAGAATTTCCTTTTAAAGCTACATTTTAATTAAAAATATATCATATTTATTTTGACGGGCACAACACTGGGTTTGTGTTTATGTCTACCAACCAGTAGAGGGCACCATCGCAGGTTGCCAAATACTGTGAACAGTCTGCTCGGCACATCAAGGCTGGCAGTGTGGAAAATGACGGACTCGGCAGGTCAGGCAGCTGCTTCTGGGCCTGTAAAATGTAAAAAATAAAAAGGAATACCTTAAATACTGTTGTTAAATACACTTATTAGTAGAAATTAGTATTGGTAGAAACCTTCTCAGTGGCCTAGTGGTTTGAGTGTCTGCCCTGGGCCTAGAACATCAGGATTCAAATCCTGGTCGGGTCTTACCAAATGCCTCCCTGCTAGACACTCAGCTTTAAGGGGTTGGATTGGAGGGTTGAACCACCAAATTGATTCGGAGCGCAGCCAGTGCTGCAGCTCACCGCTCCTGACGAGGATGGATCAGATGTGGAGATGTAATTTCACCAGTGTGTGATGACTTATGGGAATTTAACTTTAAATTAGACCTTACCCTGTACAGTTTGTCACTGGACATTGTGCTGGCTGGTCACTTCACGTTTTGGCAGCTAACCTGGCATCCCGATGGCTGGAAAACTTGTTCTATTGTTGCAACCACAATCTCCACATAATAGATGTTGCTTTGGTGTTCATGTTGCATATTCAACCTTTAAACTGACAAAAAATTACATGTCTGGTAATCATAACTAAATAAATGGAGTTGTATTTTTCCTCGTGTCAAATATTTCCTGTATGTTTTGCCTTCGATCTGTCATCTTTCCTTGCACTAGTTTCAAAACGCCACGACAAGACGATTATGTGGTTAGCCTTCAGAAAGATGGAAGGAATTTTAATAACTGTGTTGATTAAAACAACTCAAAATGCGAGTACAAATTTGGTTAATTCCACACTATCTTGAGTTCACTGTTTTTTCTCATGAAATAATGAAGTGAAACCAAGTTGGTTTCATGTAATTTCGTGTCACAAAGCCGCTGTGCTTACCTTGGCAACAACGGTACTTTAAATAGCCCGATGGTGCAATTATTCAGTTCTGTGTGTCATCTGGGTGAGCTATCATGGATGTGCAAAGTGTCAACAGCAATCTTTTTAATGAAGTGAGAGCAACAGGCACAGGGGAGCTCCGACAATCATGACGACTTACTACAAAAATAACACACAGCTCACCTGCAGCTCTTTGTAGCTAAAGGTATTCTGCGTTGTAACCCGGACATTAGAAACTGGAGTCATTAATGATAAGAACATAAAAGCACACAGGAAGAGTAGGTCTGTATGAACATGTTGGGAATAATGAGCATGCTTCTTTGGTTTGAACTCTGACCTTTGACATGCTACGTACTCTACAAGCGTCGTACTCCAATCAGCTCATGTTGCAGTGATCTCTCACTTGCAAACGCCCCACCCTCTCCCAGAGTTACACACACATTGTTGCTATGGAACCCAAGAACTATCTGCTGTAATGTGCAATTGTGATAAGAAAATGCAGCATTAGAAACAAAGAGAAATTTCATTCTTTAAAGACAAAAGTGAAAAAATGAATGGTCACTAAAGATGTATCCTGTTGAGTCTGACTGGACCTTCACAAACAAGGACGTCTCTTTGTGTGGTTGAGACATACGATCACCTTTTATTATTTAAAAAATGCTGAGTGTAATATAGTAAAATATGACACAGTCATAAACAAAATGAAACATTTAGGACACAAAATACTTCAAAGCAGATTTTAACCAGTGTGTGCTCGTTTCCTGTGGACAGTGAACTGCATTGCTGAAGTGGTTTAGAATATATATTTATGAGATTAACTGATGCAAAAATCAACAGAAAAACTGAACATCAGAATTCATCATATCTAATAAAACCAGTGAGGAATTATTCAGTAAATTAGCTAACACCAAGAACACCATTCAACAGCTAACAGACATAGCATTAGTTATGCTAGCACCTTCAGCAAACAGATGCTTTGCTAGTGTAACCTATAGGGAGCCTGCATCTCCTTCACTTTTGGTCGGCTCATTCTCCTGAATGAAGAAAAAAAGTGAATGTAAGTAAACGAGGATGTGAAAGCTCCGCTTTGCCTTACGCCCTGAATCACACGTGTGTTGTTCTCCAGTTTAAATGGAAAGTAATGTGTGTTTTGACTGTCTGTCACATAATTTGAGATTTATTACACTGTAAAAATGTGTTAATAAAATAACTACAAATCAGACGTTGGCGTATATGACGTCACCACAGATCTCCTCCCCAGCGAGGCTGCTGTTACCACATGACCAGATTCATAATGGTTTTTTTTTTCATCCTCCTTCTGTCGTCCTGGAAGGATTCGAAGCTCGCTAAACGAATCTTTTCCTCTTCTGCATGTCTGATTCAGTGACGGCAACATGGTGAAATGCTTTTCACACGTCTTTCCACCCAAAACCTAAAATACCTAACATAAGCGCATTCTTGGCATCAGAATGCGCCATTAAAATCCGTTGACATCATGTGTGAAATCCATGGCACATATCAAACAGGATCAGAAATCAATTTTTTTCCTCTTGTGGCACGGTGGAGCAGGGGCGGATTTAGGACTGAAGTAGATCCGGGGCTTAACACACACACGCGCACACGCGACACGCGACACGCACTAGTCAACATCATATATATATATATATATACATATATACATATATACATATACATATATATATGTATATGTATATATATATATACACATATATATATATATGTCTTGTACCACATAATTTTTAATCTGAAGCTACATATTAAGCATATTCAGGGCAGAGTATTGTTTCTGTTGGTGTTTAGTGTGAGATGATAGTAAATATTCCCTTTCTTTCTCCAACAACTTTACCTGATAGTAAGCTAACTTTAGGCAAACCAGCAGCACCACAAATATTTTCAAATAAGACTCACAAACCTGAGTCAACACCAGTCTCATCAAAGCTGGGGTTCTGTCGTACTTTTTGTCTAAAAAACGTCCTTATGTCCATCTTCACTCATGCGTTTCAGGTTTCAGGCAGAGAGTGTAGAAGAAGCCGGCTGCTGAAGGGCTTCTTCTTCAGTGGTGGAGGCTCAGGCAGGCTGCATACAAACTACTGCCAGCTGCGCCCTCTCTGTTGGACTTTGGTACTGCATGTTACTTCCACGATTTAGATCCGGGGCTTATCATGAAAGATCCGGGGCTTCAGCCCAAGTAGCCGGGCCTAACGCCGCCCCTGCGGTGGAGAAACAAGGGCCAGGGCGAGATTCGATCCCCAGACTCCCGAGTGAGAGTCACGCACGCTAACCAGTCAGTCAGAGGGATATCCCCTTGGCCAAGTAGCCAGGGCGCATGATCAACTGGGATACAGTGGCATCCTGTCACACTCTCATAGACTCTCATTCATTTATTTGGCTGTAGGGGACCTGCGATCTGGAAGATGAGTGTGACTCAGGCTTTGCTACGGGGCGAAATTAACATAGACATAAACATAGACATCTATTGCCCCCAGACTTTGGAACAGTCTGCCTTCAAATCTCCATCTCTTGAAATCTGTAGAGGTCTTCAAAAAACATCTTAAGACTCACCTTTTCATCCAGGCTTTCCCCCGCTAAATATTCTAAAAGATGGCTTTGTTCTTGTTCACACCTTGACTTTGTTTTTACTCCTGATTTTGGTTACTATTGTTGTCACTGCTATTGTTGTTATGATGTTTTTATTGGTTTGAGGTATTTGCCCTGATTTTACTCATGTTGTACAGCGCTTTGTGATTTATATCTGTGAAAGGCGCTATATAAATAAACTTTACGTACTTACTTACTTACTTACTAGATGTATAAACCACCAACTCACAGTAAAGTCGTAAACACAGACGTGCCGACTGTCTCTGACAGGAAACCGCTGAAGTACATTTAGAAATTTGTTAGACTCACATTCATTTGCATATCATCATGCCATGTTGGCTTGCTGCAGATCGTTGGTGGTTTTTATTTTCTCCTCAGTATCCGATACAAAAAACCCAAGGTGGATATTACTGTATCTTACATTTAGTTAGCTTGAAAAACGACTTGTTCTGTGAGTGGGTGGGATCAACCAAGAAAGTTTTATGATTGGTCAGTCGATGCAACTTGATGTAGTTATTGTCTTACTGAGTGTCTGGAAGGATGGTCCACAGATTAGTTCTTTTCCTAATCTGAAGGGAATATAAATTTCTCCAAAAAGTGGCTAAGGGTCGTCAGAAATGTTGCTAAGTTTATTTCTAGGTATGTTTTTTTATCCCCCAAAGATAATTGAGAGAGTCTGAATAGTCGTTGGAAATACCAACATAGTTGCTAAGCAGGTACAAGGGTTCAAGGTTCAAGGTTGTCTTTATTAATCCCCAAGGGGGAAATTGAATTGCCTTGAACAAGTAAACACAACATGCATATCCACACAATGAAACATTCACTGGTCCTGATAAAATATGAAAATATCAAATATACAATCATACGAAATGGTCATTGTAAAAACGCACTGCAGCTGGAATAAAAGAGCTCCTAAAACGTTCAGTGGAGCACCGGGGCATTAACATTCGCCCACTGAAAGAGCTCCTGAGATCCTTAAAAATGTGGTGAAGGGGGTGATCCTCCAGAGTCATAACTGTCTTAAGTTTACGCTTCATCCTTTTGTCGATGATCATGTCAAATGAGTCCAAGCGTTGCCCAACCACTGAGCCAGATTTCTTGATCATTTTGTCGATCCTGTTTTTGTCCTCAGCAGTGAGGCTCCTGCCCCAACACAACACAGCATAAAACAACACACTGGCCATAATCCCCTGATAAAACACATTCAAGAGCCTCCTACTTATATCAAAAGATCTTAGCTTCCTAAGAAAAAACAATCTGGACTGGGCCTTTTTAACAACAGCATCACTGTTCCTTTTCCAGTTTAACTTATCGTCGAGGCACACCCCTAGATATCTATATGTCTCCACAGTTTCTATAGGTTGGCCTTTGATGACCACTGGAGAGAATGTTTGTTTTTTCTTTCTAAAATCAATAACCAGCTCTTGTGTTTTGCCAACATTGAGCTGTAGAAAATTTGCATCACACCATCCAACAAAGGAGTTAACTTCCTCCCTGTAAGCCAGGTCGTCACCCCGGGAGATCAGGCCCAGTAGGGCAGTGTCATCAGAGAACTTCTGTAAGTGACAAGATGGTAGACTGTGCCTATAGTCAGCTGTGTACAATGTAAATAAAAAAGGAGATAAAACTGTCCCCTGTGGTGCACCAGAGTTCGTAAAAATCAAGTCCGAGCACTTACCCCCAACCCTCACAAACTGAGGCCTATTTAAGAGATAGTCTAAAATCCAGGCAGTGGTGGAATTGTGCAGCTTAAAATCCAATAACTTATTTCCTAAAATATGGGGCTGAATGGTATTAAAAGCACTAGAAAAATCAAAGAACATAAGTCGCACTGAACTGCTGGCTTTTTCAAGGTGTTTATAAATAATGTCCAGCAGATACAGAAGGGCATCATCCACACTCACACCCTTCCTATATGCAAATTGCAAGGGGTCTTGGAAGGAAACAACTTGTTCTCTTAGGCATTTAAGGACAATTCTCTCAAAACATTTCATTAAATGTGATGTCAACGCAATAGGCCTAAGATTGGACAACGTACAGCTGACACCTGTTTTCTTAGGGATTGGCACAAGACAAGAGGTTTTCCACATTACAGGTATTTTGGCAGCAGACAAGGACAACATGAAAATGTAGTGGAAGACAGCTGCAAGCTGCTCTGCACAAACTTTAAGGGTGCATGGATGGACACCATCAGGGCCTGCTGCCTTGTTAGGCTTAAGCTGACTAAACTGCTGCTGGACATCCTCAACACTAAAGCTAATCTCTGAGCATGCATTCTCAACCTGATCCGTGGCAAGTGCTGATTTAAGTTTGTCGTGTTCATGTGTAAAATCACGATCATCAAATCTGGCAAAAAACTGGTTCATCTCATTCACATCCATCCCGGTGCTGTGTAAACCTGTTTTACCCCCATAGCCAGTCATGGTTTTCATCCTGTCCCAAAGACACTTCGAATTAGAACCATCAATAGAGGTTTCCATCTTATCTTTATATTGCTTCATAGGTAACACCTCATGGACAGAACAAACTAGAGACAATCATAAAGTTAGTAAAGTGATATTTTAAAGAGCACATTGCAGAGATCAGGCTTAGTGTGCGCCACGTCTAAAACGGTCCGGGTAGAAACGGTGCTAAAACATGCTGCTTCTTAGGCTTTTGCTCATTTATTTGTTTGGGAGGAAATTTCAAGTCAGTTTTATGGCTTTGATTGTTCATTTATACAACATAAGTGATGCCTATAAACGTCACGGTGGATGGAGGTTTGGACCCGAATGCAGATTCCCAGAACGACATGGAATATGCAAAAATAAGATCCTTTTATTAGGAGCAATGAATGAATGAATGAAGTCCACAGGCTCAGGAAAAACACTGGAGCCAGCTCAAAATTAAAACACTCACAGGAAGCTAAACAAGAAGAACAATCACACACAACAAACACGCAAGACAGGGTTATTTACAGGGGCTGGGTGATTAAGGGAACTGGGAATAGGTGAGACTAATTAACTTAGTGGGGAAGCAAATCAAATTAGAGGAGGAAGCTAGAACTAAAATCCTGTAAAACATAACTGAACATAAATGCTATAGAACTAAAAGTAAATAAACTAATGGCCTAAAGAGTTACAGAACTAAATACACTGAAAGGCAGGGATAATAAAAACACCCAAATAAATAAATGACGACACAACAAGGAGAGGAGACATTAAGGGAAATTGGAGACAAGGACACGAAATGTGACAATGAATGTCTGAATATAATTCCTAACCATACATTCCTATGGGTCCTTCTCATTAGAGATCAGACTTTCTTCTTTTCATTTCAAAGCCGAGCTTGAGAGAGTTATTTTAATTTGATTAAAGGAAGAAAAAGGCAACAGCTCATTATCAGCACAGCTGTTAAAACTTAACCTCTCTTCTCACCAGAGATGCGAAACTGTTTCCTAGCTGGGTGAGAACTACAACACCTTTTAACAGCTTTTCCTTATCGCCGTTCTTTCAGTTGTTCAATTATACTTTGACAGCCTCTAAATATGGAGCTAACGTGAGAGATGTGATGCTTTTAGACGTGGCGGGTGTGTTTTTCTCTAATGTCATCCCGGCCCTGACCATGTCTGTATATGACTGCTAGTTTTATTCAAGTTCATTTTTGTCCTGATGTTTTACAACTGTGGATTAAAAACATTTTATTTAAAGGCTTCGAGCTGATGTTTATATTCTGAAGGTAAAACATGGAGTCGTAATGTTGTCTCGCATATTTCTCACACTTTTGGACTCAGAAACTAAACCCAGACGAGCTCCAGAAGACGGTGATGGCTCTGTGAATACTCTCAGAGGAAATTTGTCTCAGGATTATTTCCTTATATGTTTACAATTGTTTACAGTCAGTTTTGTTTTTTACAGTTTGTAGAAAGTAGGTCAGAAACGTGCATTTTAATTTGTTTGAATGTTGGATTTTCACTCATTTGCACGCTGAGTCTATATTTAGCTTTCGCCATTAGAAAAAGCTCAATTTGAAGTAATATGGTTACATTTTGACTGGATTGACCCCAGAGTGACAGAACATGTTAAATGTACATAGTTAAAGTTTAATCAAGGACGGAAGTATCTGATAGACCCACAGGTGACATGATGACTACCCTCCATTTAAAATGTTTTCTAAACGAAGCACACGTGTTCTCCTTTCCCCTTGAACGTTCCCCAACAGCGCCCTGTCTGCTCTCTGATCTGCATCAGCGAACGGCTGCATCATTTATTCATGGGAGAAAAATGTCAAGGAAATGGAGGAGGGATCAAAGGGCACCATGAAAAATTAAAATGTGAATTTCATGACTTTAAACACATCTCGCTTCAACCGGGTGTTGAATGTGGATGAATTCAGCCCTGATGGCTCTCCTGTGTAATACCGCACGTTGTGTCATTCAACCCTCGGCTCACCTTTTCATCAGCGGTAATAAACGGTCATGGCAGGTTCAAATCTTGTTCCTGAAACACATGCACATGCAGCTGCATGCAGTAATGGGAATTTATGTTCAGAGTGCTGCGGTTAGACTCAAACAAAAAATTAGGCTGGGTTTCTCTTTGTCTTTAAATTAATTGATAAATAACCCTTTAAAGTACCGACTGCCTCTGCATTTCTGTAAAATCACAGAAAAAGAGTCAGGTTGTCCCCGGTGCCTTCCAGAGGCAGTGTAATGTGCGATGATGTCATGCACGTTCACGCTCAGGCATTTGCTATCTGTAACTTTAGCGGCAGAGCGAGAGGCAGTGTTCGTTTGTTTTAATTTATTTCATTCAATCAATCAAATAAAAGTTACATAAAAACAATTCAAGTTCACAAATAATCATAAATGAAAAGGAGCAGAAAGAAGCAAAAACTTATAATATCTGCCCCCTTTTCACATCAAGACATTAGCTGTTTAACACAAAGCATGTCGTTCACCTACTCCCCACCCCCAACACAAGTCCATCAGCCTAATTAAGGTCTTATTATTTCATCATGATACGTTTTGACACTTTTTTTAAATACAGAAAAGGATTTAGATTGTTTTATTTCACTGTCGAGACTATTCCATAAATAGACACCTTTAACTGAGATACAACTTTCCATTATCGCTGTTCGGAATCTTGTTTTTTTTAAAAATGTCAGTTCCTTTTAGATTATAATTACTTTCTCTTTTTACAAATGTCTTTTGAATATTTATTGGTAGAACTCCTTTATGTGCTTGGTACATAAGTATTATTGAATGATTTCCTACTAACTTGTCAAATTTCATTAGGTCTAGTTGTGAAGACATCGGATCCGTATGATCCCTTCCACTAACAACTCTCACTGCTCTCTTCTGCAAAAGAAAAATTGAATGTGTATATGTTTTGCAGGTACTTCCCCATACTTCGATACAATATGTCAGATGTGGAAGAATTAACGAGTTATACAGAATATACAATGCTTTTATGTTCAACAATTCCTTCGTCTTAATTAGCACAGAAACCAGCTCAGTGGCCTAGTGGTAGAGTGTCCGCCTTGAGACTGGGAGATCAGGGTTCGATTCCTGGTCGGGTCATACCAAAGACTTAGGAAAAAAATGGGACCCAATGCCTCCCTGCTTGACACTCAGCATTAAGGGGTTGGATTGGGGGGTTAAACCACCAAATGGTTCCCGAGCACGGCTGTGTCTGCAGCTCACCGCTCCCCCAGGGGATGGGTCAAATGCGGAGAACAAATTTCGCACACACATCAGTGTGTGTGACAACTAATGGGACTTTAACTTTAACTTTAACTTTAAATAGCTCGAGATATTTTAATTCTAATAGCATTTATGTGAGACCTCCACGATAAATGTTCGTCAATAACAACACCCAAAAACTTAACTTCTTCAATTCCTTCAACATTTAATGATACACCAACATTTTTTTACCACTACAAAAAGCTATTAACTTAGTTTTATCAATGTTTAAACAAAGCCTATTGATATTAAACCATATTTTAATTTTTGTAAATTCATTTTCAACTACATTTAAAACATCTTTCATATTTTTTCCTGAATAAAATAAGGTAGTGTCATCTGCAAATAGTATGCACTTGAATCATTTAGAAACCATAGCAATATCATTAACATAGAAAAGAAAGAGTAATTGTCCAAAGACCGATCCTTGTGGTACTCCACAACTAAAATTATATGTAGAGGATTTTATATTATTAATTTCCACAAACTGTTGTCGGCCCATCAAATAACTAGGGACCCACTCATGTGCTACTCCTCTAATCCCGTATTTGTATAATTTATCTAATAATATTACATGATCCAGCGTATCAAACGCTTTTTGTAAATCTACAAAAACACTCACCAAATATTGTTTATCATCTATTGCAATTGAAATCTCTTCTACTAAATCAATTCCTACTGTTGCAGATGAATGATTAGAACGAAACCCATATTGACTATTGTGTAAAACACTATGCCTATTAATACACTTTTTCAATCTAACAAAAAATAATTTTTCCAGAATTTTCGAAAACTGCGGAAGCAGCGATATTGGCCTATAATTAGTGTATTTGTGCTTATTTCCACCCTTATAGAGTGGTATTACTCTAGCAGCTTTCATATGTTCTGGAAATATTCCTTTAATAAATGAGAGATTGCAAATATATGTTGCCAATGCAGTGACTTTATCACTGTTCCTGGTTCCTAGCGACAACTGGGAATGGGGGTGGGGTGTTCAATATTATTAATTCACATCATATTATAAGCCTCAATGACCCAAAATGAACAAATTATTGAAAAAGGAAGTACGTTCTTGGAGCAGATGGGGTTAATTTAATATTTTGATTTTAATGGAATGGCAGTAATACGTTTTCATGGAAATCAGCATCTTTAACTATTTAATAGAAAAACCCAAGAAGTGGTGAGAGCACCGTGTTTCCTGGAACAAGCGGAGGTCTGAATCATTCTGCTGAGTCTCCTGTTCATTTTCCACAGCGGCTTTGGCACGTCTCTCTTAAATCACATCAGTCGAGTAAAACATCTTGTTTCTAGCTGCAGGCCTGATAAAGCCAGGGTGGATTTGACTTTTATAAGAGAAGATTTCTGCGTGACCTGTTGGTGATTTGTCTGAGTCACCGACAGATGGTCCTACTTGTGGAGTTGGAACAAACAATCTAGTGAGTGTGTGAGGTTTCTGTGTCCTGGTACATCTGCCCTGGAAGCACATATGCTACCCTAGCCAGTCCCCAAGAACAGTTAGGAACCTTTATTTGTGTTCCTCCAGTCTGTGAAGTCAGAATTCACACGGTGGAAGGCAGTCGGAGGGTTTTAAGCTGCTGTGTCTGAATCTTTCATGACCGTCCCGGTGTCGTTATGTAACAGACTCGCGTAGGGCTTTGTGCTGTATTACAGCAGCTATTTACTCATTTATGATCCTAGAGCTTTGAGGGAGAAGTCGGCTAATTCTTCTCAGATCCCTGGAAACACACAGGCAAAGGAACATATTAAAAACCTCCATCCAGCCGTCATTCTTACTCATTCAACTTCTTTTATAAACCAGTGAAAGAAAATCAGTGCTTGTGTGTGTGTGTGTGTGTGTGTGTGTTAAATATCTCATGAAGTACTGGATCACTTTAATGAAACTCCTAGAAAGCAATCATTGAATGTACAACTGAGTGTGTGTGACACAGCAAAATACACTATACTTTTTTAAAAACTGTGAAATAAAGAAAAAAATCATTTAAATAGAAAAAGTTCACATTTTCTCACAATTCTCTTTAAATGTGCCTGCCCAGTGCTGCTGTTCGCTGAGAGAGCAATTCATGCACATAAGGGATACGTGCAGTGGGGATGGGGGGTGGGATAATTAAAAATGAGATGTTGTAAATGATTGGATGAGGTTTTTCCAGGATGTATGTGTCACCCCTACTTCACACGGTAAGCATCAGCATTGCAGAACAGCAGAAGAACGTTGCTGCTTCAAATAGAATCCATTGTAATCTATGGGGATGATTCAAACCAGCCACCACGTGGATATTTTCAGGCGCGTCCCAGAGGTAGCATGCTGCACTGCTAAAGAAAATTCAGTTTTTGCTGAGTCACTTCTGGGAAGCAGGTTGGGCTAGACAGGAAATCACATATGCTATTGTAGCTATTAAAACATATTTAATTATGACCAATAAGATGTGATAATTCCATATAAATATAAAAAAATCAACCTGATTGATCTTTGAATGTTTAATCAGAAGGTTCTAGTGTTCTTTGAATGTTTAATCAGAAGGTTCTAGTGTTCTTTGAATGTTTAATCAGAAGGTTCTAGTGTTCTTTGCTTCTTTAGAGACCATAAACACACTTCGTATTAATTCAGACAAAGTTGATAAAATGAATGTAATTATTTTTCCTAAACATAATGATTGATACATGACAAGATATGAAGAATGAGATGTGGTGTGATGGATGTGAGGTGTTGTGATGGAAGCTAGATGTTGTAGCAACTGAAATTGTGAAATTTGGGTGTAAAATAATTTGTTGTTTGCTTCTAAACTAGAGAGTCGCTTATTAAAACAGCATCAGACGCAATCTGTCGTGCCAAGTCTACGCACCCTTGGTGTGGAGGTTCTCGTTCGATCCGGGGGTTCTTGCGGGTCGCTGCCAGTGGAGTGAACCTTTGATATCAGGAACCCGTGGATAGTTCCGATGGGACCCGTCCAGTCTGAGATCCCTCGAGGTGAAGGCCGAAAGCTGGAATGCTTATTTGCGTCTAAGGTTGATGTTTGTTTGGCTCTTAGAGAGCCGGTTGTCTGGTATCAGCTGCAGAGTCACAGAAAGGTTTTGACTTAAGGTGAAGGTCAACGTCAAGGTCAACGTCAAGGTCACATTTATTTCTAAAGCACAATTATTGCTTCCGCAACCCAAAATGCTGTACAACACAGAAGATAAAATCGCAAACAAGTATAACTAAAAACTATAAAACCATAAAAATCAGCAAGTTAGGATAAAAACAGCATTTCATCACACATGTCATGTTGTGGTGAAGTGATCTAACCCACGACATACAGAATCAGATCGGAGACGGTTTAAAAGGTTTAAATAAGGATTTATTGAAGGGAAACCAAGGGAGCAGCATAAACGAAGCTGAGTTCTTGCACAGGGAGGCTGGTGCGGGAAAACTGGACAGATCGGAGTTAGAACCAGATGGCGGAAGGAACGGGAATTCAGACTTGTGCGGAGGACTTACGGTCTGGAGAGGAGGGAACTGGTTTGAGGGAGGAGTGGTCCGGTCTAAGTTGAGTGGCTTGCAGGGACTGAGATCCAGAAGTGAGACGTGGAGGGAGCTGAGTTTATGGAGGTCCAGGAAGTTTAGGTGGGCAGCTGGAGGTGGTTCTGGCCAGGGGAGAGGCTGAGAGACGTGCGGGGTTGGAGATCCAGGTGGTGTGGACTCCAGAGTTCTGCCAGTCCAAGATGAGTGTGTAGGTTTGTCTGGGAACAAGAGCAGGAGGTCAAAGGGCAAAAATCCAAAACTCATTAAATTCTTAAAAAATCCAAAAAACACAATCTAATTCTCAAAAGGCTTAAAGAGCTTGAACAAGATAACCTAGCGGCTGTTAGAAGGTCCCCAGGTAGAGTAATCATCCAGCGAAGTGTAGGAGTCTCCCAGCTGCTTAAATACCCCTGGCCAGCTGATGAGCAGATCTGCTGCAGCTTGGTCACCTCCAGACACGCCCACCTGCAGAGGGAAACTCAAAAGACAGGGAGTGACAGCAGGGAAATACCTCAGACTGTGACAACACAATTATAAAATCAATAAAAATGAGAAAGAGTGACAATGACAAAATAAAATCATCCTACATAAAAGCCAGGTTGAGTAAATGAATTTTAAGCAAGGACTTAAAGACATCCAGACTTTGTGAGGTCCTGATCTGCAGAGGAAGGCTGTTCCAGAGAGTAGAACCAGCCACTGAAAATGCCCCATCTCCTCTCGTCTTTAGGCGAGCCTTTGGATCTGACAATAAAAACTGTGAGCCCGACCGCAAATTCCTGGCAGGAGTGTAGGGTGACAATAAATCATCTAAATAAGGAGGGGCCAGACCATAAAGTGATTTATTAACAAAAGCAACAATTTCAACTGAATCCTGAAATGCACTGGCAGCCAGTGAAGGGAAGCAAGCACTGGAGAGATGTGATCATGCTTCCTTGTACCTGTTAAAAGGTGGGCTGCTGCATTTTATACCAGTTGCAAGCAGTTTAAGGAGGAATGCCTTAATCCATAGTACAGGGAATTGCAGTAATCTAGTCGACAAGAGACAAATAGATGAATAACATGTTCAAAGACAGTTTCCGGCAAATAACACTTATCCTTTGCAAGTTGCCTCAAGTGATAAAAACCAGAATGGACCACTGCACTTATCTGTCTGTCCAATTTAAACGGACCATCCATGAAAAACCCAGGTTTTTCCACATAAGGCTTTACAAAATCCAAAAGGGAACAAGTGGGCTCACCGCACCCTTCAACAGGTCTCCACTGCCAAAAACTAAAATCTCTGTCTTCCGATCATTCAATTTCATAAAATTAATTAACATCCATTGCTTCAAATATGGTAAGCAGGCCATTAAAGAAACAGCTGAATCTGGGATGCGTGGGAGATATATCTGAAGGTCATCAGCAAAGCAATGAAAAGTAATTTGTCTGGCAAAGATAGAGGACAATGGTAAAATATACAGTGAGAAAAGCGTTGGCCCTAAAATGGAACCTTGTGGAACATCACAAGTCACAGGTGCTGGTGGTGATGTAAAAGTTCCCAAGTTCACAGAAAAAGACCTGTCCTGTAGATAAGACTGAAAGCAGTCAAGCACTGTGCCCCTTATACCAACACAAGACTCTAATTGAGACAACAGAATATCATGATCAATGGTGTCAAAAGCAGCAGATAAGTCTAGCAGCATTAAAGCAGATGAGTTGCCAGAATCAGTAATCATTAATGTCATTCATCACTCGTAGAAGTGCACTTTCAGTGCTAAGCCGTGTCTGAAATGTGATGTATGGACAGATAATCCTGTAGCTGTTCATGAACAACTTTCTCCAGAACTTTTTATAAGAAACCAAGTTTGGAAATAGGTCTGTAATTAGATAGGCAAGCTGCGTCCAGGCTTGGCTTCTTTAAAAGGGGATTCACTATAGCCTGTTTAAAACACAGCGGAACACACCCTGAGAGAAGAGAACAGTTCATTAGTCTGTGCACAGCTGAATCAACACTGTCAAAGGCCTGCTTAAACATACGAGGTGGAATAACATCAAGTGGACAGACTGAAGGTTTTAAACGATGGACAATATCTGATAACTCCTCTAAGGAGACAGGTTGAAACTGACACCAAGATGTTAAACAATCTGGACAAGAACTTGGATCTGAGATAGAGGATGTTAATATGGAAGATCTAATCTGTGAAATCTTTCCGACAAAAAAGGACAAAAAGCGGTCACATAATTTTTGAGAAGGTATACAACTACTTCCAATGCTGGGGTTTACAATGCTGTTACAAGCACTAAACAAAACCTGACTTAAGGTCAAAGGAGATTGTTTCAAGAGAGGCTTCTGTCCCGATTTGGCCGAACCGGGACTCAGCGGGAAACTGAACAACTCGGGAAGCAATTCTTGTTTTATTAAACTACTTTGCTATGATTTCTGGCCAAGCTTGGTAAATCAGAATTTGACACGTTTCTGAGTATTTACCAACATCCCTCAGAAAGCCACGCCTTCCTTCAGATACGAAAATGTTTTTAACCTTAATATGTATCTTATTGTAATGTGTATGAGTGTAAACAATGGTTAACATGTTAAATCAAACACATAGTGATTTGTGATATAAATGGATCATTGTAAGAATAATATTCATTTTAAATTCATTGATTTAAGGACGGATTATTCAAACATTTAATTTAAACATCTTGTTCATTCACCACATATGATTATTTAACTTATAACTATAACGTTGTGGAGTCTTCACTTATTCAGAGTGAAGAATGTCGTCTGGCTTCCAAGCAGAGTTTAGGACCTTGGGACAGTGTGTCTATTTGAATGTTTTGTCTTCATGGAATGAGCAGAAACCTTCTGGATTTAGAAGGCCAAATAGAAAATGAATTCATGCTGTAGATGAAAGGTATGTTGGTCAATGTAGATGGTGAAAAACTGACCCTCTTGGTACGTTACACTATCAATGTAAAACATCTGGTTATACCTCTTAGTATTACACTGGTAATTACATTGGTAATATTTATGGTGTAATTAAAATTATGAATTGTTTTAACAAAAATATTTACCATATTGGCTGCCATCAGTATGAGAACAGTATTTCAAGCTGTACAGAGAAAATTGTACCAGAAAAACATTTCCTATCCCACCTTTAGGTTTTCTACTTTCCTAGTTTGGAACGTTTAAATGCCGGACACCTGATTCCTTTTAGACAGGCGGTGTCTCTTCAGATGGTAATAAACCTACTACCAGCTGAGTGTGTGTGTGTGTGTGTGTGTGTGTGTGTGTCCATTGGGTCATCCTTGGCACTTTGCATCATGAGGTGATGCACACACACAGAAATGTGTGAATCATCACTCACCACACACAAGAGCCATGGGTGGAACCCAGGCCAAAACTCTCAGACTCATTTAGACAGAAGACAGAAAAGCAAACAGGTCCTCACCACTGATGGCTCTTTACTTATCTGGTTTTGTGTTAAAGCCACTTACTTATTTTTAGCAGCTCTGGCTTGGAACTCTTTTACTAGATGTTAATGATGGAGTTGGGAATGAAGGAGAAATTAGCAGGAATGTAAGAAAATACGATGCGCTGAAATATTGTGACATTTCTTGTTATGATACTGAATCAAAGTTTAAAAGCCTTCTGGCGCAGCTCTCTCTTCACCACGACAGACCGGTACAACACCCGCATCACGCAGCACAGATCCAACTTTCCCTCACTCGTGAACAAGACCCCGAGTTACTTAAACTTCTCTACTTGAGGCAGGACCGCGTCTCTGACCGGGAGAAGGAATTCTACCCTTTTCCAACTCAATGCAATTTCTAAAGTGCTAAACCAGACTCAGATACCAAATTAAAATAGTCAATGAAAAAACCAAAATAGCGTGGGGAAGAACGTGGTTTCTGGCAAAAGCCCAAAACTTAAAAAAAAAACCCTGCTATGATTTGCAGGTGAAGATCCTGACAGTCTAGTATGTAATCCGTAAAATAAACAAATAAAAATAAATTGCACAAACCTTGAAATAAGTACAATATTAAAAAAAACAGACAGCTAAAACCTCCAGGGGCTGGGAATAGGGCTGGGAACGAGACGTAGAGTCGAAGCAGGCAGCTGGAGAGCTGAGGCTATGGCTGCAGACATGGCGCTGTGGAGAGAGACTGAGGAGAGCTGATGTGATGTGGGTTACATGTGAGAGACACGAGTATTAAGGATTAAAGTCCCATTGTTGTCACACACTCTGGTGTGGGGAAAATTGTCCTCCACATCTGACCCATCCCCGTGGGGAGTGGGGACCTGCAGACACGGCAGTGCTCGGGAACTATTTGGTGGTTTAAGCCCCCAATTCAACTCCTTAAAGCTGAGCGTCAAGCGGGGAGGCATTGGGTCCCACTGTTAAAGTCTTCAGTATGACCCGACCAGGATTTGAACTCCGATCTCCCATCCCCAGGAGATAGGCTACTGAGCTGGTGGTATGAGTATGAGTGAGCAAATGACACAGAGCACAACAGAAAGAATCAAATCATGATTATATTCAAGTATCACACCCCTTCCAACTGATGCTACTCTAGAGGGCTGTACAGAAATATTTAAGCCTGTTTGGAGTGATATTAGTTTATAACTTCAGAGGGTAACTCCTACATGCTACAGCTGTGTCCACTGCCCCACCCTCACTGAAAGCTTTTGCTGCTTCTTCCACCTCAGCGTGCCATCCTGCAGCCAAGTGCAGCGGGAGCCAGATCACGTTTTTGACGACTCACCCTGACACCGCGGGTGGTCACCTGACATCTTGGCAGTGGCGGTGCTCTGGGTGAAGGAGCCAAGCTAGCACACTCCTAACCCCTCTTGGCTCGGTGTGCTAGACTTCTGCATCAGTCCTGTGATAGGATGGGAACTGATGAAGAAAGAGAACATGTTTTCAGTAGGTTGTCAATCATCAAAAGTTTCTTTAGTACAGTTTCATTATTCCAGTTACATACCCCATGACTCTACACGTCTGGTTTGTGTTCTTTGCTTTTGACTTTTTATTATTTTTGAAAATAGTTTTGTAAATTGATTTTATTAACTAAGTCATCACAAGCAGCATTAGAACTTGGCTGGATCCCAACTTCAGAAAGCTACCTTCAATGTAAAGACAATCAGACCACTGACGGAGCCGATATCTCACAGGGTTGCAGCTATTTAACCACACATGTCCACTATCCCTCTACGCCGGGCACATCCTGGCAAGAGCCTGTCGGACCATCTCAGGATGCAGCTATATGCTAGAAGATCCTGCAACCAGATCATCACACTGATCTGATGTGTTTAGGCGTGAGGCCAGTCTTGCTTTGCCCTCTTGATGACCAAGCCTACTGGTGCATGTGAGCTCTGTGATTTAAATGAGCAAATAATTAGCTGTAATCTGGTTTGATCCTCTGTGATGGGGTCTAAAGGGAATGTGTAACTCTTAATTAAAGCATTTTGTTCATTAGAAAAATGTCCTTTTGCATGAATACATCTGTTTTTGTTCAGATGAGTCAAACCTCATAACTGTCAAACCCTGGGTTAGGCTTTTCTTCTGTTGAGGGCTGAATCGGTTTAGTGTGGACTTGTTTGTGACGTTCACTATTTGCTGTGAATATGGAGACTCTGATTCCTGTTCTATGAGGCCAGACTCATACTGTTCTTCGCCCTAAAGCGTTACTTCTCCTTCCAGTTGATCGAAACACAAGCAGCACTTATCTTTCAGGTATGTTGAAGAGTGCCTCGTGTCTCAAGTGTTTCTAAGCTGGGCTGTGGAGTACGGGTTCTCCTGCTGTTGCGGTATCTGCTAATTGTTTCACTTCTCTCACTCCTTGACTGCAGTTTAGTTTAAAAGGAGATGAAACGATGCCAACATCTCTGACCAATGAGGACTGAACTGCTTTCAAAGTCCTGCAGTAGCAGCAGCAGCAGCAGCTTGGGCTGTGCCACTTTAACTCCCTATTTCTGACAAAAGAGAAAAGTAAGAACAAGTTATGTTTCTAACACGTCCATCCACCCTTCTATTAATGAACTCACTCAGTCATCACCATGATCCTGAAGGGCCGGGAACTAAACTATGACTAAAACTTTGATTGTTGCCATGAAAATAACCAATCAGGCAACTTGGTAATCTTACAAGTTTGAGTCGTCACCAGAGAAAGAAGGGAAATAGTTATGAGAATAAACAGCTATGGAGGATTGTTCTTATGTGAGATAGACTGGTCAGACCACTGGGGAGGATGGGCTGGGAAAAGAACCAAAGTCGCACTGAATCCCTGGAGACAGGAACCCTTCCACAGTTTACTATGAGTGACCATTAAAGCAGAACTTCCCTGTCAGGACGTGGAACTGCAGATGGGAGGACTTGTCAGGCCTGATTGCACACTGTTAAAGCCTGGATCTCTCCTGAGGTTCTGGATGCATCCAAGTATCTGACTTGGCATCTGCAGGCTCTGGACAAGGTGTCTTGCCAAATTATTGTAGGACTGAAAAAAGTGGATAATCTGCAATCCTTAAAGCTCAGACTGTAGCAGCTGGAGCACTTGGAACATCAGAGATATCAGCCAACGACAGGAGGCATATCTGCTGACTACGGGACATCAGCTAAGTCTACTCAAACTGGCTTCCAGACCTGTGAGACATCAAGTGACTAATGGCAAGTGGCCCAACAGAGTCAGAGAAACAAACAGATATATTCCAAAGACCATGAGACTTAAACTTGAAGGGTGCTGAAGTCACTGCGTGAGACAAAATTCTGCCCATTTGCAATTTCAAGAAAAGTGACTCATCCATCCATCTCTGCTCATTCGGGCGACGGTGGCACAGGAGTTAAGCGCTCACCCCGTAATCGGAAGGTTGCAGGTTCGAGCTGTTGATGTGTCCTTGGGCAAGATACTTAACCCACGTTGCCTGCTGGTGGTGGTCGGAGGGACCGGTGGCGCCAGTGCTCGGCAGCCTCGCCTCTGTCAGTGCGCCCCAGGGCAGCTGTGGCTACATCGTAGCTCATCCCCACCAGTGTGTGAATGTGTGTGTGAATGGGTGAATGACTGATTGTGTTGTAAAGCGCCTTGGGGGGTTCCAGGACTCTAGAAGGCGCTATATCAAATACAGGACATTTACCATTTACCATTCAAGGTCTAGGTGGGACTCCTTCCCCAGGGACATGTTTTGCTGGTGAATCCCAAGGTGTTCTCAGGCCATAGAGTTCAGCCATAGCATTCCAGTGAGTTCTGGTTCTGCCCTGGGTTCTCTTTCTTAACATTCGTTTCGATGTCTCACTATGGGATACGCCCCTCCGCGGATTCCTCAGAAGCACTTATCTCAATACGCCAATCCTGATTGGCCAGTGACCGTGACGTACGCGTCTCCCTGCTACTATAAGTAGCAAGCGTCCCCACGCACGCACTATTCAATCACCTCTTCTCGCTTCGGTGGTCGCTTATCTCTGAGGTAAGTTAGCTCAACTGTTCACAGACGGAGCCTTCTAATATTCTCTCCGTCGCCGAACGTTAACTTACTGTCCTTCTGTCCTGGCCTTCACCATAGGCTCGGGGCATAACGAGCAGCTTTACACTCCAGTGCATCTGTTCGTTCTCTGCTAACACACCAGTTAGCCTACATGGAAGCCGCTCCTCCCACCAGAGGAGTCGACGGCGCAGGAGCTCGCCTCTGTACCTGTGGGAACAAAATCTCAAGCACAGACCCGCACAAGGTCTGCTCGAGCTGCCTCGGGCTGGAACACGCCCAGCTGGCATTGGAAGTCCCCGGGTCATGTGAGAGCTGTGCTTGCTTCAGCCTGAAGAGCCTTCGCCGGCGGCTAGCGCGCCAAGCTAGCCTGTCGGGGAAGGACCCTTGCCTGCTGGCCCCTGGGCCACCGCCTGGGGACGCCAGCGAACATGTCCTCCCGGAGCCGGAACCGTGTGCCGAACTCAGCTGGGGCTCACAGCTCGAACTGGCCGGTCCGAGCCACCCCGTCGAGGACGTGTTGGAGTTGGACTACGGAGACGAGGAGGGCACCTCGGAACTCCTCATTTCAGAGGAGGACGAGGATGACGACGCTTTTCTCCCCATCGCACAGGCCTCCATGCCTAGCTTTGCGTCCTCTCCCAGGGATGGAGCGGCTTCTCCGGCCGCCCACCTGGACATGCAGTCAGTCTGCCGACGCGCTGCGACCAGGCTCAACATCCCTTGGCCCACCGTGGTCACTGAGGCTGTCAGATCCCGCTACGAGGGAAAGAAACTGCCTCAGGCCACAAGGGCGGCAAAGCCCCTCCTCCCCGCCTTCCCGGGGCTTCTCCAAGAAGTGAGGTCCTCCTGGGACAAACGCCCTTTCAGCTCCAGGTCTCCTGTCCAAGGAGCCTCCTCGCTGGACTTCGAGGGGATGGAGAAGGCTGGCATGCTTCGCATGCCGCCGATGGAACCGCTGGTTGCAGCCCACCTGCACCCACGGCTCTCGGCAACTTCCTCCAGGCCTCCCGCTCTCCCCGCAAAGGCGGACCGCTTCCAGTCGGCGCTGAACGAGAGGGCGTACAAGGCTGCCGCCATCTCCGTCCGAGCTTTGAATGTCGCCTCCATGGTCTTGGCGTACCAAGCCGAGCTCTGTGAGGACATGAATACGAAGCCGGACCCGGAGGTGTGGGAGGAAATCACCGTACTGACCGACATCTGCCTGCGTGTGCAGCGCTGCGTGGTCCAGGCCACGGGAAAAGCTATGGGCATGATGGTGCTTCAAGAACGTGCACGATGGCTGACCCTCTCCAACCTCTCTGATAGAGAGAAGGAGGACATTTTGGACATGCCAATCGTATCTGAAGGCATTTTTGGCTCTGCCCTGGCATCAATGCAGCAGCGGTGTGAGGCCAAAAAGAAGGAAGATGAAGCCCTTCATCTCTGCCTTCCCCGTAAGCCCTCACCAGCGCTGCCGGCTCGGCCGAACCTTCCTCAGGCGGCTGTCCGAGCCCAGCCTCAGTTCTGGATCCCAAAGCGCCCGAAGCCTCAAGCTGTCCAACCAGCTCCTTCGGGCTCAGCGCCTCGACCAGTTTGGCCTCAGAGATCCGGCAACCAAGCCGCTCCGCCGCCGGGACAACCCACCCGACCCGGCGGTCAGCAGGTGAGGAAGAAGAAGAGGGCAGCCTGGCGGAGTTCTTTCTCTCCGGACGCTGCAGCTGGCGGTTCCCCGTTCGCCAGCTCCTCCTGTTCGATGTTGCCATGGTGCCTTCTCCCCCCCTCACGGAACCCCTCCGGCAGAGTCCCCGAGCGGTCCAGGGTGGGGCCAGGACGTGCAGCCGGCTGTGCCGGCTCAAAACACACGTCACAAGCACTCACATTGTTTTTCACAAACATGTCACGCTCAAGGAGCATTAAAAAATTCGCTGCCGCATCCTGACAAAATGTCAAGGGCGCAGCAAAAATCAATAAAAATGTTGCCCATGAGCAGTTCCAGGCGTGGGCGGCCCCTGGCGGACTTACCCGCCAGCCACGGGTCGTCCCCGTACGCCTGGGCCGTCAAAGCACAAAGCCCCCGCGCATGCGCAGTGGTTGCCACGAGCACCGCTGCCCCACAACCTCTGGAGGGAGCTGCTGCTCCGTGTGTCACGGCTGTGTCACCGCTCTCCACTCACATGGCGGAATGGACAGCGGTTTCTGCTTCACGTTGGGTTCTGAGAACTATTTCGAGAGGTTACAGGCTCCAATTCGCTTCTGTTCCTCCTCGATTCTCCGGCGTAGTGTACTCCCACGCCCAGGGGACGTCAGCTCACATCCTTCAGGGAGAAATCTCCTCCCTGCTGGAGAAGGGAGCAATATGCATTGTGCCTCCCGATCGGTCTCAGAGCAGTTTCTACTCCAGGTACTTCCTGGTCCCGAAGCGGGGAGGGACCGGGATTTGCCCGATCCTGGATCTGAGGGCCCTGAACCGATGCCTCAGAAAGTACAGATTCAAAATGCTCACGCTCTCATCCCTTTTGCGTCTGATTCACCAGAACGACTGGTTCACCTCAATCGACCTGAGGGACGCATACTTTCATATTCCCGTGTACCCTCCACACAGGAAATTTCTGAGGTTTGCCTTTCAGGGAGTGTGTTACGAATACACCGTGCTCCCATTCGGCCTCTCGCTGAGCCCGAGGGTGTTTGTCAGGTGTACGGAGGCGGCGATCGCCCCTCTGAGAGGGAGGGGCATTCGGCTGGCACGGTCCAGAGAGGAGGCAGCGTCAAACACGCTGGTTGTGATCCATCACTTGTGTGGTCTGGGTTTCAGAATAAACTGGCAGAAAAGCTCTTTACTCCCCTCCCAGAAAATAACCTTTCTAGGTCTGAATCTGGACTCAGGGGCGTTCACGCCCCGTCTCTCGACACCGTGCGTGAACGCGCTCTCGCTCTGCCTGGCGCGCTTCCGCCTACACAGTTCGGTGCGGTTTGCGTTATGCCTCAGGCTTTTGGGTCTCGTGGCGTCGGCTATTTCAGTGGTACCACTCGGCCGTCTACACATGAGAGATTTTCAGCGCTGGGTGGCTTCTCTGGGTCTCTCTCCAGTGCGCCACAGAGCGTGCAGGGTGACGGTCTCTGCAGCGTGCGTCGCAGCGCTCCGCTGTTGGCGTCACCCCTCCATCTTGGCACAGGGGGTGCCTTTGGGGTTGGTTCTCGTGAGGAAAGTGGTCACGACAGATGCGAGCCTGTCAGGTTGGGGGGGGGGGCTCGTGGAGGGTCGCTGTGTCAGGGGTGTGTGGAGCAGAGAGCTCTGGGGGACACACATAGATTATCTGGAACTCCTCGCGGTCTTTCTGGCCCTGAGGCGCTTCCTGCCTTTTCTCTCCGGCCTTCATGTCCTAGTGAGAACAGACAACACCACGACTGTGGCTTATATAAACCGCCAGGCGGGGCTGCGCTCCGTGCGGTTACACACGCTGGCACGCAGACTGATCCTATGGTGCAGCAGGCATCTCCTCTCAATCAGAGCCACCCACGTCCCGGGTGTTCTGAATCGGGGGGCGGATCTGTTGTCCAGAGGGACACCCTTGTACGGGGATTGGAGCCTGCATCCAGCAGTGTTGGAACAGATTTGGATCCGGTTCGGCACAGCCGTAGTGGATCTTTTTGCCTCCAAGGAGAATGCTCAGTGTCCTCTGTTCTTCTCCCTGCGCGACCGAGACGCTCCACTCGGCGTGGACGCGCTGGCGCACGACTGGCCACGGGGACTGCTTTACGCTTTTCCCCCAGTGGCCCTGATACCACCCACCTTGCTGAGGGTACAAACCCAGCGCCACACTCTCATTCTGGTGGCCCCATACTGGCCAGCCATGCATTGGGTGGCGGACATTTTCCAGCTCCTGGAGGGCCAACCATGGAAACTGCTGCTTCGCAGGGACCTGGTGTCCCAAGCGGGAGGCTCGATCTTCCACCCTCATCCAGAACGGCTGGCCCTGTGGGCCTGGCCCCTGAGGGGTGCGGGCTAGGGTCAGCAGAGCTGCCCCAGGCAGTCATTCGAACCATTCAGAATGCTAGGGCCCCCTCCACTAGGTCCCTATATGACTGTAAATGGAGGGTGTTTGAAGCCTGGTGTCAGGGCAGGGAGGTCTCACCCTTCCAATGCCCGGTGAACGTCATTCTGTCTTTCCTGAACGACTTGATGGATGGGAAGAAGGCTTTCTCCACCATTAAAGTGTACCTAGCAGCCATTTCCGCCCGACACTTGGGTTTTGGGAGGAAATTGGCAGGTCAACACCCCCTGGTGTGTAGCTTCATGAGGGGCGCGCGCAGGCTTCTCCCTGTGTCCCGACCCCTGGTGCCCCCATGGGATCTGTCCTTGGTGCTGTCGGCCCTCTCCGGGCCTCCATTTGAGCCTATGGACGGCCTGGACCTTAAGATCCTGTCTCTTAAGGTGGTGCTTCTCCTGGCTTTGGTATCTACAAAGAGAGTTAGTGACTTACAGGCTCTCTCTGTGCACCCATCCTGCACCCAGTTTGCACCAGGTGACATGAAGGTGTCCTTGAAGCCCAACCCTGCCTTTGTGCCTAAGGTGGTGGGCTCCTTTTCTCCTATTATCCTCACAGCTTTCTACCCACCACCCTTCTCCTCTCCTGAGGAGGAGCGGTGGCACAAGCTGTGTCCGATTCGCGCGCTCAAGGAGTATGTGAATCGGACGGAGAACCTTCGCAGGGGGGACCAGCTTTTTGTGTCATGGGGTGGGCCTCGTAAGGGGAAACCCGTCACAAAGCAATGGCTTTCCCACTGGATTGTGGAGGCTATTTCTATGGCTTACTCCTGTAAGGGCATTCAGGCACCTGTTGGGCTCAGGGCCCATTCTACTAGGGGCCTGTCTGCTTCTTGGGCCCTTTTTCGGGGGCTGTCAATCCAGGAGATTTGTGCTGCAGCAAGTTGGGCTTCTCCACTTGCATTTGCACGCTTCTATAAGCTTGATGTTTCGGTCCCTGCAATGACTCACACGATTCTGAGTGTGGGGTCTTTGGCGGGCCAAGACGTATCCCTGTAGGTTGGTGATCGCTGGATAAGCTGTCTGGCAATATGGGAGTCTCCATATCCCATAGTGAGACATCGAAACGAATGTTAAGAAAGAGAACTTTAGGTTACTATCGTAACCCCGGTTCTCTGAGTAACATGAGTGAGATGTCTCACCAGACAACCCTTCTTGCTGGGCGAAGCGAGAAGAGGTGTTTATCTTGAATAGTGCGTGCGTGGGGACGCTTGCTACTTATAGTAGCAGGGAGACGCGTACGTCACGGTCACTGGCCAATCAGGATTGGCGTATTGAGATAAGTGCTTCTGAGGAATCCGCGGAGGGGCGTATCCCATAGTGAGACATCTCACTCATGTTACTCAGAGAACCGGGGTTACGATAGTAACCTAAAGTTCTCCTCCTTGGTGGCCATTCCTGAAAAACCTTCAGAAGAAGACAATCAGAACTTTAAAACATCTCCGCAGACCTACTGAGGAAGAGTAGCAGCTCTACTTGGAGCTCCCTTTAGATGAAGGAGCTCCTCTCCTGAACTCATAGAAAGAAGCTCATCTGGGCTAACCTATAGTCTGACTCTACATAGAAAATCAAATGTTTGCAGATGCTGAGGACAAAGTAGTGGGCCAGGTTAGCTAGAAGGTATTTTCTAGGCCTTGACAGGCAGCCTCAGAGTAAGAGATATGCATTGGTTCTGATTCAGATTTTTCTGAAAGAAGACACTAAACTCAGAAATGAACAATCTTATTCAAACATAAACAAAACCAAACACTTGGCTGTTTCATGGTGAAAACCTGACCTATTCAACGAGAATCAGCTCAGCTCTAAAGGACCAAGAGAATGAGTGACTTTAGACACAGTCTGCAGAGAGCTACATACTATAAATAGTGTCCAGCTATTTATGCTTGTGCTGCAGGCCAGCTGGTTGCTTACAGTGTGAAATCATTTTGCAATGCTGCTTTGCGAGCTGCTGCACTGCTTTACACCCGCGTCACACAAAGTCCAGAGGGCCAGTCTTGATGATATGAAAAAGTATGGAGATGGCTGTTTACTGTTCAAGTTTGGAAGCTGATCTTTTATAAAAGAATGGGCTGTGCTCCAAACTGGATGTACATGTGGCATCATGTGTGCTTCCTCTTCTTTCCAACACACCTGTTGCAGCGTCTCTTGCCTTTGACACATTTGGCTCCAGGTCTGCTGCTCCTGTTCCTATGATCGCCAGGAAGTCCTTCTGTTTACAGTGTGCGCTACGAGGCTTGTCCGTTGTTGGCTTTGGTTTCATTCAGATTTAGAAAGTTCAAGGCAGCACTTGATGTGCTGCTTTAAGGCCTTGAAACTGAGAGGCAATACCAGGTTTCACACAAGCAAATAAAACCCAAAGTAAGTATTTGATGGTAAGCAAGGATTTGGAAAGATAAGCTATAAATCAGCTTTCATTTGATCTGCCTGTCGCCTCTTCTCCCTCACCTTCTTGTGTCTCTACCACGCTGTCTAGCTCGCAGCCCAGGTTCTGGATGAACTTGAAGATGAGGATATCGGGTTCGGCCTGGTGGATGAAAAGAAGGCCTCTGCTGTTGCCAAGAAGCTAGGTAAGCTTGGCAGAGCCACGGTGATGGTTGAGGTGAAACCACGTCAGAATCACAAGGAATACAAATGTTCTCCTCCAGCTTAAGGAAGTTTTTATTTAAGGCAATCACATGAAAGATAAGCATAAGTATCTGATTTTTTTAAAGGATGAGAATCTTTTAAACCCATTTATTTTAGGAGACACCCAAGTGTTGTGAACTATGCACTGTATAGCCACATTTGATCCACCACTGCCCCCAAGTGTTCACCAGTGATTTGACAGCTGCTTCTAGACAACATACAGTCTACAAACAGCCATACGGCTTCTGTTGTCTTAAAACTAGCTTTTATAAAGCATACTGGTGATATGAAGACATCCATTTGCAGGATTGGAAAGACAACCCCTGTGATCATTGTCTTCCTCAACTGTGACCATCTACAAAAGAGGAAGGATCAGTCATTTACTCAGCGATGTTGGGTTTGATGTAATAACACATATTTGTGTTGGCTGTCTGGCTCTGGAAACCAAACTGAGTCTTAGCTGTCTTTTGTTTAAGGAACCAGTAAATAGCAGCTCCATTATGGGGCCTTGAGCCTCTCAAGTGGAGAAAACTTACAAAACCTTCCCTAATACCACCAGGCTTAGACGTCAGACCTTTATCTGTAGGCACTCTTGTTGAAACTGTTCCTGGTATGAAGTAAAGAGCTGCTTTGCTTTGGGAAGCTGCTGCTGTTGGTAAATGTTTGTTTAATGTTTGGTCGTACTTGGACGAATGCAAAGACTCAAAGTTCATCAGTATCTATTGATTTCAATTTAATTTAATTAATTTAATTAATTTAATTTAATTTAATTTAATTCAAATCAAAAATACTTCATTAATCCCAGAGGGAAATTGATTATTTTCAACATGATGTGGCAAGAGAGAAAAACTAATGAATGAAATCTAGTTAAGGCTTGGAGATGACAAATGATTAAGTAAAAGTTTACTTGACTTAAACATTTCTGTCGATCCCACCAGGTCTGGATGAAGTGGAGAGCATCTACATCTTTGCAGATAATGAGATAATAGAGTACGACGGAGAGCTGGCTGCAGACACCATTGTTGAGTTCCTCTATGATGTAAGTACCTTCTGATTATTGATGACAGGCCACACCAAGGAGTTTGGAGTAATCCTGCATTCAGAAGCATCAGTATTGTTATTGATGTGAACAATATAAACATAATTAATCTTGTGCCTCTCCTGTCAGGTGATCGAGGACCCAGTGGAGATAATCGACAATGATCGTGAGCTGAAGGGTTTCTATAACATGGATGATGTCATCAGGCTGGTTGGCTACTTCAAGAGCGACAGATCCCCTCGTAGGCTTTTAGTTAGAACCATAAAACTCTTTTGTTGGACATAATTTATGCTTTAAACTCATAAGTCATGTTTTTCGGTTCGTTCTGCCACTCAGATTTTATTGAATATGACGACGCTGCTGAGGAGTTCCACCCCTTTGTCAAGTTTTATGCAACATTTGACCCAAAGGTATAAACTGATTGCTTTGAGCATTCATGTACTGGTGCACTATCATGTATTTATGTACACTAAACGTGTCCTGCTACATTTTTCCTGGCAGATAGTGACTTTAGGTTATGGTTGTTTCACTCTGGGTTAAACAAACCGCTGTAAAGTTCCCTAATATAGAAGTATTCAATTCTGACAGCAAACCAGCCGCTGGATATCACCACCATTATTTGTAGATCTCATAACGTTTGGCTCACATCGTTAGAAGTGAAAATGAATGCGGCTTTTCCTGACACGCCTGCTCTGTTTTTATGATGTTTAGTAGGGTTACCCTGCCCTTCCTACGAGACTACATTACAACTTCTTCTTCCATCTGTTTCTTAGATTGCCAAGAAGCTAAAACTGAAAATAAATGAAGTAGATTTTTACGAGCCATTCATGGACGAACCTGTCACCATTCCAGGAAAACCCTACATCGAGTCAGAGCTCATTGCATACATTGAACAGCATGATAGGTGAGTATTTATTTCATCCTGGAATAAGCCTTAGAACATCTCTGTTATTTATAACAGCTTTGATATTGTTCATTTAATTTACACATAAAATAAGTCATCCAGAAAACAGACTAAAAACATGATTTTCTCATCATAAATGGTTCTGGCACAAATTCACAAGACATATTGTAAAATCTTTCACTGTTTCAGACCAACTCTGAGAAAGCTTGAACCCTACAGCATGTACGAGATCTGGGTAAGCAATCCAAAATATCTGTTGTTAAAATATTTAAACTTATTATTCATATTGTGGCGGCCCTGCCGCTGATAGGCCGGCAAGGCCGCATTGCACTCTGGGGGGAGGGTAAATTGGGTTTGTTTATTCCGCTTGTGGTGTTTTGGGGGTTATATTGTTCGGGGTTATGCTAGTGTTGTTTGTTTCAGTTCGGTGTTCACGCTGTGTTGTTCTTATCCGGTGCCTGTTGGCACCGTGAGTTAAATGTATGTGTGGGGGGGATGAAAAGCGAAGCCATCCGGCTATTAAAAGTGTTCTATGTCTTCTTTGCTGCTTCACACACACCCTGCTAGAGGGTGGCGCAGATGCTACAATGCCTTTGGTTTAGGTAGGGTGTTCTGTCCATTGTGGGTTAATTGATGAACCCACTAACGTTGCATTGTGTTCACACAGGAGGATGACATTGATGGAGAGCACATTGTTGCCTTTGCTGAAGAGGACGACCCAGGTGAATTCCTCTTTAGAGTCCTTTCATCATCACATGTTAACTAACCACACACCGACACATCTACAAAAGCTGTTAAAAGGATGTCAGTCACAGGAACTACTCTGACCTGTACGTTTTTCCACAGATGGGTTTGAATTCCTGGAAATTTTAAAGGAAGTGGCGCGTGACAACACTGATAACCCCAACCTAAGCATCATCTGGATTGACCCAGACAATTTCCCCCTGGTATGAATACTTCCTGCTATTTCACCTCTTTGGTTAGTGCTTTTTCATCCACCCCTCACATGTTCAGTTGTGGCTGGAAAGTTGAAGAAGGACACAAATATGTATCATCACAAAGTCTGCTGCCTCAGTTTTATGATGGCAGTTTGCATAGACTCAAATGCCTTCTGAAGAGTGAACCATTCTATTTTTGCCATGAATCTTAACTGAATCCCCAAAGCTCTTTTTCTATTGCATTTGTAAAGAAAACTTCAGGATGCCCCAAGGGAGTTATAGGACTGTCTTCAATAGATTACTCAGCTGCAGAGTTACGTGTCAAGAAGGGCAGTAAAGAAGCCACTTCTCATTAAGAAAAAGATCAAGTATGGACTGGTGTTCATCTAAGGGTCTATGTCCACTAGATGACTTACGGCGTACATTTTAGGACATCCTCAGTTGTCAGTTATCAGTTCTCAGGTCTCAGTTATCAGTTCTCAGGTCTCAGTTATCAGTTCTCAGGTCTCAGTTGTCAGTTCTCAGGTCTCAGTTGTCAGTTCTCAGGTCTCAGTTGTCAGGTGTCAGGTCTGAGTTGTCAGGTCTCAGTTATCAGGTCTCAGGTGTCAGGTCTCAGTTATCAGTTCTCAGGTCTCAGTTATCAGTTCTCAGGTCTCAGTTATCAGGTGTCAGGTCTGAGTTGTCAGGTCTCAGTTATCAGGTCTCAGGTGTCAGGTCTCAGTTATCAGTTCTCAGGTCTCAGTTATCAGGTGTCAGGTCTGAGTTGTCAGGTCTCAGTTATCAGGTCTCAGGTGTCAGGTCTCAGTTATCAGTTCTCAGGTCTCAGTTATCAGTTCTCAGGTCTCAGTTGTCAGTTCTCAGGTCTCAGTTCTCAGGTCTCAGTTGTCAGGTGTCAGGTCTGAGTTGTCAGGTCTCAGTTATCAGGTCTCAGGTGTCAGGTCTCAGTTATCAGTTCTCAGGTCTCAGTTATCAGTTCTCAGGTCTCAATTGTAAAGGGGCAGCGAGCTACGGGCGCACAGAGTTGGGTCGGCTCGGCGTCGCTCTGGTGCTTTCAGACAACGTCCTAGGGCGTCGGAGGAGCACGCTGGGCCTCTCCGCGTCCCGCACCTCGCAAGTCCCCATACTCCGGTCCCGGTGGCCGTCCACAGCCCAGTCACCATGGCCTCCCCTGTCTAGGGTGGGGGTCGCTTTATAGGCGCAGGCTGTTTCAGAACCGGTGGGGCACACAGGGTAAAGGGACAGCGAGCTACGGGCGCACAGAGTTTGGTCGGCTCGGCGTGGCTCTGGCGCTTTCGGACAACAGCGGGGGTGTCGGGGAGGCTGGGATGCGGGACTCGCACCATGGTTGTCCCCACTCCCCTGCCGTTGTCCGAAAGCACCACGACTCAGACGACGTCTGACAACTGAGACCTGAGCATGCGTTCTGAAGCAGGTTTTCCTGAAACCTGACGCTTTTTCCCCATGGTCTGAAGTCTGACACCTGAGTCCTGATACCTGACACCTGAGGATGTCCTAAAATGTACGCCGTACTGACTAAATTCTCTCTGAGTAATGATTTTTGTGGTTGGATTGTCCTGATATGAAAAGATGAGACAATCATCAGTCCTGTGTCATTCCAACAGTAAAGCATCCCAAGGCCTTGTGGGTTTGCATCCCAGCCAATGGAGCTGACGTGATCACAGTTTAGACTCAGAACACAGACTATATGGTGCCTGAACGTTTTCCAAGAGAAAAAGTCCCAACCATGCAATCAGCACACTGTATAGCCATACTATTGGGTGTTAGTCAGAAGAACTAATTGATTTGGACATCATGGCTACAGAGCCAAGAAACTCCCTGTGTCGTCAAGCCTCAAAAGATGGGTGGATGAACAAAAACCCAGAATTCTGACAAACTCCAAGCCTAGATAATACAAGAATGAGCTGCCATCAGTCATGTTTTAGATAAGAGTTGATTGACACTGTTGATTTTTCCCTCCCTGATGCTCCGAAGACTGTTCTCACCTCCCTTGAGGGTTATCTAAATTGGACAAAGATTACATATAGATGTATGTATATACCTATATATATATAATCTGTGTGTATGTATGCATTGCCACCCTAGAAAAATGTTTGCTCGTCTTCTGCCACCCGATAAAACATTTTTTAGATCCGACCCTGATTGACAGCAAGTCAGGGTAAAACGCAGAAGTCTTGAAAATAGAGGGCCAACACTGCAAACAATGACACTATGCATACATTTAATATATTGACAATAAAGCCTCTGAAACTCCAGAAACGCTTGTATTTATACTTTAGTATACCATATGACAGTGAACCTGAACTTGCGGGCCAAATCCGGCCTGCCAGACCCACAACTTTTTTGGCCCTAACGCTCTCCAATTGAGAGACTTGGAGTTTGGCAGCAAAATTCAAGTCCCACAAATCAATAATTTTCTAAATTCTCCTAACACATTAAAACTACAATCAAAACAGTTTAGATGGAAAGCAGAAAATTTAAATATTACTAATATTTAAATAATATGAATTATTCTTAAACTTATTTTTAGAAGAGCATCTGGCTGCTTGAAAGAACTCTGGCCCTTGAACAAATCTAGTTGAGGACCCCTGAGTAGAACATGTGATACAGAGATCTAAAATCAAGGATAAATCAAACTTTTTGTAAACCAACACTTGGGTGTGTCATCATACATTAGGCTTTATGTTTCCTTCATTCTTTCATTTTCAGCTTGTTCCATACTGGGAGAAAACATTTGGAATTGCCCTTTCATCTCCTCAGATCGGTGTAGTTGATGTCCAGGATGTGAGTAAACTTATTTTGACCCTATACAGGGAACTTAGAAGAGAAATAAGTTTTAAGTTATTTGTTTAACTAAAAATAATAAGTTGGTTCTACATACAGATCTGGTGTTTCATCTAAAGTTCCCAGTAGTTTTCTCCAAACATTTTACTTTTGCCTGACTAATCCTCTGATCCAATAATGTACCAAACCATCCACAAATCATGATTCTGCCATCACCATGTTTGACAATGAAGATGGAGGTAGTTCTAAGTTTATCTGGAAACAAAAACCTGTCTGACAAATCAGATGCAGTTGTATCACATCAGAACACATTTTAAATGAGTTGGTTTAAATTGTAGAATGACTTTTGTCTTTCAACTCTGCCATATTATTATAGTGAAATACCACTTGAATTCATTAGTGGTAACCGCTGGTTTTGAAGTTATAGTTCTTCATCAACAACTTTGCACTCACATGCACTCGTGTTGGCGGACACATTTTCATTTTATATCACCCCGTTGGTGTGTCAGCGTTGTGAAGTAATTCTCCACCAGGACAGCAGAGAGCGTAGCGCTATCCTGGCATCATTACAGTCAGGTGCCCAGTAGACTTACTGTTGTGTGTTTACATTGTATTAATGTATTTTACAGACTTTTTAACACAAACCAATTTGTAGCTTATCCTCTTCATCCAGTCAGCACCTCCAAACTCACATTTCCTGTAATTTCCTGACACGAATAAAAAGTTAGCTGTGTATCTTTGTACTCCCTTGGTCATGGTTTTATTGAAGTTCATATCACTGAACGTTTACAGCGAGACGTTCTTCAGACGCACCGGGTATGGTGGTGCTGTTGATGAAGTGAAAGGAAGCAGCATTGTAGTTAGAAAATAGGGCTTTACTCCGTCCGTCCTTGCGAGCCTTTTGAAGAGCCTTGTGACCGTTGATAATGGTGCAGCGTGTCGCCGTACCGACGCAGACGAAGAAGTAGAAACTAGGCTTTTGATACAAATGAGCAGGTTTGGTTCCCAGAGAACTTCATCTTAAAATCCCTGATTGATTTTATATTGATTCACCAGAGCCCCTCGCATTTCAAAATGAGGGTTTTAATATATGAGTAAAATTTATTTTTCAGTCGCTTAGGTGGAATATTTTGAGTTGGGATTGTAAATAACTAAATAAAGGTTTGAGAAAACCAAGTGTTTTACCAAATACATCTATGCATACGTTTGTTACAAAATGATGTTTGTTTAATGACGCAATCAGCAGCTGTTTTTGTTTACACGGTCTGTCGTTGACAGGCTGACAGCGTCTGGATGGAAATGGATGACCAGGATGACATGCCAACAGCTGATGAGCTAGAACAATGGATAGAAGACGTTCTGTCTGGGAAAATAGATCCAGATGACGATGATGAAGATGACGACGACGACGATGAAGATGATGACGATGATGAAGATGACGACAACAATGATGATGATGAAGATGATGATAACGACGATGACGACGATGAAGATGATGATGACAATGATGAAGATGATGATGATGATGAAGACGACGATGACGATGACAACTATGAAGATGATGATGATGATGAGGATGAGGATGAAGATGAAGACGATGATGAGGATGAGGATGAAGACGATGATGAGGATGATGATGATGATGATGATGAGGATGAAGATGAAGACGATGATGATGAATAATAACTTTTTTTATGTCCTCTGTCACTAATGGTACCAGCGTTACCATTTTCTCTTCATTTTTTACTGCTTGTTTTTCCAGACCGGACAGTCGCAGCGACCGGATGAGAAACGCTGTCAGTTAGGAAGCAGGTCTCCAGTTCAGCTGAGGATTTCCATCTCAGACGATAATGAGCAAAGCAACAGTTTAAATCAGAGACATTTCTCTTGTGGCTTCTCTCTGATCTCTGCTGTTAACAAAGAGTGTAAATGAAACATCCTCAACCCAAGACAGCAGAACTCTCTTCGTTGTTTTCATCTTATTCAGTTCACTGTTATCCTGTTTCAGTGGAACTAAAACTTGCACTTGATCAGAAAGAAACAGTTTATTTTACAACTATTACAGAAAATTAACCTAAACTCACTGAGGAGTCTTAAGATTATCCTGGAGGACTTGTGTTCTGGGAAATAAAATTTATAACATCTCATGTTTCTGCTTTCTTTTAAAAATGTTCTAAAAATTAATTTCTCTGGTGTAGCGTCCAGCAATGGTCAGTTCTTAGGTGCTGTTTGACCATTCAACATCTGGTCAAAAAGGAGACACGAGACTGCATGTGCTCCCTTTAAATCAGCCTGCCTTCATCCCACCAGCTGGAGCTCAGAGCCTGCAGCTCTGACAGAGATAATGAAATCATAACAATAACATTCTCTCCTCAAGGGTCCTCACAGAGCACCTTCATATCTAAGTCTGATTGCTTCACAGAAGAAAGATTTTAAAATTAAAGATGAACTTCCACAACTAATAAAGTTAAATAATCATTAAATGAACATTTGTTTATTGCTACTTATAATAATTATGAAATAATGAAATGTTTCATTAATCTGTGCTCAATGAAATATGTTTCAGCATGTTTACTTGACCAGGTCATAACATTTGCACTCACACAAGAACAAGTAAGGTAAAGTTAAATCCCATGACACATAAATAACCTTTACCTCAGTTCAGAGCCTCCGGTGTCAAAGAGGGTGTGTGTTTCTGAGATTCTTGGTAATATCCCTCAAACTTGTCAACCTCTGGTTGGCTACACAATCATAGCATGAGAACATTAAACCAGATCACTCTGGTGATTCATCAGTTATAGAGAAGCTTCAGACTGGCCACCTGAAGCACACCTCTTTAACCACCAAAGCTTTTGACACATCATCAAAACCTTTTTGCACCTGTAAAGCTGATAAAGCAAACGGTTCCTGCAGAACAAGCTGATATTGTTTAGACTCCGTAAGAGTCTCAGACACGCGGTTCCATCCGTCTATTGTGACCTGAGACACCTCTGGACTGAGGCCCTGTCCACACGTAGCCGGGGATCTGCCAAAACGTAGATATATTTCTACGTTTTGGCCTGTCATCCACACGAAAACGGAGTTTTTTCACACGAAAACGGATCTTTTTAAAAACTCCGGCCAAAGTGAAGATCTGCGTTTTCTCCGTTTTGGGTGTCTGCGTGTGGAAGGACAAAACTGGAGTTTTAAGGTCCGCAGCGTCACTTTCCACGACAAAAAATGCTGACATCACGTGTGCGACCTGTGTTTACACTAGCCGACAGCATGGAAGCCCTCAGAGCTGCGCTCTGTCACTACCCGATCCATCAATTGTCCAAGCGCTTTCTGCTTGTTTGTTTTTGCAAGCGGCATTACTGCTCCTTGCGGAAGACCACAGACGAAGGACGAGGTTAAGAACGGGGGAAGTACTGCCGCCTACAGGTCTGGCATGTCCTTAACAACGTATTTATCCGGGTACGTGTGGACAGAGTTTGTTTTTAAAACGCGGTGGTGTGGATGCAAGTTTTTGGAGGGGCAGATATTCGTTTTCAGAAAACCCCGGCTATGTGTGGACTAGGCCTGAAGGGTCGGTGCCACGGTATTCCACAGCCCTCCGGTGCCAGAGGCCATCCGACCTCTCTGACCTTCGGATCCACCAAGAGGGTCTCTGAAAACGGGTAATGTAGACACACAGATAGCGTCTGATGTGGTTTTTGATAATAATCAACTTCATAGCTTTACGGAAACCAAATTCTTTTACATCCAGAACGCAGCTCTCCGAGATACAGAGGTTCTGACTAACATTGCATTCACACATAGGTTTCATACATCACATCTAGTTCCATCCATCACAGTAAATGTTAGTTAATTTGTCGTGTTTTAAGTGTTGGTAAAATAAGTTCTTACTTTTATAAACCTGACTGTTTTCTGAATCAAAACGAAGTGTGTACAATCCACTGATAAATAAAGAATCCTAGAATCTTCTGATTAAAGCACAATGAAGACCAAGCAGGGTTGATATTCTATGTTTAGATAGAGTATCATAGCTTATTGGTCATAAGTAGAGGTAATATATCTGTTGAGCTCTTAAAGCACTCAATTTACAAAACCCTACACTGGTAAAGCTAAATAACATTCATCATTATGTTTAATTATTATATGAAGTAAAACTAGGATGGTGGTCTGGGAAATGTAATGTCTCGCTATTTTATAAATGTAACTTTGAATGTGATGTGAGGAGGGGTGACTTTGTTCTTTATCTGTTAAGACCCACAGTTCACTCATGTGTCCTTAACGTTACATTAAAAAGCTCATTTACTCATCCAGCAAAAAGTAATGCAGCGTAAATAAAAGAGTGTTCCTCCAGGAATCAACCAGAACTACTCCAAGCCCCTTTCCTTTGGCCCAAAAAACATGTTTGATCCTAAAAACTATGAAAGAGGGGTGAATAAACCCAGGTTCTCTCACTTGTGCATAGTACTGTGTTTATTTCCCGGACAAGCCCCCATTTCTGAAATGAAATCACTGTATAATCACTTTACTGAGGAAATATTTGTGAGTCTCTGCAAACCACTGACTTAGCAGGAACCAGCATTTCACAAGGGTTGTTATCAGATTGGAATAAAGAAAGCGCTGACTCTTGACTCATTTCCAAACATATAAAAACAAATAACATTACAAATTTGATCAAAATCAAGATGAACTTTCATCTCTGTTTATCGAGCAGTGTTTGGTTGAGGACACAAAGTCAACAAATGACGTAGGTTAACCTTTGTGAAATAGCTTGGTCTGTCAGTTTAACTTGAAGAAGACAGAGATGAAGATGCATCTTCTCTTGTGTCTCTTGGTGTCATTCTGCTGCAGCCTGAGCTCGGCTCAGGATTCAGACGTTTCAAAACCTGCAGCCTCTGATAAGGACTCTTCCTCTGCTGGAGAGTTGGAGTCACTGAAAGCTAAAGTGGAAGCTCTGGAAAACCTGATGAAGAAAGGTAAAGTCTGAATTTCTGAGCTGAATAAATTAGTTTTAAAATAGCATTTATTCAGTGTCCATTTGCATGTTTTTTTGTAATTTTCTGCACAAAGCAAGCACAAAGGTGATATTCAGTGTGGCAGTGGGAGAAGAGGGAGTCATTGGACCAGTTGACACAAACACAACTTTAATATATGAAAGAGTTTTAACAAATATTGGGGACGCCTACAATACATCCTCAGGTAAAGACATCACAAAATGAGGATATTTGTATGTAAGACGTGTTTTCATTTGAAGACTATACAGAACCTGTTGTGTATTCTGTGGTAGATGATGATTATCTTAAACCTTTCCTTCATGCTGTGCATCATTTCATAGGTATCTTCACTGCACCAGTGGCAGGTGTTTATTACTTCACCTTCTTCTATCACGCTGGAGGAGAATATGACTCAAAGCTGGTTCTCTACAAGAACCATGAGCTAGTTGTCCTGACCCAAGATCACCCTTCAAAGTCAGACACAGCTGATAACGGAGGGAACGCCGTGTTCCTGCAGCTGCAACAAGGGGATCAGATGTTTGTTAAAATGGAATACGACACACATGTTTATGGATCTGATTATCACACAACATTCAGTGGATTTCTGGTGACTCAAATGTAAAAATAAATGGTCAGAATAACATTTTTTTAGAATTGATATTTAGGTACATCGTGGACTGTTTGAGTGACATGAATGTAAAAGTGCAACAGGTTTTAACATACCCACGATGAAGATATAAAGAAAATTAAATTGTGAATTTGTCAAATCTTGTTATACCTGTTTTATGTTTCCTTTGAGATACCAAGATGGAGAATATCTTATTTAACCAAAAGCCTAAATTTGTGACCACCTGTAATAATATTGTAATAACATTTTGAACATTATTAAATATAAATAAACTAATGAAAGAGATAAACGAACACAGTGAGATGCTCATTGGCTACATGTGGTTTATGTCTGAGCTGGTGATTAGTAAATAACTTAGTGGCACTATTTAGGTGCACACTTTTTGTCACGATGCGAGCCAGGAGGAGGTTAGGACCCAAAATGCAGAACCCAGGACAACACGAGGCAGGAGTGGAGATTAAGTAAAATCCTTTATTGAGGATGAACAGAAATAAAATCCAAAGGGCAGGAAGCCAAAAACATCGAAGAGACTAAATAAGAGATCCAAAAACACTAGAAACTAGAAACACTAGAAGCACTGGAACACTAGAGGACAAGTGAGACAAGTCTGACAGAAACAATGGACCAACAAACACATAGAGACACAGACAGGGTTATATACACTGGGGAGGATGAGAGGGAGATGAACTGCAGGTGTGTGGGGAGAGAGAGACCAGGTGAACTCAATTACTAATTAGGGAGGAAACGAACCTGACCTAAGAATAAAACTAAAGACAAGAAGAGCAGGAACATAATCTAAGGAGGAGGAAAAAACCTCAAACACCGATGGGAAAAACACACTAGAGAGACTAATAACATGAACAGCTGTAACTAAAGGAAAATGACCTAAGAATAAAACCTAAAGACCTGAAGGGCAGCAAACATAACTAATATTCTAAGGGGGAAGCTGAAACTAGAGGAAAACACTACAGAAAGAAAAACTAAAGGGGCGTGACTAAAAGAGGGCCAAGGGAGCACAGGACTTGGGAGGTGGATTCCTGAGGAGGGAAACCTAGAGGGCTGAAGATCTGGGGGCAAATGGGGAACACCAGGAGACACAAGAGGAAGACGCAGACAAGGACACATGAGGGCGCTAGGAGACACAAAAGGAGAATCTAGAGAGGGATGGAGAACATAAGGAGAAACATGAGGGGAGACGCTAGGGTTGTCACGGTATGAAAATTTTACCTCACGGTTATTGTGACCAAAATTATCACGGTTTTCGGTATTATCGCGGTATTTTTTTAAACGGTGTTGCATATATTCAGAAAGCATTGATAGTCCTGTTCTACACAAACTGAAATAGGTTTGAAAAGGTTTAACAGTGTTTATTATACCTAAAATAACACAAAGCCTTAGCAAAAGTGCAACTTTTCACAAGTAAAGGAACAAATAGCTTCTTTTTCTGGAACATGTTACAGTAGTCAGTGCAGGTTTAAATTATACAAATCCAAACATTCAAAACATAAACAATATGTAAACAAATCAAAGAAACACCACTTGTTTTCTCATATACTTGTTTTCTTCATTATCAAAATGAAAATCTAAAACTCCAGTCCACACTTGACTTGAGCACTGTACAAGTTAACCTTAAAAAATATGTATTTAAAATAAATAGCCACTTTAAACAAATTACTAAAATAACTACTACACTATGTAATCAAATCCAAATGTTCAAGTATAAATGGCATTGAATAAGTAAACAAATTAATGACAAGGAACTAATTGTATATTTCTCTTCATCATCAACAAATAAGATGCTTCATCCAGCAACAGGGTGTCCGTGACACGGTTTAAATGCTGGCAGAGGACGCTGCGGCTGCAGTCTATAGTGACTCGTTGTATTCTCCCTCAACCAAAAGTCCTCACGTCATGCATTTAAGCTAAAATGCTAATGTTAACTTACCTTGCACTGGCTGTAGAGACGTGGGTGATGGTCACGCAGATGTGCCATTAGATTCGAAGTGTTGCTGCCTTCTGCAGACACTTGTTTCCTGCACGTTCTGCAAACGGGATAGCCGTCTTCTATTAACTGTCCCTCAGCATTTTTCAGAAATCCAAAATATGCCCATACTTCCGATTTAGTCTTCTTTGAGGGCTGATGGATGTCATGGGCGCTGCCGTCTCCTCCTTCGGCCATTATTTCAGCTTTAAAGTTTTGGTTGCAAAGTAAAAAGTGCGTGTGCGCGGGAACTTCGGCAGAAGCGACGGTGGCTGGTAAGGGTCACCGCGCCTAAACCGCGGCCACGGTAAACCCACCGAGATAATTTAGTTTTTTAAAAACTGGACGGTTATTTTTATTGTCAACTTTTTTACCGGGGTTTACCGCTATACCGGTTACCGTGACAACCCTAGGAGATGCAGACTCAGACCATGACACTTGGTCTTCAAGGGCCACTTTTAAGTACATTTTGGTTGTTTCCTTGCTTCAGTTCACTTTGTTGACTCATCTGTTTATTATGTCATCAAGCTTGGCAGATGCCTGTCAATCACCCACTAATTATAATATGCAGGTCTTTGAGGATCTGGATTGGACACTGCTGATTTAGATCAACACCACCTAGTGCAAATGCAAAGAACACAGAAGACTAAAACTGAGTGGATGGTTGAACAGAGAAAGACACTGGCAGAAGAAGAAGATCTAACACTAAAACCATGAGACTGAATATGGTGTCTACTAGGAGGACTGGTTATCAAAGGTCAACTAGATGAGCTGATGATGTGAAAGGAGCAAAGTTAAAAGAAAGGTGAGGAAAATAGTGGACATGGAGACCAAAAGTACATGCAGGTGATTGGAAAATAATTCAAAATATTTTGTTTTCATCTATTTTGTGGAGTGATGGAATATTGTAAATGGCCTGCATTTAAAATATCCCCTTCTAGGGTGCTGCAACCCCCCACTGGCACCAGCAGACCTCCACCAGCAGGCAAGGTGGGTTAAATGCCTTGCCTAAGGACACAGCAGCAGCATTCTCTGCTGGGAGCCGTGATCGAACCTGCAACCCTCCGATTACATAAGCATGTCACAACCATGACACACAAATGGTAGGTTGTTAATGTAAAGACTGAATAGAATTGGACCCAAGATTGAGCCCTGTGGTACACCTGTAACAAGATCTTTAAAAGATCTGTTGTTTTGTATTTTGACACATTGAGTTCGTGAGATATGATTTGAACCAGCTGCACGTAAATTGTGAAAAACTAAACTGAACAAATTTAGACTGGAGGATATCATGGTTAACAGTGTCAAACGCTTTTCGTAGATGTAAAAAAAACTCCCCCAACCACCCCTCTTCTGTCTATCATAGACTTAACCCTTTCAACAAAGTAAACAGTTGCTGTTTCTGTTGAGTGATGTGCCCTAAAGCCATGTTGCATGGGGTGTAAGAGTTGATTAGAATTAAGATGATTAATTAGTTGACTAGCCACTAACTTTTCTATAATCTTGGACATAACTGGAAGAATATTTATTGGTCTATAATTTGAAACCAAATGAGACTCATCACCCTTGAAAATATGTACTACAACTGCTGGCTTCCAGGAATGAGGGAAGCACCCTTGGCCCTGTGTCAACAAAATGTTCATAATATGAGTAATAGGTTTAATTAATGAACAGGCATCGTCCCTAATCATAGAAGAGTTCATTTCATATACATATTTTGACAGTTTAGGTTTAAGTGATTCAATAGCCCTTAACACCTGCCATTCCGACACTCTTTCAAAAGTGAAGATTGGTGCTAAGGACTTTGGTTCCTTTGAAATATATTGTTGATGTGATGGAAAACTGGTAGCAATAGAATCTACAGATTCTACAAAATAGTGATTTAGGGCTTCAGCTACAGCAGTTGAGTCATCTGTTAGAGTGTCATTAATTCTCAGTTCAATCTTTTTTCTAGCATTACTCTGTTCAGTCAATTTCTTTATTTGCTGCTATATAACTCTAGAGTTTCCCCTAATATTTTCAATTATTTCAAGAAAGAAATGTGCTTTGTCTTTTCTAAGTTCTCTTGTCACCTTGTTTCTCAGTGCTGTAAATTTAAGTCTGTAGAATATTGTCATTAATCCATGCCCCCATTCATTTTTTTACTACATTTTTTGAGAATTCTTTAGTGATCTTACTTCATTTATCTATAAAACACTGGCTGGTGTGGTCTAGATTTTCTGATTTCATTAAGTCATCCCATTTGATATCATGCACAGCCTTCTTTAAACTCCTCCACTTTATTCCTTGGTATCTTCATGTAATCCATACTCTGACCTGAGATCAGACATTTTTTCCCATTCACTTTTCTAGCAATTAATATCAGATTATGATCTGACAGCCCAGTTATGTAATTATAGGATTTAGTTATTCTATCCACCCTATTCCTAAAAACTAGGTCAATCTGAGTGCTAGAGGAGTGAGAGATTCTTGTTGGGCCATTAATAATTTGTATTAAATTAAAGCTGTCAGTTACTTGTTTGAGTTGCTTTCTTGCAGACTTATCTTTCCAATTTACATTCATATCACCAAATACAATCACCTCTCTGTTGAAATCACACTGTAGCAAAAGTTCTCTAAATATTTCATAAAAACTGACATTAGATGAAGGTGGGCGGTAGATAACAATTAGAGTGAATGATATTTCTGGGGAAAGCACAATGTTTAGACCAAGATATTCAAGGTCACATGCTATCCCTTTGATTGCATTACATCTAATAGTGTTTTTTTACATAACACATGAAGCCCCCACCTTTTCCATGTTTACAATCATTCCTAAAAATATTAAAACCAGGCATATTTATAGCCGCTTGTGGTGAGTTTTCTTTCAACCAAGATTCAGATAACGCTAAAAAATCTAAATTTGAATCTTGCAGAAGATGTTGTACTTGTTCACATTTGGAAAGAAAACTTCTAATATTTATATGTCCACCTAACAGTCCCTTTGGTTTGACACAGGAGTCCCAAATTAGCCTTGAATTGTTCATAGTTTTAAAAATTTTCCATTTCCGATGTTTGGCTACGGCTTTATTGATGTACCGAATTGATCTTTTTGCCTGCAGAACTTCAGTCGCCATGTTTCTGAGAGTAATGATATTTCCTATGTGTTGAGTTGTTTCAATCTCTTGTCCAAGACCTAAGAGTAGAAAAGGAAACAAACGCTTGGTCACCCTTCGTTATTTTTAGCCGCTTTGGGTGTGAGAATGTGTTGCTCCCTGGGTCAGTTCATAAACAATAACAATATTGCCTAACGTAGTTATGCAGATGATACCAGATCTACCTAGCTCTATCACCTAGTGACTGTTAGGCAAAACAGCGTTATTTGTATAGCACATTGCCTCTGTGTATGACATCTGCTGTACAAATAAAGCTGCCTTGCTTTAAGACAGCTGTTACTTAGAGAGACACAATGATTTATACAAAGTTAAAGTGCTAGCATTATCTGAAATATCCAAACTGTCTAAACAAAATGCCTCCAAACTGAAATGAGGGAATTTCCAAATGAGTGAAACCCAGCGATGGTTCAGGTTAAATAAATCACTGGTGAAATGTTTTCTCAGATGTTAAAGATTAATCGATTGGAGACACAGCATAAAAACAGCAGAGGAGGGAGCATCAGCACGAGTTCTGGAGAAGCAGTAACAGAATCAACGATGAAATTCATACTTCTGACGGCAGTGTTGTTCTGTGGCTTAACATCAGCCCAGGATGTTGTTGCTGAGGACACAGTCGACACACAGTCGTGTTTTCCTGACATGTGTAAGTTCCTGAAAGAGTTTGGTGCCATGACAGAGAAGCAAAGCAGCATGGAGGCAAGGCTGAAGGAGGCAGAAACCCAGATCACTGAGCTGAAGAAGAAAGGTAAAAAGAATCATGTCTTCTGGAGTCACTTACAGGTGAAAACTTTAGTAAAATGCTAATTTATTCTTGAAACTCTAGATGCAACCAAAGTGGCGTTCACTGTAGGGTTAGGTGGAGGACAAGTCGGACCCTTCAGCACAGCCACAACACTGATTTACAAAACGGTGAAAACAAATGTGGGCAATGCCTACAACCCGGTCACAGGTTAGTACTCACACTTCCTGTTATGTCCTGATAGCTAACTAGCATTAGCTAACACACTGTTTCCACAGGTATCTTTGCTGCTCCCGTCACAGGGATCTACTACTTCACCTTCTCCTACCATGCAGGAGGGGAACACCCTGTGAGTCTCAACCTCATAAAGAACAATGAGGTGGTTGTGGGGGTGCATGATCACAGGTCATCAGGTGATGGCGCTGATAATGGAGGAAACTCAGCTTTCCTGCAGCTGCAGCAAGGAGACCAAGTCTACATGCAGCTTGTTGCTAACACTCATCTTTATGGGCACATTGCTGTCACCACTTTCAGTGGGGTTCTTCTGTACCAACTCTAAGACACAATTAGGTTTGTATTTTTTTCCCTCCACCTGAACCAATCCTCATGTAACCCTCTTATCTCTATTAAGGTAGCGCGACTCAGGGTTGCGAATGACCACAGCCACCAATTCATGTCATGTGTCTATGTATGTATGTCTGATCTCAGAATTGTGTGTACTGAAACTCTAATTTCCCTCTGGGATTAATAAAGTATCTTTGATTGATTGATCGATTTGACCTTTTTGAAGGTGTTTTTTCATGTTTAAGGCGTTTGTTGCAACACTGTTCTAAAAAATCTCACCTGTTCCTGCCAGAACCATGAGGTCTGGTTCCCAGGTACTTTACCTGATCCTAGAACTCATCTGTGGCCAATTCCTTTCATAAAAGGCTGTTCACTTAAAGCATTTAACATCTTTCCTTTAGATGCTTCTTTTTGGTCTGGCACTTAATGTGAGCTAACTCATACATTTGATTATTCTTTTGAGATTATTTGTGCTTACCATTATTACTCTGCCTGTTGCTTTTATCTTAATGAAATGCCTCTGTCCTTCTGTTTGTTGCTTTGATTGTGCACCGTTGTTGTACAACACTTAAGGTCAGAACTGCTATAAATGTGTTTTAGAAATAAACGTGACCTTGACCTTAACCCGTCATATCAACAGTGTCACATACTGTACCTCTCCTAAAGTTAGATTACAGTTAGTAGAGATTTCTTTTGTTTGATTAAGTAGTTGAAGATAAATTTACAATTTAATGAAGAGTTAATGAAACTTTTTCACTGGGTTCATCATGAGACTCCTGTTTTAACCCAACATCAGAATCAAAACTAAAGAACAAACAATGAGGGCCATGTCGATCCCTTTTGGACCACATAGACCCGTCTTCTGAAGCTTCCAGCAGGATAAAGCACCATGTCATAAAGCTCAGATCATTTCTGACTGTTTCTAGAACATAATGATGACTTCAGATTTAGATCCCGTCCAGAACCTTCAGGGTGAGGTGGAACAGGAGATTCCCATCATGGATGTAACTGATGATGTCGCGTCAACATGAATCTGTTGTTAAGATCTGTAGAAAGCTCCTTTTTTGTCTGGATCCTCTCCAGCTATCTTGGTTCTTTACCTCCAGGAGAGGAAGACCCTGATACACATCCACAAACAACCATTATTCAGTAGGTTGGTTTTAAATGGGTTAATAGAGAAAAAGCATAGAAAATGGTACAAACAAGGCAATGTGACCCCCTGAAGCCACCCTCATGGTCATCAGTCTAAAGGCCTTGGATCCTCAGAGACCTCTATCAAATTTACACCTCTTCTAGTGTCATTTTAAAGGATATTTATTTATTTAATTAGGCTCTTAATAACATTTTGATCATTTTTCATTTTGATCATTTATCATTTTATTGTCTCAGTTGAAATTACCTTACATCACCATTTATAATCATTTGCCGTGCATTACCATCAGTAGCAGATATATAGTAATACATTGATTTTTATAAACTATATTTTTGCCTCTGTGTCAAATTATTATAAAGTGTTGGTTCTCTGGCACACCCAAAGTACCTAATTATATCATCAATCGATGTCCTTTTTATTTCATTAACAATTTATTAAAAGTAACCACTTACAAAACATTACAGGTTTAACAACAAGAAACACACACCAATCATAACAGGACAAACACACACACACCAGTCTTAACAGGACACACACACACCAGTCTTACAACAGGACACACACACACACACACCAGTCTTAACAGGACACACACACACCAGGCTTACAACAGGACAAACACACACCAGTCTAACAACAGGACACACATACTAGTCTAACAACAGGACACACATACTAGTCTTACAACAGGACACACACACTAGTCTAACAACAGCACACACACACACACCAGTCTTACAACAGGACACACACACACCAGTCTTACAACAGGACACACACACACACACACACACACACACACGTCTTAATAACAGGACACACACACACACACACACACACACACACACACACACACACACACACACCAGTCTTAACAGGATACACACACACACCAGTCTTACAACAGGACACACACACACACACACAAAGACAAAGTAATGCGTCTACAGTTATATTGTGATGTCGTGTACTGAGAACAAAACGGTGTTATAGGAGCAGAAAGTAAAACTGGAGGAGATTTGTCTATCTATCTATCTATCTATCTATCTATCTATCTGTCTGTCCATCCATCCATCCATCATCTGCACATGTAGTCAATAGTTTTGCACTTAAGTGCATTTTAGTTAAAATTTAAATTTTCTGCCTAAAACTGTCAGTGTTGTGCCGTTGTCAGGTAAAAACTCTGCACTGCATTTGAATTTAAATCTGCCATTGCTATTGGCTAAGAGGTACACTATGATGTTAGATGGTACATTATGATGTCACAATGTTGTGAGTGTGTGCATTTGTTAGCGGCTCCGCCCTCTCGGTCTGCTAGGCAAGAGCATTGGTTGCATTTTCCTAACAGGAAGTGGGAGCGGAGAAAGAATCTGGTAGGGGTGACTTGCTCTTTAAGAATTGGAATATTTGTAATCTGTATTACAGTTTCTCGATTGGTTTGGCGCATTTCCTGAAACCGAGATGACATTCTCAAAACCATAAGGTCATTTGGCCAAACAGTCTGACAGTGCTGCCCAACATTATAGCTCACTAGCAAAATCAAATATCTTTCCCCAAACTCTTCGTCCATGCTTCAAAAGCAGATTCCTTTCCCATATAAAAGGTCAGTACAGTCGAAATAGCACAGATCCTTCTCAATTGCCTTGGCACGTGTGCATTCATTTAGTGCTTTTGTCAAAATAACTTGGATGGTTTAGCACAACACCATGGATCCCCTGCAAAAGCTCATATCTCTCCCAAAAGAGTTTATCCATGTGTCAAAACTAAATATCCTTCCCATATAAATAGTCAATGCCCCCAAAATGCATTATACCTTTGGCATTGTTTAAGCACTGCAAGTCAAAATGCTCAGATGTTGTGTCACTGAGGCACAGGTCTAGCAACAGAATACCACTATGAATAAAACCAATAGATTTCGCAGTAAAATCGGCCTCCAATTAACCACTCATACTCAAGGAAACTGTAAACATTTTCATTCGTACAAAGAAATGTTAACATTAGAGAACATACTGTGAAAAGAAAACATACAGGATTCTGTAAATGTGAGCAGTTATAAACAAATAAAAAACAAAACAAAAAACAAAAACAACTCTAGCCTACCATACTGTAAATAAGGTTTCAGAACTATAGTACAGTAATATTTTCAGTGGTCGCCATTGTCACCCTCTCTTTCCTGGCCACCATCCTCATCCTCCTGGCCATCGACGCGCTGCTCTCTGTCAGGCCATAAATTCTCATCCACATCGCGACAGATATTTTCTCGTGCGATGCAGCGAGGGAAGAAACGGCGTGAATGTCTCAACCATCCCCTACATTGATCCCCTGTGATGTCCTCACATGCAGCATCCATTGCATGCAGCAGGGCCCTCTGGTCTTGAGCCTGATGCTCATACACCCTCCACCTCCAAGCTGAAAAAAACTCCTCAATTGGATTTAGGAAAGGAGAGTAAGGTGGAAGAAAATCCACTAGCATCCGGGGATGGGTGGTAAACCAGGTTCTGATGCGTGGGTCGTGGTGGAAGTTCACATCATCCCACACAATGACATAATGTGGTAGCTGAGGTCCTTCTACACCTCTCTCATTTTCTGGGATCAGATCAGTATAAAGGTGGTCCAAAAATTGAGGAGCTTTTGTGTATTATAGGGCCCTAAACTGGGAATGTGTGTGGCCACACCTCTTTCTGATATAGCGGCACACATTGTTATATTTGCCCCTCGCTGGCCTGGGACATCCACAGTGGCTCGGTGGCCAATGATGTTACGGCCACGCCTTCGACCTTTGGCCAGGTTGAAGCCAGCTTCATCAACGAACACTAGGATGTGAGGGTTGTCGTTGCCTTCTAATGCCATTATTCTCTGCAATAGAATAGAAATAAATCTAATCAGTCAAGTAGAGACAGATACTGCAGGGAGGATCTGAATTACTGTACAAACAGGGAGTGGGAAACTGACGACAATTTCTAGGCAAAATGCTCTAGTCACACAAAGCTGCATTCTGAAGGTGAAAAGGATACCACAAAACAAGAAAACAGTGGTAACCATGTCTTACTGCAATAGTGTTACAATGATAGACAACCAGTAGTTGACTTACATGCACATACTGGTACCGCAGCCCTTTCACTCTGTCAGAGTTTCTCTCAAATGGTACCCTGTCAATCTGTTTCATGGTCTTCTGATGTTTCTTCAATACCCGGTCTATTGTGGAGATGCTGATAGAGTTCATATTTTGGAACATTACATTGTCTAGCAGCAGGATTGCATTACGAATCTGTCTCGGTGTGATGGCATGCAATGACCATGTTGCATATTTCTCGTTCTTGTTGTTCATTTAGAAGTTTTCTTCTGCCACCCACTTGAGGCTGTCGTCCAATCCTAGACATACAAGTCAAAGGTCAACACTGTAAATTTGTTACAAAATGAGTTACCACTGTAATTGTACTGCTGTCCTATGGTACTAGAAGTGTGATGCACTGCACAGTGACTGGAATACTATTCACAGTATTTTCTCCATTTTTCTGTCTTTGTCATTTTTATAGTATCATATAACATCACATGACGATATTACAGTACACTAGGCCTACACACACACACCAACACTGAATAGTTCAATAGCATAGTTCTGTACCTGTTTTCCCTGTGGAAGGTTTGGATGATGGAGGAGACTGTAGACCGAGCCACATTAGGCTGCACTCGGCGACCTGCCTCTGCCATTGTGAGGCTATGGTTTATAACGTGGTCAATAAGGGTGGCCCGGATTTCACCTGGGACATCATGGTGCCTCTGTGCTCCTTGGCCTCTTCCCCCTATTCCTCCACACATTCTCACTCCTCCTCTTCCTCTTCTTCTTCCTCCTCTTCCTCGAGCAGGAAGTTGCTGTTGTACTTGGCGAGGTGCTTCCATGTTCACACTGCAAATGAAACTGGCCCCGGGCCAAGCTCTGTCTATATACTTTAGGCAGCAGTCATGATCATAGACAACACCTGTCAGGTATCTGAACAACCTGTTTGATTGGTCATCTGAGATGTGGGAGGCTGCTCCTTCGTTAGTTCTAATTTCACCTGATTGATTGTCAAGTACTGTCATAACTTTATCAAATGTTCCAAGATATTCTTTCATGGTATTATATCTTTAATTAATTTTGACAGTTGAACAGACAATTGTGCATATGATGACTTACACAATGAAACCATGCTGATGTGTTGTGGAGTGAGTGACCATTTCACAGACAAATCAACTAATCAGTTTAGATCGGCAAGATCTATTTATTTGGGAAATGTGCTAAATGTGGGCTCATTGTGCTAACTGTAGCTACTTGTACATAATCATTTGAAAAGAAGCACAGAGTCACTTGAGACATGTACTAAAGCATTTGCAATGTGATTAAACCAATGAAAACTGACATTCTGTTGTGAACAATTGCAAGGTGGTTTGGAGATTTGTCCTTGTTATTTTGTGAATGTCATCTCGGTTTCAGGAAATGAGCCAAACCAATCGAGAAAAACTGTAATCCAAAGTGCTCAGTCAGTTTTTACATTTTGCTTGGTAATGCTTGATGTCAAAGTGTTAAACACACAAACAAGGAACAACAAAAATATAAAGGAATACTTCACTGTTTCCTCGTAACTCTGCCAAGTTTGTAAGTTTTGCCACTTTGAAAATCAACAACCTGTCAGAAAGATATTTGAAACTTTAATGCAGAAGAAAACCCGACTTGTTTCCTTGTTCCAGATGTCAGATGTATTCATTGTTTTGTAACCTATGAGTAAAAACTAGAATGAAGTGAGCACCAAACTGTCTTTCTGTTTCATACTCACACACCTGCTCAGGAGTCTGGTGGAAAAAACAAAAGAGATAAGAATTTGAACATTCTGTCATTTTCAAAGTTCTCCCAGAGGTCTGAAGTTCACATTATAGAATCATTTTCACTGTGAGAAACAGCTTTTTAATACATTTCAGGAAATCACCTTGTATGGTTTATAAATTATTGATTTGTATTGCACTGATGCACATAACTATTTGGACACCTGAGAAAATCAGTGTTATATTTGGTGCAGAAGCCTTTGTTTGTGATTACAATCATTTCCTTTATTTATTGTGAACAGTTGCATTCTGGTCTTCTGTCCGTGACCCTGTGCCATTGGAAAGGGAAATGTTTCATCGCATCATCCCACAATGCCTTGCACACTCAAAAACATGGCCACTCCCATACTTCAAAATACACATCCAGCACCATCATTTCAAACACGGGGGCCCCCCAGGGATGTGTGCTGAGCCCCCTCCTCTTCACTCTGCTGACCCACGATTGTACACCATTACACAGCTCTAACCTCTTCATCAAGTTTGCGGATGACACAACAGTGGTGGGTCTCATAAACAACGGGGATGAGACCGACTACAGGACCGAGGTGAGCCGCCTTACCACATGGTGTGCTGACAACAACCTCTCTCTAAATGTGGTGAAGACCAAGGAGATTGTTGTGGACTTCAGGAGAACATACACTCAGCATGCTCCGCTGACCATCAACGGTGTGTCTGTGGAGAGAGTGAGCAGCACCAAGTTCCTGGGTGTGCACATTACAGAGGATCTCTCCTGGACGCACAACACCATAGCATTGACATTGAGGAAATCACAGCAGCATCTCTTCTTCCTCCGCAAACTAAGAAGAGCAAGAGCACCAGCCCCCATCATGTACACTTTCTACAGAGGCACCATCGAGAGCATCCTGTCATGCGGCATCACTGTGTGGTTCGGAGCCTGCAACATTTCATGCATTAAAACCCTCCAACGTATACTGAGAGCAGCAGAGAAGGTCATTGGGGTCTCTCTCCCCTCCCTATCAGACATTTACAGCACCCGCCTCACAAAAAAGGCCCTTCGCATTGCGGCTGATCCCACTCACCCAATGCAAAGCCTCTTCGAGCTGCTGCCGTCAGGGAGGAGACTGCGGAGTCTCAAGGCCAGGACCAACAGACTGAAGGACAGCTTTATCCATCAGACAGTTAGGAAGCTAAACTCCCTCCCAGCTCTCCCAACTCTCCTCTCTTTTCCCCCACAGTCTCTCTGAACTTGGTTACTGTTTTTATACTAAATGTTTATTTTCTATCTAGCGAGAGTTTGAGAGTAACGTAATTTCATTTCTCTGTATGTCCTGTACATGTGGCAGAAGTGACAATTAAACTGACTTTGACTTTGAAATAGTTTGAAAAGATCAATTGTGTGAATAAAAAAACATTTTTGGAGTTTTTAACTGTGTTTTTGTGCAGGGGAGATACATTGTAATATCTTTAGACCAACATGTCTTTATGTTAATTGAAAATAACCTGTTTAATAACAGACTAATATTTTGTGATGGACTTCATCTTTTCTAATATTACTATTTCATGTTTTTGTTGTAAAACCTCACATTAGTAACAATCTGGACAGAAACATTATAAAGTGTAGATCTGCATCCACAGCTTGTGCTGCTGGACTCAGTAATGTCATTCTGGAATTCAGGGCCACAACAATCTCCGTGAGGACCACAAATGGCCCACAGACCAGAAATTGGACTCTCAAAGCTTTGAGACTTTTACACACTTTCCTTATCTCTGATGGCTGACTGTAACTATGGTTTATGGTTGAGACTTTGGAATTTGTACCTTGTCTTCAGGAGAAGGAAAAAAAAACAAACCGGTTGAGACTGGATTTAATATGGACAAAAGACAAGAAAGAAAACTAAAGTGAATCAGGTGAGTTAGAAGTGAACATTGTTCTTGTTTTCCTGTCAGAGTCTCTGAGTGCTTTTCTCTCTGTGGATTGTTGCTTTGGTTCACCTTCAGAACAAACTGCTGCATCACGTTGGTCTCACCGTTTCACTTCCTGTTGGTTCTCACTAGGCAACACTTGACTTAGTAACCTGTTCTTTTATTATTATTATTTTTAATAAACTGATCAGAAACTAATGAAATTTCCATTAGTTTAGCTATAAGTGAAGCTGTGGGTCCACAGTCAAGTAAGCCAATATTTACACTTTCAGAAAAGATTAGCTTCGCACATACATGGTGTATTACGGTAAAAGAGCAGCAGAGCTGGCTTGAAAAGGAGGAATCACAGGAACAAACATTAAACAATGTTTTAATTCACATACCTAAACCTTTGATGTGCTGTTCAGAGTAAATATTTCATCAGTACAATTATGAATAAAGAATGACTTAAAGGGACTATAAGGAAGTTTGACCTTATAAACATGTATAGAAATAATACATTTCTTCTTCATACATTCTCCTGCAATGCCCTGGTCCTGTAGAATGAGCCCTGGCATTTTGACTGTGATTGCCTGTTTTTCTGTAAAATCATAGAAAAAGAGAGCTGCTCGGGTCGAGCAGGCTGCTTCATGTGTGTTCACGCGCATATAAGTTATGATATTGAAGTTAGTAAAAACATGTAATAAAGTTCAAATAAAATAAAACATGCAAGTTTAGTGAAATTAAACTTTGTAAGTTGCTTAAGTGCTAGTTATAGGTTAGAGGTAGTTTAATGCTTTAATTTTATTCAGGTCTTATTTTTAAAGTTATGGCAAACTTATAGTTTTTAGATAAGTTAACTTAAACATTATTAGGTAATCAGTTTCCTCACACATTTTGAGTTCAGTGAACTTGTTCGGGGTTACAGTGTTTTTTTTTTCTGCCAAGGGTCACCGATACTACAACCGGAATAAATAAATTATACAGTTTTACTGTAGATTTTTGGATTAATCTTGAGTCAAAGTACCTCATTACTGATGATCCAGAATATATATCAATTTAGATTGTCTATTTAAAGCTTGGGATCAAAGTGCATTATTTTTCCTCTTATTATAAAAAGCTTTCAAAATCACATACTTTCACAGAAGAAACTCGTCTGCAAATGTAAGAGCTCTCAAAAATAACTTCCAGGACTTTGGTGAAAGAAAATTCCTGGAAAAGGAACAAACCTATAATCTGGAGGTGGTTGTTACGGTCCCCATGTTTTCTACCCTCTGCCCACCATTTGGCCTGCTGTTACTGCAGACCTCTGTCCCTGCTTTCCTGCCATCCTGCACCAGAGACCAGCAGAGTGGTGTGGAAGCAGCTGCACATGAGAATATTTAAGCCTCCCCATTCCTCCATTCAGAGAGACACAGAATCAGTCTGTGATCTCCACAGCTGGGAATAAAGTTTAGCTTAGCTTGTGGACTCTGTTTTAAAACAGTTTTGCTAAGGTTAACTTTTTGCTGTTTGACAATCCCTTTTTTATGTTGACCCACTCCTGAGATTTAGAATCTTTTTCCCCTCCCTAATTAGTAAGAATGAGTCATTTTTAGTTGTTTACATATTTGTAAAGCTGAGTGACCACCCTTTTGTGATTTAAACCTTTCGAACCGCTATCCGACACTCTTTTACCTGGTTTCATCACCATCACCATTAGCCACATTTACTTCCTTTTTATTTTTATTATTTTATTTTTACTGTGTTCTCCCCTCACCACCCAGACAGCCTGAGGGGATGTAAATGTGGTTAGACTGTGTCTCTTCAAAAATCTACAGAAAAATGATAAAAATTTTTATTCTAGTTATAGCAGAGGAGCCTTTACCATAATATAAAGAAAGTCCTCACCTAACAGGACTTAAAGTGACACCAAGGCAAAATGCACAATGAGGTTTTTGACTCAGTGTCTAAGAATACAGTAAAGTTATGAAATATTTAGTCTGGTGTTTGTATGGCAATAAAATGTACTTTTCTGTTTTACATAAAAAATAAATTTCAGTAAAATTAAAAGATGAAAATGTAAGTAAGTAAATTTATATTTATATAGCACCTATCACAGACAGAATCACAACGTGCTTCACATAGATCAAAACAAAATAAAACAAAGTCATAAAATCATAATGATCTCAAAACAGAATTAGATTAACATCAGAAAAAATCAAGTCATAAAATTATTAAATTTCATAAACAGATGAAAGATTAAAAATTTGAGTTAAAAATAAGAAAATCAAAGATTTAGGTAAAAGCAGCTGTTGATTGATTGCTGTTTTTTAAAGGTGTCCAGACTGTCAATTCTACGTAAGGATAAAGGAATTCATTCCAAAAAATTTAACAAACTAAAGACTGGGCACAAATTTGACTTCTCTGCTTACTTAAAGAACGTAGCTCGTTTGTCTTGTTAACTCTGATACAAAATATTTTTGAGTCCAAACTTGAAACATCAGTTTCAGGAAGAAGATGGACATGGAAGAAGAGGAGAACAGAGCAGAACCTCCAGGACCCAGCTGTTGGTCTATGAAGAGTGACGTCTCCAAGGAAAGACCTCCAGACTTCAGTGAATCTGGACCTTCAGACACAAAGTAAAAAAACGTACTTCTAACTGATTCATTTGACTCCTCAGACAGAAAATCAGGATTTCTGCTGATTTCTAGTAGAACTGATGAATTAGTGGAGTTCTAAAGTGTTTAAAACAAAGTTGACCAGGTGAAAATGCAGCTGTTATCAGAGCATCAGAAACAGTTTTTACTCTGATTTCCTCCAAGTTTGTTCATTTGTGATTAAATGTTGTCCGTTGTTGCTTGGCTTCCCGGGGCTGGAGGCTAGGAGGCGGAGCTGGCCGTCTGGTTGGGGTCTGGGTTGCTTTGCTCAGCATTGAGTGGGGGAGCCTGCTCATCAGCACCTCAGCAGAATGGGGTGAACTCTGGGAACCGGTGATGGTTGTACCCTTTGTACAGCAGTACCAGGACCAGAGTGAATAGGGTGTGTGTGGGGATCATGAGTGGGTGTCCGGCGTGCATATTTGTAAATCTTAGGTTGTATGTGTATGTGTGAATATGAGGGAGGGAGTCTGTGACTGAGTTTGTGTTTGACTATAAATGTCAGGTGGAGCCTTGGACTCCTCCCCTCTCCTGGGACTTCTTGAGCTACTAATTCAGGGGTGGACTGGGACCAAAATTCGGTGCTGGCATTTTTACGAATCTTCTGCCCTTTGGGAGATTGGTGGGGGTGGGGGGTTTTAACGCCTGCGGACTTGTCTCTAGGCCGAATGTAAGATACAAGCAGGGCCAGACAGCTGCGACCAGGAGCCCTGGCCTTCCAGATAGGCTCATTCTCCACGGGTGGAGATCAGCAGGATATTAGCTACATGCTGATGCGGTAAAACAACTCCTACGTCATCGCTCTACCGCATTTTTCTTGCTTAAAACGCCTGGAAAAACTCCGTTAGTTTCGGGTTACCATTTAGCTAATGTTCTGCAGATCACCAACTGTGGAGTAGTGTCAGCCCAAGTTGAGCAAGCAGCCCACATGACTAAGCGGCCCACCGGGACAGTGCCAAAATGCCAGATAGGCCAGTCCACCCCTGGCTACTATACATCTTCACCTACTCTCCCCTTGCCACATTTGGTGTGGAGCGTGGTGCCTTGGTCTGCCTGAGTGTTCATGACTCCCGTGTCAGGGGGTTTAAGATTGTTGGAGTCTGCCTGATTGATCCCAGTGGCCTCCTGGTGGGATTTGAGTCCCTGGGCTCTGTTGGGTCCCCAGCGGGGCTGGTCGCCCCTGGGTCAATCAATCAACCAATCAATCAATCAATCAATCAATCAATCAATCAAAGCTTTATTTATAAAGCTTTGATTGATTGGGTCCCGTGTCACTGGGTTCCAGGCTCAGCTGGCTGCTTGTTGTGACCCCCCGAGGCAATCCTCTGCACTTCTCGAGAGGGGGCTGGGGCTTTTCTGGTTACAGTCTGAGGAACCTGTGAACGAGCTGTTTCTCCCCTCCCTGAAAACACTCATCAGGTGATCTAAGTGGGCTGTCCTCTCACCTGAAGCAAAGCTTAAAAAGCAACTGCAAGCACTTTCAAACAGACTTGAATCTGCACCGAAGGGCCTTGAGTGTCTGTTAGTGCTTGTTTTTGTCTTCTTAAACCTTTGCTTTGCACTATCGTCCATTGGGAAAGAGAAGGAAACTCATCTGTGGGTAATCCTGTTGTCTAGCAGCTCCGGTTAGGGCCATCTGAAAACAATAAGTGCAATCAGGGGCTGTGAACGAGCTGTTTCTCCCCTCCCCGAAAACACTCATCAGGTGATCTAGGTCTCAACCATTGCAATCAGCTGCTTCATGAACACCTGTTTCCAACTAGTAGCACAGCATTAGTTTGGTGGCATAACTGAAGCGTCAGCCCTTGTGTCTCAGCCCCTCCGGTGTGAAGACATATGTGTCTACCTGTGCGTGTCCACAGATCAGGTACACAGATTAAACAAACTTGACCCAGACGCTGCTCCATCGACACCTTGCAAAATATGCCATTATCCTATACCTGTGATCACTGGCTTCAGAGGAAGATCTCACACACAACAAACCACTTTCGCAACCTTCAGAACCTCCGCTCGCTAATACCAACTCCCCCCGAAGACACCCACCTGTCTATGGGACTCTGGAACTGTCAATTGGCTGTAAACAAAGCAGACTTCATTACCGCACATGCAAACCACCTGTCACTCGATGCACTGGCTCTCACTGAGACCTGGATCAAACCATGTGACAATGCTACCCCATCTGCTCTCTCAGTTAACCACACTTTCTCCCACACTTCTCGTGCATCTGGCTGAGGTGGTGGAACGGGCATGTTAATTTCCAACAAATGGATATACAGTCAGTTGCTACTCATCACTAAATACAACTCCTTTGAATACCATGCCATCCAGGTAACTGTACCGAAAAAAATCTTTCTGTTTGTCATACATTGGCTACCAGGTCAACTTGTAGACTTTCTTGATGAACTCGTCACCCTGCTCTCCTCCATTCCTGAGCAGGACTGTCCCACAATGGTCCTTGGAGACATGAATCCTGTCACTAATGTTATCATTTGATCTAAAACTAGTACAAAGCCCTCCCACTCACAAAGCTGGAAAAGCACTTGACCTCATTTTCACCAGAAACTGTGCCATAGACACATTCTGTGTCACACCGCTGCATCTTTCCGATCATTACTTCATCCATTTCAGCACGTCTCTGCAAGGGAGGTCCACTGATTCCTCCCCAATGATCTCATTCCGCCGCAACCTCTGCAATCTGGCAGCCAACCACTTCTCCTCTCTTGTTGCCTCCACCCTTCCATCTCCCAGCACATTCTCTGAGTATGAAGTGAATGAAGCCACCAAGTCACTCTGCTCCACACTCTGCTCTTGTCTTAACAACTTGTGCCCTTTAGCCACTAGACCTGCTAGATCCTCTCAGTCGCACCCTTGGCTAAATGATACCCTCCGGTCTCTATGCACCAATCTTAGAGCTGCGGAACGGAAATGGCGCAAAACAAAAGATCCTGGTGATCTATTGAAATTTCATGAATTACTGTCCTCATTCTCTGCCAGCATCACTGATGCAAAGAAAGCTTTCTACACTGACAAAATTCTCAGCTCTACTGACTCTCAGAAACTATTTTATCAGCTGACACCTTTGCCTCATTCTTCACTGACAAAGTGGCAGCTATAAGCAAACACTTTACTCAACTGGCCACTCCTGAACATTCGCTACCACAAACTCCTTCTAGCCCAACCATCTCAAGCCCTACTGCTTCATTTTCCTCTTTTTCCCCTCACTGAGAACTGTGTGTCCAAGCTTCTCACATGCAGCCGCCCTACTACATGCCCACTCGACCCCATTCCGACTAAGCTGCTCCAAGCTATTGCTCCTATAGTAGCTGCAGCAGTCACACGTGATCAACGCTTCACTGAAATCCGGTACATTTCCCACCTCTCTCAAGCATGCTCAAGTTAAACCACTGCTTAAAAAAACATCTCTTCCTCCAAATCATGTGGAGAACTACCGACCTATCTCTCTCCTCCCTTTTCTGTCCAAAATTGTTGAAAGGGTGGCTTTCAAGCAGATCACAGAATACCTCTCACAAAACTGTCTGCTTGACCCTTACCAATCTGGGTTCAAAAAGGGCCACTCCACTGAAACTGCTCTGTTAGCAGTGACGGAATCCTTAAAAGAAGCTAGAGCGACTGCCAAATCCTCAGTGCTTATCCTGCTTGACTTATCGGCTGCATTTGACACTGTCAACCATGGCTTAAGCCATGGTTGACAGTGTCAAATGCACTGTCCACACTCTCTAGCATGGGCATCACAGAGAAAGCACATGCCTGGTTTGAATCGTACTTCACGGGACGATCATTCAGTGCATCTTGGCTTGGACAGTCCTCTACCGTGCACCATCTTGCCACAGGAGTCCCCCAGGGCTCTGTACTAGGACCTCCTCTCTTTGCCATATACACCACCTCACTGGGTGAGATCATTAAATCACATGGCTTCTCCTACCACTGCTATGCAGACGACACCCAGCTCTATTTGTCATTTCCACCGGACAACCACACGGTCTCTGCACGAATATCAAACTGTCTCTCTGACATATCAAAGTGGATGAAATCCCACCATCTCCAACTCAACCTCTCTAAAACTGAACTACTTGTCATCCCAGCAAAACCATCCATACAGCGCAATATCTCAATCCAAAATGACTTCCTATCTCTGGCTCCTTCAAAGGCAGTTCGAAATCTGGGTGTTGTGATTGATGAACACCTGACCTTTAAAGATAATGTTGCCTCTGTTGCTCGTTCATGCCGCTTTGCGCTGTATAACATACGAAAGACCAGACCATACCTAACACAACATGCCACCCAGCTCCTGGTGCAATCTACTGCCATCTCCCGCCTCGATTACTGCAATGCTCTTCTAACTGGTCTTCCAGGCTGTCCTGTGAGACCTCTTCAAATGGTCCAGAACGCAGCAGTGCGCCTGGTCTTCAATCAGCCAAAAAGAGCACACGTCACCCCTCTGTTCATTGAGCTCCACTGGCTACCGCTAGCAGCACACATCAAATTCAAATTGCTAACACTAGCATACAAAGTCCGAGATGGTACGGCTCCCATCTACTTGAATCCTCTTGCAAAGGCTTACATCCCGGCCCGGCCGCTCCAGTCATCACAAGATCGTCGGCTAGCAGTGCCTACACCATGCTCAGGATAATCCAGAGACTTCACATGCATCGTTCCACAAATGTGGAATGACCTTCCAAGCACTACCAGAACAGGGGCTTCCTTTTCAACTTTCAAGAAACTCCTGAAGACCCTGCTCTTCAGAGAGCATCTTCTAAACTAGCACCCTGCCCCCCCCCCCCCCCCCCCCCCTCTGCTGTCCACTCCTTGTTCCCTCCTCTCCATGATTGATGTCAAGTTGTTGTTATTGTTGTTGTTAGCCTCAAGGGCAACATGCCGATTATCACTTGTAAGTCGCTTTGGACAAAAGCGTCTGCTAAATACATAAACATGAACATAAACATAAATGTTAACAGTCTCCCTGGGGTCTCTGTGCTCTGGGGCAGCTCCTGGATCTCTGGGACTTGGAGCTCCCTCCATCTCCAACGCGTCTTTGAGGGCAGATCTGTGGCCCCTCACACTCTCTATTGGACGCTCTTATTGTCACAACTCCCAATTCTTCACCCTCCTCAACCTTCATGCAGCACACCTGGTCTCATCATCAAGCCCCAGCCAAGCCCTGTTTCCCTGACTACCACAATCAGCTTCATCCTCTTCACCTGCTTCTGACTCCCCAGCTCATCACTCACACCTGTTTCCCCTGCTACAAAAGAACCAGCCATCCAGTCATTCAGTGCCAGATTATTTAAGACTTTGTGCCAGTAAATTCTCCAGCAATTCACCCTGCCTGATCTCTGCCTCTGGACCTCGTTTTTCTCCTGACCCCTGCCTGAACTCTGCCTGCCTCCACGACCTTCGCCTGTCCTCAACCTCGCCTCTTGCCTGTTCCCCGTATCTGCATGTCCGATCTGGTTTTGACTCTCGCCTCCTCTCCAACTCTGTCTCCAGCCTCGCCCAACTCTCTTAACTCTGCTTCAAATAAAGACTTTTTAAAAATATTTTTTACTGTGTTTGGCGTCTTCACGGGTCTTCCTAGTTCAGTTCGTGACACCTATAGAGAAACCTTACATGTAAAAGCACGTGTACACACACAGGCGCTCATATGATGCTCTCATAAGTATGGACTTGAGCATTTTCAACACATGTCTTAAGGCTGTGGTTGGCACTAAATGCGCTGTGATTTATTATCGTGTGATTGTTCAGTAAAACAATGTTGATTTTATATTTCCTCTTCAGGCTGACACAGTGATGGCTTTCTCTTGTTGTATTGTTGTGTGTCCCTTCCTTTCTTTTTCACCCCTGCCTCTGTGAAAAAAAAGAATGTAACTTGTTTGTCTTGTTAACTCTGATATGAAATATTTTTGGATCCAATCTTGAAACATCAGTTTCAGGAGGAAGATGGACATGGAGGAAGAGGAGAACAGAGCAGAACCTTCGAGATCCAGCTGTCTACCTATGAAGAGCAGGTCCTCCCAGTCCACACTTCCAGACCTCAGTGAATCTGGACCTTCAGACGCAAAGCAAGAAAAGTGTTGATGGAGCTGAATGAACTTGCTTAGGTTTCTCCTCTCTGATGTCCATCATCTAGAGAAGCTTTCATCTGACCTCAGTTGCAAACATGAAACCTTCTGATTCTCTGCAGCAGTTTGTGTGTTCAGAACTTCTGAAATGGTTTCATCAGAGATTTTCTCACTGATTGATGTGATCTGAGTTACAACATGTGTGTTTCAGAGGTCAGAGCCACAGAAGGAGAGCAGATCCTCCAGGACCCAGCTGTTGGTCTATGAAGAGTGACGTCTCCAAGGAAAGACCTCCAGACTTCAGTGAATCTGGACCTTCAGACACAAAGTAAAAAACATACTTCTAACTGATTCATTTGACTCCTCATTCAGAAAATCAGGACTTCTGCTGATTTCTAGTAGAACTGATGAATTAGTGGAGTTCTAAATTGTTTAAAACAAAGTTGACCAGGTGAACATGCAGCTGTTATCAGAGCATCAGAAACAGTTTTTACTCTGATTTCCTCCAAGTTTGTTCAGTTGTGATTAAATGAGATATTTAATTGTTTAGTCTGAAGACGTTTGTTTCTCCAGAATTACAACAGGATGAAAGTTTGAACACATTTAATGTTTGATGTGAAAAGTCCCTAATCTGGAGCTCTATACAGGCTGCTTGCTGCCAACAAGAAGCTTCCAGAACATCAGGAAGAGACAGCCAATCAGAGCAGCTCAGGACCAGGTGAGAAGTTTCTGGTAACCTGTTGGTTTAAAACACGTTGTTTGGTTCAGGATGAAGATTTCAGATCTTTATGAAGATTATTCAGATTGAACTACCAATAAAATGTTGGAGGTTCTGCTGCAGCATTCAGGTCTTCTCTGTGTCACATTTGTCAGCAGATGTTGGTCTGCAGGAGGTTCTAGACGAACATCGGCTCAGTCTGAGGAGGAGATATGAACGTGTGACTGAAGGAAGTGATGAACCAGGAAGTAGGACCCTCCTGACCAGGATCTACACTGAGCTCTACATCACAGAGGGACAGAGTGAAGAGGTTAACACCCAACATGAGGTGAGACAGCTGGAGACCACTTCCAAGAGGCTCCACGATGCTCCAATCAGGTGCCAGGACATCTTTAAAGCTTTTTCTGAGCAACCAGGAGCCATCAGAGTGGTTCTGACCAATGGAGTCGCTGGAGCTGGAAAAACCTTCTCAGTGCTGAAGTTCACTCTGGACTGGGCCGAGGGCTTGGAGAACCAGGATGTCCATGTGGTGCTTCTGCTTTCCTTCAGGGAGCTGAACTTGATCAGAGATGAGCAGCACAGTCTTCTCACGCTGCTCCGTGTTTTCTATCCAACATTCCAGAAGATCCCAGCAGAGAAGCTGGCTGTCTGGAAACTTCTCTTCATCTTTGATGGTCTGGATGAAAGCAGACTTTCACTGGACTTCAGCAGCAGTCAGCTGCTTTCTGAGGTCACACAGAGGTCATCAGTCCAGGTGCTGCTGACAAGCCTCATCAAGGGGAACCTGCTTCCCTCGGCTCTGGTCTGGATCACCTCCAGACCTGCAGCAGCCAATCAGATCCCTCCTTCATGTGTCCACAGGGTCACAGAAGTACGAGGCTTCACTGACGCCCAGAAGGAGGACTACTTCAGGAGGAGGTTCAGTGAAGAAGAGCTGTCCAGCAGAATCATCTCCCACATCAAGACCTCCAGGAGCCTCCACATCATGTGTGGAATCCCAGTCTTCTGCTGGATCACTGCTACAGTTCTGGAGAACATGTTGTCTACAGAGCAGAGAGGAGAGCTGCCCAAGACCATGACTGACATGTACTCACACTTCCTGCTGGTTCAGACCAAGAGGAAGAAGAACAAGTACCATGGAGGACCTGAGACCAGTCCTCAGGAGCTGATGGAGGCTGACAGGGAGCTTCTTCTGAAGCTGGGGAGGCTGGCGTTGGAACATCTGGAGAAAGGAGACATCATGTTCTACCAAGAAGACCTGGAGCAGGCTGGTCTGGATGTCTCAGAGGCCTCGGTGTTCTCAGGAATTTGTACAGAGATCTTCAGAAGAGAGTGTGTGATCTTCCAGAAACCAGTCTACTGCTTTGTTCATCTGAGCGTTCAGGAGTTTCTGGCTGCAGTCTACATGTTCCACTGCTTCACCAGCAGGAACACAGAGGTGATGGAGAACTTCCTGGGAGGAGACTACAGAGACTCACCTCTGGAGGACTTCCTGAAGAGAGTCACAGAGAAATCCCTCAGCAGTAAAAACGGCCACCTGGACCTGTTTGTCCGCTTCCTCCATGGCCTCTCTGTGGAGTCCAACCAGAGACTCTTAGGAGGTCTGCTGGGTCAGACACAGATCAGTCCAGGAACCTTCCAGAGAAACAAAAAAAACCTGATGGAGATGAACAGTAATGAAGTCTCTCCAGACAGAAACCTCAACATCTTCCACTGTCTGATGGAGATGAAGGACCTCTCAGTTCATCAGGAGGTGCAAAAGTTCCTGAAGTCAGAGAACAGACCAGAGAAACTCTCAGAGATCCAGTGTTCAGCTCTGGCCTACATCCTGCTGATGTCAGAGGAGGTTCTGGAGGAGTTGGACCTGAAGAAGTACAACGCATCACCAGGGGCACGATGGAGTATGTTTCCAGCTGTGAGGAACTGCAGAAGGTTCAGGTAAAAAAGAAAGAAAGAAAACAATCTTTTATATAGCACCTCTCAAGATAAAAATCACAATGTGCTTCACAAAAACAAAAATAATTAAAATGTAGTAAAGATGTTTTATGAGTAAAAAATATGTTTAAAATTATAACAAACTGTGATTAAAACATGTAATAAAAGGGAGAGAGAAAATGAACAGGAAAGATGGAAGTCTTGAGCCGACTTGAACGTGCTGACAGAGGGAGCTGAACGCACATGGAGGGGCAGAGTGTTCCAGAGTTTTGGGGCTGCATGAGAGAAGGCACCCTCCCCCGTGATTTGTACCGAACCTTCGCAACAACAAGCAGCTTTTAACTGGTCTTCCCAAAACAGCTGTAAAACCACTGCAGCTTATTCAGAATGCTGCTGCTAGAGTTCTAACAAAAACCAAGAGAACCGAGCACATCACTCCTGTTCTTAAATCTCTACGCTGGTTACCAGTAAACTGTAGAATCGACTTCAAAGTACTTCTACTAGTTTATAAATCTCTCAGTGGCATGGGGCCATGCTGTCTGATCTCCTTCAAGTATATACGCCCAGCAGGACTCTCGGGTCCTTAGGAAGCAGTCAGCTGGTAGAACCCCGGGTCAGAACCGAACAGGGTGAAGCTGCTTTTAGCTACTAAGATGCTCACAGATGGAATCAGCTTCCTCATGACCTCAAATGTGCCCCAACTGTAGAAACTTTTGAATCAAAGTTTAAAACCATAATGTATTCATCAGCCTTTTAATAAATGTTTCTTATGCTGCATCATCTCCACTGTTACTATGACTTTTATCTGTTTGTTGAATCTGTAATTAATATCTACATTTCTTTGTTTAATTAATTTTGTGTGCTGTTCTTGCTTCTGTAAAGTACTTTAAAATGTATTTGTGTTTGAAGTGCGCTATACAAATAATGCTGCCTTGCCCTTGCCATGTTCCCTCCTTCATCTGCAGATTAAAGCTAATCTAAGATTCTCATCGAGTCTGCAGGTGTGAAAGAGACTGAACAGATTCACTGGCTCATGTCAGACAGTCAGGTGGACCAGATGAAGTACAGATGTGAAGAGCAGATGTTCATCAGATGATGACATCACTGTTTAGTTATCTGATTTCAGGTTGTTTATCAGACAGATTATTTGATTTTATTACAACTGACTTGAACTTTTCTCTCATCACAGAGCTGGTGGTTTTTATTGTGAACTCTCGGAGAGTCACTATGAAGTTGTGTCCTCAGCTCTGAAGGTCAGCCCATCCCATCTGACAGAACTGGACCTGAGTTTCAACATCCTGTCTGATTCTAGAGTGAAGGTTCTGAATTCTGGACTGGAGAGTCCAAACTGTAGACTGGAGGTTCTGAGGTCAGTTCACCGTAGCTGTTAAGAGATTTTCTGTTTCTGTTTTCTCAAATATTGAGATCATGTGACCTGATGCCAGCATGCAACAATATCATCAAACATTCATATCAGCTCCACAATGACAACGTTCAAGGACTAAACAGACTTCAGGTAAATTCATCAGGAGCCCAGCAGGAGGCGCTGTAGATGTTTAAGTTCTGTAATTAAGTGCTGCTGCCATTATTAGAACAAAATATTCTGTTAGAAGATGTTTCCAGCGTATAGACACACTCTGCCACTGTAGCGCTCATTACCTGATGTGTCTGGGCAGCGCGTTGCAAACTCCGCTGTTTTTGCGATCAGTAGATCCATTAGATCTGCTCAGTTAAAAAGTAACTGTTGAGGTGAAACTGGAGGAAGGAGGCAGCAGTTTTTCTGGAGAACTGAGAGGAGATGCAGGAAGTTCAGAGACAGAAACGACAGGAAAATGAAAAACCAAGAAACTAAACGAGGCACAACTTTCGGCTGTTTCAGGAAGAGCGAAGGAGGAGCAGTAGCCTTTCAAATTGTAAAATTCCCTCCTCGCCCTTACGGACCCTCCCTTTAACTATACTGGTTTAAATTATATGAGCATCAAATGGACTTTTACAATAGAGATACATATTTTTTAAGCATATAACTAACAAAATTAAATGAAATTGCAATAAAACAGTTTGTCATATGCAAAACATTGCCACCTAGCGGGCACACAAGGCTACGACAGAACACTATCACATGGCTGAACTCATGAACAAAATGACTAGTTACCAGAACACACATACCTGCAGAAGACATAGAAACTGTTACAACCCCTGAGTTGTTTAGGCGTTGTGGTAGAGGGGTAACATAAAAACTGGTGCGGAAAAAGGGGGAGTGTAAATAAAATGTGTTTTTATTAACACAGGGGAACACAATCACTCAGTCCTTGACTGGAAAACACAAAACAAAACGCGAGATATACTCGGATATAATTAACGATGGCGAAGGAGAAAACTCTAAACACCTGAGACAAACGGTCTCAGGGAAGAAAACACAAGAATATCGGTACTAACAAACAAAAGAAAAAATGCCGGAACTAGCTAACTAAAACAAATCTCGACGGCTCTCTCTATTCTAAATATTATTACCCACTAACAAACTTAAAGCAAGCCCTAAAGCTGAAAAAGAAACTGAAATTCAAGCACTAGGGCAGACAAAAAACGGGATTACTAAACGAAAACGACTACTAATTACTCTATGGTCATCCAAAATGAACTATCTATCTTAACTATCACAGTCATCAAAGTTCTTTACCGAATTTTACCAAATCTAATCCGTTAATCACAAAGACCCAAACCGAGGAGAGAAAGACAGGGTGTTACGCTGTGAGTCTCTCCTCGAGAACTGAAAGTTGCGGCCTTTTGAACCATCTGTCCTCATAAGCTAATATTATGCAGCCGGGACAGCGAAGGCGGGCAGAGGTGGAGGCCAGCCTGACGGAGGACCTGTCCAAGGTCCTGAATGGCATGGAGGGAGCAGGATGGAGGACCTGTCCAAGGTCCTGAACAGCAGGAGGGAGCAGGACTGGGCCATTCATGGTGCGGGAGCCCCGGATTCGTAACAGAAACACTCTCAAAATATGTCTTCTGGCACTGGCAGCAACAGCATTTGTAGCTCCTACAATGCACAATAAATGTCACAATGAAAACAGAACAAAATGGTTCTAAACACGTTTCAGATTACTAAACAAAGCAGCCACTGGGGGTTTGTTAAAACGGCTGCAGCAGAAAAAAAAGATTTATCTCTAAAACTGAACTCTGACCGATAATACAAAGCTGTTTTAAAATAAATACAAACTTAAATGGCATTACAGCGAAACCCATAAAAATTCTGGAGCATTTTTGCTCTCAACTTACCATCACAAGCTAAAATACAACCAAAATGATCAAATTCACACTTACAAACAATAACAATACAAAATTAATACATACTTTTCAAACACATTTTAAACTCCATTAAAGTTTTGTTCACAGAACATCATACCCACTGTAAAGCATGGGGATGGAAACATCATGCTTTGGGGCTGTCTTTCTGCAAAGGGACCCGGACGACTGGCCCGTGTAAAGAAAATAAATAATGGGGCCAAGAATCATCAGATTTTGAGTAAAACCATCTTTCCATCAGCAAGGACATTGAATATGTAGCTGGGTCTTTCAGTAAGACAATGATCCGTAAAACACCGGGTAACAAAGGAGTGGCTTTAACAGAAGCACTTCAAGGTCCTGTGTGGCCTAGCCAGTCTCCAGATCACAACCCCATAGAAACTCTTTGAAGGGAGTTGAAAGTCTGCGTTGCCCAGCAACAGCCGCAAAACATCATTGCACTAAAGAAGATCTGCATGGAGGAATGAGCCAAAATACCAGCAACAGTGTGTGAAAACATTTGACCTTTATTATTGCTATTAAAGGTTATCTAACAAAGCATTGAGATGGAATTTTGTTATCGACCAAATACTTATTTTCTACTCTACCATAATTCTACCCCCCCCCCCCCCCCCCCCCACACACACACACACACACACACACTCCCGTGTCCTGTCTGGCTGTGAAGTCAACAGAAAACATATAAATAATTAAAAAATCAGGCAATGTGTTTTTCTAGACTTATTTTCTTCATTATGTCTCATTTCTGAGAAATACCTATGAAGAAAATTACAGGTCCTGCAGACGCTGGAGACCGCAGCAGCAGCTGCAGCAGGAGCGCTGTTACTTTTTAGTTTTTGTTAGACAGGCAGAAATTTACATTTGAACACAATTTTCATCCCGTCTCAACTCAACAAAAACTCCTGCACGTCTCTTTAGTCACCAAAGAGTAATATGTAGCTCATTAGCTTCTATATTTGCTCTACGAGAAAAAGGAGCGCTAATGAAATCATCGTCATCATCACTGATGAAAACAACACTGCGCCCAGTCCCCAAGGAAACATACATGTTGCTTTAAATAAAGAAGAAATAAATGTCATTTATTTGTGATTAAAACCGTAAGGGCACTGTCTTTGTTGAAAAATTACTGAAAATTTAATCTATTAATAAATAGTAAAGTAAATTTTTTATTAATTGATTTAAATTATTCAGTTCATATTTGTGTTTTAACCTGCATCCTGTTGTCTTCAGCTCACTGCTTTTATTCTTTACTCAGGTTGAGGAGCTGCGGGCTGTCAGAGATCGGCTGTTCTTCTCTGGTCTCAGCGCTGAAGTCCAACCCGTCCCATCTGACAGAACTGGACCTGAGTGAGAACATCCTGTCTGATTCTGGAGGGAAGGAGCTCTGTGGTTTCCTGGAGAGTCCAGACTGTAGACTGAAGGTTCTGAGGTCAGTCTCCATGTTTTAGTTTTGTGTTCATATTAATATAATGCTTGTTTCAAAGCTTCAAGTCAGCTTCACAAAATCATTGGTAACATAGTGAATGATGTATGGTCCACCCCAGATGGAATTTCAATTATTTTTAGATGGTTTCATGAATTTTCCATCCATCCATTTTCGGCCGCTTATCTGGGGTTGGGGGCAGCAGTAGCTCAACAGGTTGAGCAGGTTGTCCAGTAATCCAAAGGTTGCAGGTTCGATCCCGGCTCCGGACAGGTAATTCTGCTGTTGTGTCCTTGGGCAAGACACCCACCTTGCTTGCTGCTGGTGGTCAGAGAGACCAGTGGCGCCTGTGCTCGGCAGCCTCGCCTCCGTCAGTGCGCCCCAGGGCAGCTGTGGCTACATCGTAGCTCATCACCATCAGTGTGTGAATGTGTGTGTGAATGGATGAATGATACACTGTAGTGTAAAGCACTTAGGAGTCCTTACTCTGAGAGGTGCTATACAAGTGCGGGTCATTTATCATTTATCATGTCGTGGGGGCAGTAGCCTAAGCAGGGAGGCCCAGATCTTCTCTCCAGCCACCTGGGCCAGCTCCTCGGGGGGGTGCTCCCTGGCCAGCCTAGAGACATAGTCTCTCCAGCGTGTCCTGGGTCTTCCTTAGGTCTCCTCCCCAATGGACATGCCCAGAAAACCTCACCAGGGAGGCGTCCAGGAGTGTTGCGATGAGATTCCTCTTTACCCCCTGGAAAATTCCGCTCTCAGTCCGCCGCTGCATCTTTGGAAGTGACTCTGTAAGAGATCTACCCAATACCCCCCAATAAGTTGCACACACACAAGATCTTGGTTGGCCTGAGATGGGACGCACATGATCAGCTACCTGCCAGTGTGTTCTGTTTTTGAATTCCCTCCTCGGCCTTTTATTTTCAAAGTTATACCAGCACACACACACACACACACACACACACACACACACACACACACACACATACACGCGCACACGCACACACACGCACACACACACACACACACACACACACACACACACACACACACACATACACACGCACACACACACACACACACACATACACGCGCACACGCACACACACACACAGATCAGACAGGATGGTCCTGAATACAAACATCAAATGTCATTCTCTACTCAGAGAAGGGCGGTGCTTCTGTGAGCTCACAGTCTACAGCCCATGTATACTTCTTTACTGGAATATTCTAATCAAGCTGTTTTACTTCTCAGTTGCATCTGCTGCAGATATGCATTTGCTGTTAGATCTACTCTGAGCCCCTCCTGGATGACCGAGCTTTTCACCCTGCCTCTAAGGGAGAGCCCAGCCACCCTGCAGAGAAAACTCATTTTGGCCGCTTGTATCTGTGATCTCATTCTTTCGGTTACTACCAAAGTGTCGTGACCATAGGTGAGGGTAGGAACCAGTGGCAGACTGGTAATTGGGAGAAATGGGAGATTTCCCGGTGGCCTGGCCATTAATCTGGCCCTACAGCTCAGGCCCAACAGTCATGACGTGCATGACATCTAAATGAATATTCCATCACGCAGCTCATCAGGGCATCTGCTCTGCTGACGCTCACACAAACCGAACATACTGGGCAAAAAGAGACCCCCTCTTCTCACTTTGTCAGGGTCTGGCAAAGGTTGAAAGCAGACGCTAATGATACAGACTTGGTGTGCTCCTCAAGATAAGACACGTCACGCATTTCTCCGTTTTAAACATGTTTAAACTGTTCAGAATACAAATCCAGGCTCTGTCTCGTTAGATTGATGTAACTAAAGTTTGTACTGAATGAAACTTTACATTAAACCATGTTGAAAAGAAAAGGATCTGATTAAATCATTTCCCCCTCATTTTACAGTCACGGAGTACAGCACAGTGTGCATGGCTCTGGGGTTAATCAAGTTTAGTTGTTTCTCTTTGCAACAATCTTCACAAGAAGGCAAAACAGTTAAATGGCAGGTTACAGATATTTACATTTGACTATTTTGACGGAAAGACTCAAGGATGTTGGTTGTTTTGAAAGAACAAGAAAGCCGGTCTCTCTGAGGGATGTGTCACTTGGAAAAATGTTCGCTGATTATGAAACTTTGGCTGAATAGCGCTTGTTCCCTAGCCTAGTGAACTAGACCAAATTCTTGCTTTGCAAAGTTTGGTCTAGGCATGCTCCATTGGAACCTCAGCAGCTCCTACCAGGACTCTGGCTGGCCAATCACAACTCTCTAGAGGGGTTTCAAACACATAAAGAGCTGTGATTGGTCCATAATAGTGGGCCAATCATAGTGCTCTATCTGCTTAGTGAACAAATCACAGAGCTTTATCCGCATGGTGGGCCAATCAGGGCACTCTGTATGCCTGGTGGGTGGGATGATGCAACAGAGTGAAACAAGAGTATGTCATATTCATTTTCCAATGGAATGCGGAGATCATTTGAAAGACAACGGTAGAACCCGCCCCACAACCGAGAGCCGTCAATGGAGCGTGGCCAGACTAAATAATACATTTATTTAGTCTGGCTTGCCAGGCTACTTGTTCCCATCTCTAATATGGAGACGCATGACACATCAAGTCTGAGGTAGAATAGCCTCTTCAGCTCAGAAAGCACCTGTAGAGACATTAGATCACACACAAAGTTCATGTGGAGCAGAAGCGGTCGGGCCACGGCAGGTGAAACGTTCCTAGCCTACATGAAGTGAAACTGTTTAATTGTAACATTAATGTGTTACTGGACACACTGGTCTGGTTGGTTAGACCACACACACACACACACACACACACACACACACACACACACACACACACACACACACACACACACACACACACACCAATTAAAATAATGCTGATAGCGTGGACTAGAAGACAAGTGATGGTTTACGCATTTAAATGATGATCAGGTTGATGTAAAATGTAATCTCCATCCACGTCCAGACAGAATCATCCTCTATTCTTTCTCTATTTGCTCTGCTCTTGTCTGGGCTGACGGAGCTGACGGTGCGCGCGGCGCGCCTAACTAGCGGCTGTGGTGCACATTTTACGCATTGGAGAGGTGGGCTGGATGCTTTGCTTTTACTGGAAGATGGTCCACTTAACGCACGGGTGTAGACTAACTATTAATGACAAATGAATGAAAATTAAATTGTGAGTTTTTACTTCATATTTTATAAATGAAAATGACGGGGGAACACATTCATGACGTCTTTTTAAACTAAATTTTCTAGCGCGACCTGCCTGCTTCACTTAAGTCACTGCTTATTAAGGTCCATCCAAAATTACCGTGGCCCACCCAAAAATGAAAACCTAGCAAATTGTTGTTCTTCATGTTATCACACTCAGACTTTGTACAGCTAATGTCAAGATGTAAAATTATGAATTCAGTCGAGCTCTTCCGTCCCTCCCTCTCCTGCTCTCTGGAAACCCGACATGGGCTGTCAGAAGAGGGAGGTGAAGAAGGAGATGAGGCAAACAGAGTGAGTGTGATGTAAAGAAACCAGACTTTCATGTATTTATTCAACTTTGAAACTTTTTGGGCCCCTGACAGTTGTGGGCCCTTAGAATCTTCCTAATCTTTCACCACCTTACAACGCCCCTGGTCTACAGTATAGGAGTTATTTAATTATTTTGTTTTAAAACATCACCAAAGGTCAGAGGGGAAAACAATAAATAAAAGTGTAGTATTTTCTCTAAAAACTTAAAATGTGTAATATGATCAGCATCAAAGTTGTGATTTTCTGTGTGAAATTGGTGTCACTATAGTTTCAAATGCGGAGCTTTTGGAATTTATACTTATAACACTAAATCTAAACTGTATACCTGGATTCAACTAAATAGTTTTGTGTGATCAGCGTGTGTGCAGTGTTGTATTTTGTGAATTTGGTCACACTGCAGTGTGCAGTTGTAGACTTTTTTTTCTTCTTCATAGTTTATCATCAAACCTTTCTGGTGTGATTATTTGCTGACGGTCCCTGAGCGCTCGTTTTGTGTGGCCGCAGCCAGACCCTTCTCTTTTGCTCCGTCGGCCAATATCAATGTAACGCGTCGGGAGCAGAGCACGACAGAGAACGTTTTTTTTTAAGAAACGATGTTGTAGCATGTTCACTACCTTGCCACGATAACAAAGAGGTGTGTTATGTTTCTAAATACTCCTCTGTTCAGAAGGTATTGAGCCGCAAAAGTCGAATCTGTGAATATCTTGCCAACTTTACTGAAGCGTGTGGAGCAGAGTCAGCATGTGTGAGACAGAAAAGAGGACACGAGAGATTCTCCGCGTGATAACGTCTGAATGGCTGGTCGGATTAAAACAATTCCGGTTTCTAAAAGCACACAAAACGGGCTTTCTAACGAGGTATTACACGATGTAATTCATGTTACTCTGAAAATCGCTATTAGAGGGAAACCAGCTTTTCAGCATCACAGGAAACAGAGCGAACCGTGACGGGAGAGCGGAGAAGGGCACGGCGGAGATAACTAATCATCTGCATCAGTAGTTTTTATAAAATGATGGAAACGTCACACAGAAAATCCACCTTAGTCGGGTGTCCCAGAAGTTCCTGTAGATGGTGACATGAGGGACTGATTACTGCCAAACTTGTTTTTATTTAACACTCAACTATTTACTAAATGTAAGATTCAGCTTCATTCCAGCATTATTTATACGTACAATAAATATTAATTTAGCAGAAAATATAATTTTATATCTGTGCAGAATTTTATTAGTTGACTTTTAGGTTTCACCTTTTATTATTACGTTTTATCTGGCTTATCAATAATTAGGTAGAAATTTCCATACAGTTGTGATGTGTGAGTGTTATTTACCAGAGTGTAGACCTGCCTGTGGCCACAGACAGGGCTGCAGTCATTAAACTGGTAAACATGAGGCAGGGCTCACACTGTTTTCTGACTGTTTGCAATAAAGTTCAGAGTTTAAACTGTTCATTTGAAATAGGTTGGCCAAGTCCTTTTGAGGTTCCTATTTAGTAATAAATGTAAAAAATAAAAATGTTTTTTTTTTCATTTAAGCTGCATTTTTACAGACTTTGATAAACATAAATACTAAATACAAACCAGCCACTGAAGGCTGAGGTTGATCTGAAAAAAACAGCAGTTACAACCATTTAGCACTTTTTGGTACTATCTCACAGCCAGAAAAAACAATATCAGTTATATTTACGGTCATAAGAGGGTTAAACATGTAATAAATGTTCTGCTGCCCATCAACAGATGCTAAAAGTGAATGTGAGCATAACTGCATATGTTTTATTACTTTATTATGTTTTTTTATTGTTGACTATTGTAGTCATAATAAATAAATAAGGAGGTAAATATTCTGGATCAGCACCATGAAGCAAAGTTATGGCCATAGTATGTGCAGTGTTCTGGAAATGGTATGAAATGACTGTGTGTGTGTGTGTGTGTGGTTAGCAGAGCTCTCATGTTTAGTGTTAAGTTCAGAGTGAGATCATGGAATTGGATCAGGAATTTCCTACAAACAGGAAAAGATCTCAGCTACCATAGCTGTAGATCACGCTGGATAACGTTCTGTGGGTTGCATTTATTTGGCTTATTTTATTTTATTCATATTTTACCACCTCTTACACGAGCTGTCTCTAGTCAATTTCGAATACAAATACAGATAGAAGGACAATTTGGGACCAGCTCAGTGGCCTCGTGTGTCCTCCCTGGGACTGTGAGATCAGGTTCGATTCTCGGTCGGGTCGTATCAAAGACTTAAAAAATGGGTCCCAATCCCTCCCTGCTTGACACTCAGCTTTAGGGGGTTGGATTGGGGGTAAAACCACCAAATAGTTCCCGAGCACAGCCATTGCTGCATCTCACCACTCCCCTCCAATGAGATCACCAGTATGTGATGATGACTCTGGGACTTTCTCCATTTCTTTTCTTCTTTTTAATGCATTACATGTCCACCTGGTATCAAAACAGGACTCGGTATTGGACGATAATCAAAAATCAAACAACTTGGATTCAGATCAGGGGCAAAAATATGGTTGTAGCATAAGTCAGATTTAAAACTAAAACAATTGTTAATGAAATAACGTTACCTTAATTAATTACATATTTTTCCTAGTTTACATCATGTTGTTTGAAACCAAGAGTCTCATTATCTGAAATTTTTAACTTGTTGGATCGTGAATCTGTTTAAAGACTTTGCTCCATATGTGCCCCTTTTTTAACTTTCAGCACCCGCCCCTTCAAAGGTCTCTGCACGGCCCTGTGAGTTTGTATTGATGGAGCTGCTGGTGGAGCTGACGGAGTTAAGAGCTAAAGTCACCATGTCTTTACTGAAGCAGCAGCATGATGTCATAATTATTAATCAGAACTCTTTAACTGGTTCTGTTGGACTGTTTTAACCTGCATCCTGTTGGCTTCAGCTCACTGCTTTTATTCTTTATTCAGGTTGAGGAGATGTGGGTTGTCAGAGGTCAGCTGTTCTTCTCTGGTCTCAGCTCTGAAGTCCAACCCGTCCCATCTGACAGAACTGGACCTGAGCTGGAACAACCTGGAGGCTCCAGATGTTAAACAGCTGTTGGATCTAGTGGAGAGTCCAGACTACAGCCTGCAGACTCTGAGGTCAGTATCTGGGTGGAGTCCAGGCTGCTGTCAGCAGGACTGGACTAAACCCAGTTAGGATCAAAGCAAAGATCCAGTGTTTCCAGTAAAGCTGCAGCTTCCCAGTGGCTGCTTTCCTCAGTCCAGCTGTGAGAGGAGAATGGTGACAGGCTTGATGATTGGACAACAATCAGCCAATCAGAAGAGCCAGAAGTTTGTTGTGTTGGTGTGAAGACGAGTGTTGTTGTGTTCATGTCTCCAGGAGATCAAGCTGGATTCCAGCTGACGGCCTTCAACATGTATAGAGACAGTGGTCCTCATTCATCAAAGTGTCTCCATCAGATCTGATCTCATACTGTTGGTTCTCTCATTTCAACAGGAAACAGCTGATCACTTTGATCTTTGTCACAGCTCTGAGATCAGTCTGACAGCAGCCTGTAAATCACTGGCTCTGATTTCAGAAAGCAGGCTTCCATTTAGGAGCCATGTGGTCTTTCTACAGAGCAGAACATCTGCTGAAGTCCACCCAGCACATCTGTCCAGCTGTCCTTCTGTCATTAGTCTGATCCAGATGTGTCCCGGGACAGCCTCCGTGTTTCAGAGTCAGCTGATGTGTCAGAAGCAGATGAGAGTGTGTGTGTTTAAATGGAGCAGCAGCTGACATGTAACAGCAGTAAATCACCACTACAGTGTTTGTGCAGTAATGAAGCCTTCAGGACTCTCAGCTGTTTGCTTCCACTGTGGACTGGACTCACGTCTGCAGAGGAAACACACTTGATGCTAAAAGTCTCTGCAGGTGTGTGAGCTTCACTCCAACACGTTAACATGAGAGCTGAAAGGAAGCTGCTGCTGATGGAGGATGTGCTGCATCACTGACTGACAGCTGATGGAGAGAGTCTGGAAACAGCAAGTCACCTCCTCTCTTCTTCTCTCTACAGGTGGGAGGAATCATGATGACCTCTGACCAGGAGAGAAGATGAGCTGAGTCCTGATGATCCTCAGAGGCTGAAGCAGCAGTTTGTGCAGAAAGAGACTGACTGGATCATGATGACAAATGTTTAAATGAGACTCTTTTTCCTCCATTTTCTGTGAACTGATGATCAGTTGATGTTAAAAGCTGTTAACATTTAGGAGATCTGATGGGAATGTTGTCTTCATCCTGTCTGGAATGCCGGCGCTGAAAAGAACAGGAACAGAGATCATCGACTAAAGTGATGTAAAAAACGGATCCTGGACACACACACACACACACACACACACACACACACACACACACACACACACACACACACACACACACACACACACACACACACACACACACACACACACACCAAGTGTGTTTTTGAGGCAAAGATCATGTTATATTCCAGCTAGCTCAGGCAGGAATAGGAAAAACAGGCAGCGTAGACTCGAGTCTCAGAACACCATCATCCTTTATTCTACGTCGGGATGCACCGATGGATCGGCATTTGATCGTAATCGGCCGATAGCGCCCCTATCGGTTTTGATCGGAATTTTCAAAATAGATCAAAGCAGACCGATCAGGTAGGGTTGTCACGGTAACCAGTGTAGCGGTAAACCCCGGTAAAAAAAATAAAAGTTGACAATAATAACCGTCTTGTTTTTTAAAAAACTATATTATCTTGGTGGGTATACCGTGGCTGCGGTGTAGGCGCGGTGACCCTTACCAGCCACCGTATCATCGGCTGAAGTTGCCGGCGGCACATGCACGCTTTGTTTACAACAAAACTTTCTTGAAGCTAAAGCTGAAATAATGGTCAAAGGAGGAGACGGCAGAGCTCAGGAGGACATTTATTATCCCTCAAAGAAGACAAAGTCGGAAGTACGGGCATATTTTAGATATTTGAAGAATGCCGAGGGAGTTTATAGAAGACGGACGGCTATCCTGTTTGCAGCACGAGCCGAAAAAGTGTCTGTGAAAGGCAGCAACGCTTCAAATCTCATGACACATCTGCGTGACCATAACCCACAACTCTACAGTCAACGCAAGGCAAGCTAACGTTAGCGTTTTAGCTAAAATGCGTGATCCGAGGATTTGGGTTGAGGGAGAATGCAACGAGTCGCTATATAAAGCAGCCGCAGCGCCGCTACCTGCATATAAACCGTGTCGCGGACACCGCCATGTTGAAATGACGCTATGCATTACGGGGCTCCCAGGGGCAGATAAGAGTTGGTCTCTCCCCGAGAATAATTGTGAATTTAACAATGATTACTGCCTGATGACATTTTCCCAAATCTGCAAAGCTCGCTGGAAGGACACAAACCGAGAACATTATTTTCCTGATATACGGATTGCTCAAGTAAGGGTAAAAAAGTATCTGATTAGAAGGCTACTTGAGTACTGAGTATCATCTGATCTAATATTTTTAAATGATGACATCAAACAGACATAAAATAAGAAGTTATGGGCAAATATTGGTATTTTAAAGACTAAAGGGGAAAAAATGTAAACAAATAAACAACATAATTACAAAATAACACATTTTAGGCAAAATTTAGACACAAACTGAGGACAATATTTCCTGACATACAGGGTTTATTTAATTGTGTGAAAATGTAGCACGTTTAAAAAAAAAATACCGCGATAATACCGAAAACCGTGGTAATTTTGGTCACAATAACCGTGAGGTTAAATTTTCACACCGTGACAACCCTAATACAGACCATTTTAGATTAGGTTACATTGCCTTTATTCCCAGGTTATGTAGTTTGTAGCACTCCTCATAATGTTGTAGAAAATTTCTGGCCAATCCACGTGATCGGTATCGGTGATCAGCATTCTTTGATATCGGTATCGGTGATCGGCAGCAAAAAACCTGATCGGTGCATCCCTAATTCTACGCCTTTTCTTCTTCACATCGCAAACACCACAGTGCCACCTTTTGGTCAGATACAGGAACTACATCTAAGAACACAACATATTTCCCCCTTGTTTAGAAAGATCTCAGGGTAACAGAAGAAATGCAGTTATAACAGAACTCATCAGAATTAGCTTTCCAGACACATTCCAACCTGTCAGGGTACTCAAATAACTTGACTGAACACCCAAGGCTTATATACTTCTCTCATTCTTACTACTTAAGCCTTGAAAACAAATATAGTCCTGAATGTTTAACAAACTTCTATGTCATACATGACAACCACCTTTTTTCACTTCCTGTAACACTTATGCATTAAGACCAGAACAATACAATAACACAGCCTTCTTTTCTTTTTCTTTTAACATTTATCCCAACTGACCCCCAAAGGCCATAGATGAACATTCAATGTTCAAAGTCCTCCAGCCAAGCTGGTTTCTTTCTGATCCTCGCAGGCCTCTGTGGACCTACTGGTTGCTGTTGTTGTATGGGGTCAGGCGAGCACAGAGTTGGCTCTGATGTTGTCGGGATAAGAGACAGATGAGAAGCATTCCATGTACGGCCATCCTCTAGAACATACGAATGTGAACCCGCTCTCCGTATAACTCTGGTTGGATCCTGAAACTTGGACAAGCTCTTCTTCACATGAAACGGTTTCCGTACTCTCACCAAGCTGCCTTCCTTGATCTTTGGCACTCTTGCCCCGCGTTTTGCATCTGCGTACTTCTTTGCAGCTTGCTGTTTCTCACTGACCCGGGAGCGTAACTCCTTGTTAGCTTGGGATGTCAGTGATGGTACGGATCCTACATTCACTTTAGTACGCATTTTCCTTCCAAACATCAGTTCGTAAGGCGACAGTCCAGTGGTACTGTGTGGGGTTGCACGGTATGCCAGCAGAAAGTTAGTAACAAAATCCTTCCAGGCTTTCTGTTCCTGCCTCGCTGTGAAGACTGTCTCTTTAAGAACGCAGTTCCAGCGTTCAACAGCTCCATTAGCTTGGGGGTAGTACAAAGACACCTTCCTGTGCACAATGTTCCTCACCAAAAGAAAATCAGCAAATTCCTTTGAGGTGAATTGTGTTCCGTTATCACTTACAATCTCAGTCGGATTCCCAAATCGAGAGAAGATTGAAGTCAGGAAGGCTGTGACTGCAGCAGTGGTGACAGTTGGCATGAAGGCAACCTCTGGCCATTTGGTGTAGGAGTCAGTCAGAGTTACAGCATATCTACAGTCCCAAGTCGCCATTTCAAATGGGCCGACCACATCAATGCCCACTTTTTGCCAGGGCCCATCAGGTAATGGGACCGGCTGTAGTGGTGCTGGGTACGTCCTTGCAGTTTTATCATGTGATCTGCATGTAGTACATGTACTGATAAAGTCCTCGACGCAACTGTCCATCCCTGGCCACCAGTACAGATCTCTCAGTCTTTGTTTAGTGCGAACCACACCTTGGTGTGTCTCATGTGCCAAGGTAACCAGTTGGTATGGCAGCGCAACTGGAACAATCAACCTGTGGGGCCCTCTGAACACTTTCACATCTTGCACTGACAGCTCATCTCTGACAGCAAAGTAGGCTTTCACCACTGGAGGCAGGGACTTAGCTGTTTTGGGCCAACCCCCTTTTATCTGTGCACATAAAGCATCTAGTTCTGGACATGCCCCACTTGCTGCATCGAAATCAGACACAGACAGAGCTCGCAAGTCTGTTTCCAGAAGAGCCACCATGTCAGGTTCTGTGATGTCTTCGGCCTTAGCATCTAAAGGTAGAGGCAAGCGTGACAACCAATCCGCCATATGGTTGTGTACACCTGCCCGATAAATGACATCGTATGAGAAGCATAACAATCTGGCAGACCACCTAGCGATGCGCATACCTGCACGGCCTAAACCTTTAGTGGCCAGCAAGGTGGTAAGCGCCTGATGATCTGTGCGAAGCGTGAACCTGGTACCCCACAGAAATGTTCTCCATTTCTCCACAGCCCAGACACACGCCAGTGCTTCTTTTTCCACAACTGAATACTTCCGCTCAGCTGTGCTTAATGTGCGTGAGGCAAAAGCAACTGTCTTTTCTGTGCCATCCGGATGCACTTGAGTCAAGACGGCTCCCAACCCATAGTCAGACGCATCTGTAGAAACTATTGTAGGCAGGCTGGGGTCAAAGACTGTCAGAGCGGCACTGTTTACAATGCCTGATTTCACCTTTTCAAAGCTCAGCTGAGCAGCCTCAGTCCAATGAAATGTATCATTCCGCAAACATTCCCTCATGGGCTCCACCAAAGTAGCATAGTTGTCCACAAACTTTGCGTACCAGGAGGTGAGTCCCAGAAATGAACGCAGAGTAGGTGCATCACTAGGCGCCGGGGCCTCAGTAATGGCCTTGATGTGTTCCCCATCTGGAAGCAGACCCTGAGCAGAGATTACATGTCCCAGGAACCGTAAGCTGGTCTGGTTAAACTGGCACTTTTCCACATTAAGTTGCAGTCCTGCTTCCTTGAGAGCAGCAAGAACAGCTTGTAAGTTGCAGTCATGGTCCTTTCTGTCTGCACCATAAACAATAATGTCATCCAGATAGTTCTGAACACCTCTGAGACCTTTGAGTACAATGGACATCATTCTGGAGAATGCGGCTGGCGCTGAACATAGACCATATGGAACCCGCTTAAATCTGAACAGTCCCTCGTGTGTTATGAAAGCGGTCATGTCCCGGCTCTCCTCTGCCAGTAGTACTTGATGATATGCGTCGGCCAAATCTATCGTGGAAAACACTTTTGCACCTCTCATTTCAGCGAATAGGTCGTCCATATGAGGAAGTGACTAACTATCCATCACTATAGCCTTATTTGGTTCACGTAAGTCCACACACATCCTCGCTGTCCCATTTTTCTTCTGTGTGACAACAATAGGGGACACCCATTGGGATGCTTCTATCCTCTCTATAACATCCAGGTTCAAAAGTCTGTTGATCTCTACAGAAACAGCTTGTTTAACGGACAGAGGAAGCCGGCGTAGTTTTTGCTGAACTGGTGTGACCCCCTCTTTCACTTTAAGGCGGTGAATGAACCCTTTGGCCAGTCCTATTTTATCTTCAGCTGCAGGTTTAGCTCTGATTACCTCAACTGTGCCTGGTGTTTCTGGAATGCTCACTGCATCTTTATCAATAGTCAGTCTCAGTGCTCTGAATAAGTCCATGCCCAAAAGCGCTGTGCCAGCTTTAACTACATACAGCTTGGCTTGAGCTGCAACTGAGCCATGTTGGACTAGAGCAGTCAAACAGCCCAAAACTGGAACGTGATCTTTGGTATAAGTCACTAACCTTTTTGGAGGTTCACTCAGTGGCACATGCTGGAAGTAGTTTTCATACAGCCGCTCAGGAATGATGGACACTGCAGAACCTGTATCTACCACAAGTTCCACTTGACATGTTGTTGATTGTGCAGTCAGGGACACATCACAACAGATTTTGTCCACCTCTTGTCCATTATGAATCATCTGCACTGTATTTAACTCCAGTACAACCATCTCTCCCACATCAGCTGTGTTTTTTTTGTATTTACATACACGAGCAAAATGTCCTTTTTTTGTTGCAATTTCTGCATGTCACCTTTAACGCAGGACATTCTGGTGCATCAGCAAGGTGTGTAGCAGCTCCACATCTGTAACAAGCTCTCTCTTGTTTTCTAGTGGTTTTGTATTCCTCTGAGCCAGCATTTTTATTTCTTGCCTTGAATGGACGTTTTGGTTTCACTTTCACTTCCTGTACAGCTGCGGCTTCTGTCGTCGCTGAAAGAGTCTGCGCGTGCCCAATGGCTGCCTCCACTTGACATGCTAATTTCAGTACTGTGTTGAGGGTAGGGTTAGCATCTGTCTGGACCAAAAGCCTCTCATGGACTCTAGGACAACTTGCATGCTCAATCAGCTGGTCACGTATCATTTCATCTGTATTTGCAGCAAATCCGCATGTTGCTGCTAGCTCTCGCAGCACACCCACATATTCCATTATGTTTTCATGTGGCTTCTGCGCTCGTTGTCTGAATTTGTCTTTCCACCACAACATTTATAGCTGGGTTAAAGTGTGCCCGCAGAGCTTGTACAGCTGCATCATAAGTAGTACCTGCCTCTGCAAATGAGTAGAATATTCTCTGCCCTTCTGTGCCCAAGCTGTGTAGAAGAAGCGCGCGCTTACGCGCGTCGGGCCACTCATCCCCCTCCGCATGGATAGCAAGCAGGTAGTTCTCGAACATTTTCATCCACATGTCGAACGGAATTCCTGGTTGTCCAGGGCAGGGCAGAAACAGAGCAGGAAGCGGCACCCCCGCCATCCCATCCTCGTCGCCAATTTGTTATATTCCAGCTAGCTCAGGCAGAAATAGGAAAAACAGGCAGCGTAGACTCGAGTCTCAGAACACCATCATCCTTTATTCTACGCCTTTTCTTCTTCACATCGCAAACACCACAGTGCCACCTTTTGGTCAGATACAGGAACTACATCTAAGAACACAACAGATCAATAAATATTTCCACTTCCTCCAGTTTGCTGGACGTCCTCCAGTTGGGACAGGTCCAGGCAGCGGTGGACTGGCCACCTGTGAGTTCTGGAGAATCCCAGAATGGCCAGACATGCAAGTAATTTTATCAGCTGTTTAACATCATTCAGTACAGTTTTACACACTGCAGAGTCAACAATAAAATGTTATGAATAAAAAAGAAGAATTTTATCCCTTCCAGTCAGGAAAAAATCAGGAATGTTTATGGAAAACCAAATCTTCAATATAAGAACCACATTTTTTTATTATTAAGGGCCTGCCCCTTTAAAGGGAGGCCATTATTGTTCTTACTGTTTCTTTATTAGAGGCCTGTCACTGAGATACATGGGGAGAAAGTTGAAAACAATTGTTGAGTAACAGAGGCGGTTAAACCATCAGGGTGTACCACAAATGCCACATCAAGAGTTGGTTCTGCAACTAAGTTTGTGTGATTTTGTGTAACTCTTGCATATTTGTTTTTAATGGATTTCCATGCGTGCCTGATTGCTGTTCAGGAGCAGTTACTGCAATGTTTGATGGTTATTTTCAATACCAGCAGCAACATCCCCTTCTAGAAACCACACACACAGACAACCACATTATTTGTCATGCTTGAAGTGAATGTTTAGAGAAAAGGGGACTTCATTAGTGAAAAATCATAAAAATTTTATGGTGCAAAGAAAGAAAGTCCAATGAATTCAACACAGATCCAACAATTTTTTCATTTATTTTTTAAATGTGAGGATCTTTGCTCTGATTTTGGGGTTGTCCAGAGGGGGTGCCCCAGGGCTCAGTCCTGGGGCCCCTCCTATTTATCTTGTACATCAATGACTTGGGCCAAAATATTAAACATGCTAATATCCATTTCTATGCAGATGATACGGTCATCTATTGTTTTGGAACATCACTTTCTCAGGTTGTTGAATGCCTGCAGAAAGCATTTGACGTAGTCCAGCACTCATTGCATCAGCTAAAGCTAACCCTTAATGCTGAGAAGACTAAGTTGATGTTTTTTACAAATAGGCAAATACCGAATAGTGTTCCTAAACTAATCACATTGGAAGGGAAAGTCATACAGATGGTCCATGAGTATAAGTACCTAAATGTTTGGATAGATAACTCCCTTACCTTTAAATCTCATATAGATAAACTGGTGAACAAATTAAAACTAAAGCTGGGTTTCTACTTCCGTAATAAGTCGTGTTTTTCTTTTGAAGGAAAAAAGCAACTTGTCACTACAACCTTTTTATCTGTACTAGATTTTGGTGATGTATATGAATACTACTTTAACTGTGCTACAAAATCTGGACTCTGTTTACCATGCATCTCTAACATTCATCACAAACTGTAGAGCCATAACACATCACTGTGAATTATATTCATGAGTAAAATGGCCGTCACTGGCAATAAGACAAAATCATTGGCATGTTTTTATTTACAAGGCAGTGTTTGGATTGTTACCTCCTTATATTTGCACATTAATCACACGAAAAAATGTTGGTTCCTATTCTTTAAGGTCCAACGATCAGCTGCTACTTTCTGTTCCTTTTGCTCGCACACAAGTTAGGAAAGAGAGCCTTCGCCTGCTCTGCTCCTTCTGCTTGGAACCAGCTGCAGAAAACCTGGAAAATGACTGAGCAGGTTTCACTAAATGCCTTTAAAACCTAACTGAAAGCTTCAGAGACTGCATTAGTAACTTGTAATTAAGTGTTTTATCATTGCCATTACGTTGTAACAGTTTGTATTTTTTGCTGCCTCTTGGCCAGGACACCCTTGTAAAAGGTTATTATCCTCAATGGGTCTATATCCTGGTTAAATAAAGGTTAAATAAAAAAAATGATCCAACATGAAACATTTTGCAAGTTCATATGATGATATCTATTGGTGAAAATATCCTCCTGCTGCTGTCTGCTACAGTAAGTTGTGTTTAAGCAAAATTTAAAGTTGTTAAGGACATGGTCTAAGAAAAAAATTTATAAATATTTACACATTCTTAGTTAAAATGGTGGCAAGCCATCATTGTCTCACTACACAGGAAGATTCAAAGCCATTCTTTATTAAAATACTCCAAACAAAGCATTTAGTTTAGATCTCTTAAAGTCTTTTGCAAAAACTGAGAATCCCACAAATTATTTCCATGCATCCAAGTTCAGCTCAAATAGAATATACCAGAAAACCAGTGGACAGGGTAATTTACAGTGTCTCATGAAGAGTAAGTTAGTAAAAGAACAAATAAAAATCAAGCTAAACAAGTCAAATGTTTTAAAAGAACGTACAAAAGCAAATGTAATGTTGCTGCAAGTTTTGTTACCCATTGAAAATACCAGGACATTGCTTACTCAGTAAATGTTACTATCTGAATTCAAGATTACAGACACAAATATTATCTCAAAGAAATATACATCAATTGTTGTGAACGAGAATCAGTTCTGCAACTGTTACACTAAAGAGAATATTGATCAAATCCAACCGCTCCCTCACTAAGCTTGTTTAAACGCCACCAGGCCTTGAACCCAATCTTTAAAGACACAAATGTGACAAAGCAAGAATACATTTCTGTGGACCTGAGAGTCCCTTAAAGCTGCTGTCCGGAGTTTAGCCCTTTCAGGAATTGTGTATGATTTTTCAGAAATCCGTTAAAGTCTTTGTCTTATCTATATGTCTTTGTCTTACTATAATATAATGTAGGAAATACGTCTTTTTAAATTTTTTTTGCTAAGCCCACACCCTTTCCCTTAGGTCTCTATGCAATATGAACTAGCACCGGTCAGCGCTAATAGAGTTAGACTACCACCTATGAACAGACATGCTCGAACGTTTAAGGACACACCTCGGGTGATGTAGAGTTGGCGACCTTACTCATGGACAAGTAAAGCCTAATTTATGCTTCCCTTTCTGCGTTGGTATGGAGACACACAACGCCATTATCTGTCGTTGCGAGGGCTCTCCAACAAACATGCAACGACGGACGGAGTTGAGCCCACTTTTCTAAACTTTGTCCAACAAGATGGAGAATGCAAGGTTGTGACTGGCCAGGACGCCGCTTCCCTTAAATTAATCAACAGCACCGCCATTGCACCCTCAAAAAAACTAAGAGCTGAGGATCTTTAGCGGCAGACACTGAGCAGCTTGAACAATACTTTGCTTTAAAACAGGACCGCTTATTCACCCGTGACTGGAGGAGTATAAAGACGCACGTCAAGTGTTTTACTCGTGGACGGAAATGACGGGTAATGTGGGTTTAGAGGTGGCGAGCGCATGAGGTGGAGGAGAATGAGGGACAAATTTGTCCATGTTAAAAAGACAAAACACACAATATAAACCTAATAATAAATTACTATCTATTACTATCTTGGACCGGACACATAACAGGGTATCCCAGAACAGCGCTGCACCCTCTGTTGTCCTGTTGAGGAATGCTTTGCAAAGTTCTGTGGGAGATGGAGAAGTCTTAAAGGGAACTCTGGCCATGAGGACGTGTGTGCCCTAATAAGCCACAAGTCTTCTGTTGTACCAAACTATGTTGTCAGAAACACTTACAACATTGCTGTTTATTCATAAATCTATAATATTTATTATTTTTTGACATACGCAGGACGTCATGTTTTCCGCACGCAATGCACTCTGGGAGAGATGACGTATATTGGTTGCTCTTGGAAGAACAGCTATTGACGCTAGTGTTTGTTTATGCGCTCACGTTTTAATAATTAAGTAAAATGCCGCATTGTGCTGCTTTTTGATTATGTTTTTAATTTCCAGTCAAAGGGCAACAAGGGGAGTGATGTGAGTTTACACAGCTTTCCCACCGGCAAGAAGAGGAGAAAGCAGTGGGAAGATGCCTGTGGACGGACACAACTTCCCAACGATCTGCGGCTGTGTTCCTAAAATTTTTCTTCTGATGCGTTTGAGGCTTATAGTCGACCACAACTACTTAAAGAGCTCACCAGAGCGGCCGGGTGTATGAGAAGGTGGAAACTAAATGCTTTACCGACCATTTATCCACACAAGCAGCCTAAACGCCCTCGGAGAGACGAGATGCTGGACGCTCTCCTGAGCTGACAACCCGCTCCTGCAGCTGCCGCTTCTGTCATGTTCAGCGAACCATCGGACATGCCACTCATCACAGATGAAGCTGAACATTCACCTCTCCCATCAGTAAAACAAGCAGTAAGTGTAGCAATACAGTGTTCTCCAAATATATAATATCTGCAAAAACGATTAAAGTCGTTTCACTGAATATCCTAATCTTCTATGAAGCACACACCAGCTCTGGATGCTAATATTCTCCTAAATCACTCATAACTGAATAAGTTTGATCACACGATAGCTTATTGTTAACTACTGCTGACAAAAAAGTGAGCTCTTGACGACAAACACTCTCCCTCTCGGTTACCACGGAGACACATTTGCCGCACACGCACCACCGGTTTTGTCCTGCTCTCGCTTCATCCCGCCCTTCTTGCTCTTCATGTTGATGCTCGTTTTGTGAAACATGGTCAGTGATGTCCTCATTAATGTTTCACTCTGGTTCAAACTGAAAAGGCTGAACAGATGACATGTTCATGTCACTGAACAGTCCCTACAGGGTCCCAAAGCCGGTGGTGCAACCGAGGTACAACTATGTGACATCACTACCTAGAGTGCATTGTGGCACTAACAACAATGGCAACATTCGAGTTAAACTATTTTTACAAATTTAATAAAAATGAAGAAATTAAGAAGGTTTTTACACCATTTTAATATAACTGATACTAACATTTATCTCTTAAGAACCACTAAGTTTTGTAACCTGGGTTCCTTTTAAGGCAAAACGTCTCCGTCAATCCACACTCATCTCTCCTTTGTGGAGCTGACGCAGAAGCATGAACTAGGTTTTAGTCTTTTAAATACAAACATATGAAAAAACAACATAACGTGAGCATAATAATCGTAAAATAATGTGTTTTATCTCTGTTTTGATGGCTAGAGGAACGCGTTTATGAACGAGAGGCGTTGCTTTTGGCCATAAGTGAAAATAACATTTTGTGTGAAATGCTTGTCAGTTGTTATCTGTGATAAGCACTACAGAAATAAAACATACTTATGTACTTGCTGAAAAACTAGTTCATGCATTTATTACATCAAGACTGGATTACTGTAATTCATTACTCTCAGGAAGTCCACAGAATGTAGTTAAAAGTCTTCAGCTTGTCCAAAATGCTGCAGCTAGAGTTCTGATGAGAATTAACAAGAGAGATCATATCTCTCCTGTCTTAGCTTCCCTACATTGGCTACCTGTTAAATTCAGAATAGATTTTAAGATCCTTCTTCTCACATATAAAGCTCTTAATAATCAAGCTCCATCATACATCAGTGATCTGATTGTTCCATACGTTCCTAACCGAGCACTTTGCTCTCAGACTGCAGGTTTACTGGTGGTTCCCAGAATATCTAAAAATACAAAGTTCATTTTTACTACAATTACAGTAAAATCTTTGCTGTGTGTTTGTGGTAACTGTACATGGATAACATAAAATGTTCTTTCTATCTAATTGTAAAATATGTATTATGATTCATTTATCAATCTCATTGCATTCATTTGTACAGGAATAAAATAGACATTAAAGGGACAGCAGTGGATCAGGAAGTAGAAGGCCAAGGGTTGCTGGTTTGATTCCAGCTCTTTTTGCATAATTCCTGTAGGATAATTTATCCACCTTGCTGCTTTGCTACTTGTGTGGATCGGATAAAAGCTTACGTGAAAACCAGAAACAAGTGAGAAGAAGAATGAGCACCCATAAGTATGTAACAAGACAGAACCGTAGCTTCCTACCTAATCTCGTATACCTCTGAACTCCTGGTCTTCTACACAGATGTACTGTATTTAGCCACTAATGCTTACGGACAGCAGAAATAACCAGAGGAGCAGCGTTTTCGTTTTTTACAGTAAGATGTGGACTGAAATACGGGACAATCTGATCTCTGAATGAACACTCAGTGAATGAGTAAATGTGGGATCGGTTTGTTACATCATAGAAGGACACAAGCCCCCCCTCGTAGTCTACAAACACGCCTACTTTCTGAGGTTTCTGCTCCAGAGGGAGGCTGGTGGGCGGTACCGTCAGAGCTGCGTACTTTGTGTTTTCGTAGTGCACCGTCACCCAGAAACCATTGTCCGAGTTCACTGAGAGAATCCCTTTACGGTTTGCTTTGCGTCGTGCTACACCCAGATCCCAGCCAGTTTTGTTGCTGACCTCTACCTCCCAGTAGGACTTCCCAGAGGTTATGACATTCATCCCGAGGACACTGCCAAACGTATCAAACCTCTCCGGAGCATTGGAAAGATTTGGCTTCATTCCTCCATCTCTCACTTTCTTCTTGTCCTCAGACAGGATGAGGCACTGATGGGCTGTAGACGAGTCCAGCTTCACATCCACTGTGGCCAAACAATAACAGTTACCACTTACCAATGAGATCATGATACAGCACAGATGTTTGCATGAAAAACCATAAAGGCACCTTGCCAATTCTTTGTTGCCCTTTGGATAAAGAGGACCTTGATGGAAACACCTCAGCGGGCCCACTGTCCTAAATGTTTTCCGTGTCTCTGCTTCTGCACACCTGATTTACAGTGGCTCCTCAGGAAGACATCAAGTGCTGCAGATGCCTGTTAATCACTCATTCGTTTAAGTCAGGTGTGTGGCAGCAGGGAAACCCTGGTGTTTACAAGGGCAACATGGAAAACATGGAGGACAGCATGCCCTGAGGACCGGGGCTGGGAAACACTGCTCTATAGAACTAAGCTCTCCTTAAACCCGTGAAGGACCTTCCATAACTACCTGCAGATGGCCTATTGCAGTCACTGACTGTCTGATTTATTATCAGTTAATAAATACATACATACGTGCAAATGCTGGAATCCTCTTGAGCTCTGGAAAAGCAGGTCAGAAGAAGTAATTAAGGGTCAATAAAGCAAATATATTAATCAGTAGAACTACAACAGAAAGCAGAAATGTTGACCCACCAAGAGAAGAGAGGTTTTCCAGCTTCTTCTGGATCTCCTTCATCATGGTAGAAGTTGTAGCTTTCAGGGAACCAAACGAAAAGGAAGTTTCAACTTTGACAACTCCCCAGCTTGTAGATTCATTTGTGTTGGGTAGAACAGGATTCTGTTTGCAGAAAGTAGTAAAACTGATCACAGCCAAGGTCTGATGCATCAGGAGTTCAACAGATGTGATAAAAGTTGACTAATTAAAATGTTTAGTGGTTCAGGCTCCAGGTCCTAAACTGGTCATGGAGACTTCTCACCTGCAAGTCTAGTTCGTCCAGTTCATCCAAGGAGTCTTTGAGACTGTCAATTTGTTTTTGCAGCTCCAGCAGCAGATCTGATGATTCTCTTTTCACTTGCTGTCTCCTAGGAGTAACAAAATCATTTCTTTTACCATTCTCTTGACTCAGATATGCCCTGCGTTACAAACTTTGGAACTCTCTACCTGCTGACCTAAAACTAGAAATGGACAGTAAAGTTTTAAACAAAGAACTCAAAAAATGGTTTAAGTCTAAACAACAATGTCTACATGAATAGTTTTAAAGTCTTACATTGCTGCTCAAATTGCCTTGTTTTATTCTTTTTATTCTTTTTTATTGAAAATTGTTTGCATTTTTAATCTGTTTTCTGTTTGATTTATTGTTGATCTCTTTGTATTTTATTTAAATGTACTCTACTTTTTAGAAAGGTTCTATGGACAAGTGTTGCAAATTAGCACGTGTGCTAACCAGTGTTGGGAGTAACGCCGTTTAAGTATAACGGCGTTTCTAACGGCGTTCTTTTATAGGTAACGGAATAATCTAATTAATTACTTTTCCCGCCTTTGCAACGCCGTTACCGTTACTGGGGACGGAACGTTGTGCGTTACTATGTGCTTGTCGAACGTTGAGCAGCAGCATGAGGCTTTCTGACCGCCACACTTCAGCTGCAGCCAGGGAGAGAGAGGTGTCGGTAACGCACTTACAAACACGATGATGATTGGCCGGGTGGGCGGAGACCCTCACGGTCTCAGTCACTGCATTCTGTAGACACAATGGGAATAACTCCGTTTAAAATAACCGCGTTAATAAAAAATATTTCTTTCTGTAACGAGCAAACTAATAAATTTCGTCTTCTTATATCAAAACGTCGTTTCTGTTACTGATAAGAAAATGCGTGCAGCAGCGAATCTGCGGGTCTGCAGCCGTGCCCTTCTTAGCGTGACAGCGGGACGTCCCGAAGGTCCGCTCACCTGTTCACCGCTCAGACGTCCTGATCTTCTGTCTTCCTAGATCATCCAGCTGTAACCTGTTTCTGATCATGTCTTTAGTCCCGCTGTAACACTGATGCATCAGTCTCAAACGACATGGAGCTCAGGTGTTATTAGAACTACCTGTGTGTGTTTACCACCCAGCTTCAGCTCTTCTGTGGTTGGGTCTGACCCAAGTTAGTACATTTAAGTCCTCCCATCAGATTTGTGCCTCTTCTAGTGTCATTTTAAAGGATATTTATTTATTTATTTATTTATTTATTTATTTATTTATTTAACCATTACTAGATTACCAGCAACAGAAATGCTGCTGAAAACACACAATTATGTGAAGCTGGAAAAATTAAAATGCTGTGCAAAATTACATTTATTTCTGTAATTTAACTAGACTGAGAGACCATTTAAAGGCTCGGGAACCTTTACAGGTGTTTCTATTTGCAATTTTAGTTTTTAGCTGATTGGGTTTTTGTTAAATATCACACAGTGACCTTTTAATAGTCTAGATTAGTGTAATGCTCCTGTTAGTAGTTCCTCCTGTTAAGTGCTTATTTATTTAAATTATTCAGGTTTATATAAAACGTTTGGACATACATTTTATTATGTTCAGTCATTAGTCATTTATATTTTACTATTGTAGTAATTCTTGCATTCTTTAATGAAAAAAGTAACTAAGTAGTTACTTTTGTTGGTAATTAGTTACTTTTATGATCTTGTAACTCAGTTAGTAACTGAGTTACTTTTTTGACAAAGTAATCAGTAACTATAACTAATTACTTTTTTAAAGTAACGTTCCCAACACTGGTGCTAACACACTAAACAATGCATCTGGTTCGTCCAATGTAATTGCTGTGTCCATGTCAAATAAACAAAGACTAACTAACTACCGCTGGACCAAGCAGCACCAACCTGATCTCCACGGGGTCGAGGGCTTTCTGCCGCGCGTCCTCCACAACTTTGATCACCTCTGAGAACACATTGTTGATCTCCATCCACTCAGCTTCCAATCTGTCCTAAAACAGAGACAGAAACAGAAACTTTAAAGTAATATTCAAACTAAAATCAAAACATTTTCAAGTCTCTCCAGCTTACCTGGCACAATTTTACAGATGTAATGACTTCAGCCATCTTTTGCTCTTTCACGTACATTTTCTGCTTTAAATCAGCCCTCATCTTGTCTTGCCACGCCTTGAGACAAACCATAAAGAAGAGAAACAGCCAGTAGAAAAAACAGGACAAAGATCCTGTACTTAAGGGTTGGGACACTGGTGTTTTGCATCAAAAAACAAAATACAATCATCATAAGAATCATTTGTGAAGAACAAAATAACATCTAATTTGAGCTCATTAGCATGCTAACACTTTTTTACTCTTCTGGCACACTTGGCAGTTTTGCTTACTTTGGTAAATTTACTGGCCTGCGTCTTCTGTTTTGGTTCGACTTTGTGCCAGAATTGACGCGGCTCGCGAAAAAAAATAGAGCACATGCCGAAACAATCGCTGCACGTCGCGAGCCCTCGACGCGCTTCGCAACTGATGTGCTCGAGACCGTAGGTTAACAAGGGTGATGAATAGAAGCGCTCTTCGTTCCACGGCGCTTCACGGCACATCGTCGCGTTTCTGTGTCTGATGTGATCCAGGTGTTACAGGTGCAGGCCTGGCATTCTGAAGTTGCAAGTGTGGTATTCTGGCCACAGGGGGCGGTGGGAGTCTGAGTGACATCCAGTAACTCTGTAATGGGACATTTTAGCACAACCTGGCTCAAGAAAATGAATTAAAAATATGAAAAATTTGCATCATTAAATTGACTTTTGCACCATAGTTTTTCGAGTTTTACCTGAAAAATATACATGGAATTGCAGGAATGGTAGAATGACTCATCACTAATCCAGTCCTCCCTCTTTAAAGTATATCTTACTTAGTTTTCCAGTCAGAACATCCCTGAATCGAACTCCCCACCAGGTGGTGATTATTAGACAACTCTACCCTATGCCTACGTCTGACAGCAAGACCAGTCATCGTCCTGGGACCCAAACCTTTATCAACAACACTTTCATTACCAACCACCACATGCTTGACATCTTCAGAGACTTGCTGTTTCGTGCATAATACCAAAAACCCCAACACCTGGAAGCTTAAACAGGGAGATGGTAAAAACCATAAATACTTGCTTAACTTCTTCTTCTTTGGTCACCAGTTTACCACGGTAGATCCTACCAGGGGCTGATGCTTTACACCAGAGGTGGGGAACCCTGGTCCTCGAGGGCTGGTGTCCTGATTGTTTTAGTAGTTTCTCTTCAACAGTTCAGATTCAGTTGTGGAATAAGCAGCTCACCAAGCTCTGCAGAAGCCGGTTAATCATTTGCTGTTTATTATCAGAGTTGTTGAAGCAAGGAAACAACAAAACATGTAGGATAGCAGCCCTTGGGGGACCAGGATTCCTCACCCCTGCTTTAGACACTAGAGTCCTTCGTTCTGTCCTGTAAGGTACTCTCTGTTGTTTGAACTACCTGCAGAACTCTTTTGGCTTCTCTTTCTTTCTCTTGCATCACAGTTTCCAGACCAAGGGTTGATGGTAACTGCTGTAGGTCTTCCTAAAGTATAAAATCATAATCCATCAGTTGAACTTTGCAGTTGGAATGCTTTTGTGTTGTACTTATGCAAACATTTTGTAAGTCCCAAACGCTACTCTACCTTCACGCTTACAGTGGAGAAGTCAAGAGTTCGACGAGCTTTCTCCGAGCTTGTTTGGAAGCTTTCACGAAAGGGTGGTGGGGTTTCAAAAGCTGCGGATGAATGGGACGATCACACACAAACTAAAGCTCCGAGTACAACTTTAGAACTCCTCCAGTATACAAACATAATACCTACATGATTTTGGTTGTTTGGTTGGAGGATTCATTTTCACATTAAAGAGCTGTGGCTGGGGCATCACACCTGTCTGCTAAAGACAAAGTAGAGTCAGATGTGAGGATGACATCTTTGATTCGCGTTTCAAGAATCCAAACTCTCAAGTTGTACCTGGGTACCAAAGATAAAACCAGAAGCTTCATGGTTTTTGTCCACGTTTGCATCCTGTTGTAGAGCATGCTGTTGAGTTTGACTCACTGTGAGGAAAAAACAGACGTTTTATTTGAAGCTGGTTTTGGGTTAGGCTCACTGAACCAACTGTAGCAAACACACTTGATTTAAATAATGTTGGTGCTGAGGTTGGTGTGGGTTCATGATTTGATTGGGAGAACAGGTTTGGAAACAGAATGCAACATTACACAGCTAATATGTAGGTAGCACAGCAGAAATGATGTCCACTCTTGTTTTGAGGCTCAAGAGCCACCGGATGTGGGACTGATACCTCTTGGACAGCTTGGGCATACTGGAGTGACCGACCCCATCACTGCTCGTGACCTTCAACAACTCCTGATTGAGGATCAGGATGCCTCATCAGCATAAAGGGGAGGAGCCAAGCGTATGTAGTTGTGTATGGATCATCCACATGCTAGTGAGGCAGAGTAAACTGCTGTTTTCTCCTGATTATTGTGGGGAAATGAAATCATCCAGTTCACCAAGCAACTCAGAACAAGAGTCAATACCAACGTAAGAACACCGCATTGGTGTTAAGGCCATTTTTGGAGGTCACTACCCACATGACTGTTTAAGATATGCCTGATTGTAAAGTTAACTAATTAGGCTTTCTAATTATAAATACGCACTAATTGTTAATGCTAAAGGAAAGAATTAACTGATTAAAAGCTCCAAATCTTCAAATACATATTTCTAAAGCCTACATGATTTGCTGGGATGGTTGACTGAAGTTTGCGTGGTTGGATGACTCATCTGTGAGGTAAGCGTTGGTGACAAGGGCGTGACATCAGCCAGCTACAGGAAAACAGAAAATCAGATTTGTTAGGTCCTTGAACATCTCAGTTTTTGACTAAAAGTTAAAAAGCTAATTGTACCTGTGCACCAAAGGTGGAACCTAGGCTTTTACCATTTCTGTCCAAGTTCGGCTCCATTTCCAGAGCTCGGGGTTCAATTTGGAGAGCTGTGGGAAAACTCTTAAATAATCTTGTCTCAGCCTTGTGATCTGCTAAGAATTAACTGTAGCTTACGTGGTTTAAACGCAGGCGGCATTGTGACTTGTGCAGGTGCAGAATTCATTTGGGTGATGAAGTTTGGAGACACAAGAGCTTCCTGCCGGTGAGATGACAGATAAGTGTTTACAGAAATGTAACTGGACATTTCCTGGAAGTTTTATAAACGTACCCTCTCCAGGAATGAAGGGCTCAGAACTGGTATGTTGTCCCTTTGAGAAGATTCTTCCCACTTATTCATCCAGCTGAATGTCTCACTCTCTGGAAGAAAATGTCTCATAGCCAAAAGTCCCACAGAAGATAGTAAATCACAACAGAATGGGCCGTGTAGCACTCACCAGACTTCATAGAGGTCTTAAGGATGTTGACAAAGGGGTCTTCAAGATGGATTGGAGTTGATAAGAGAGCAATTTTGGGAAGGTAAGTGAACTGTTGGCTCTGAGGGACGCTTGTGCCCTTTGGTGTGCATCCCTTCTTCCCCTGGTGAGTTCTCAGGCCTTGGTAGGTCGTCACTTTGGACCAACCACAGCAGCTGCAGATTTGGAAGCTCATGTTGGTCTAGTTGAGTATCTGAGGGAAAAGTCAGGTTGTAAAAATGTTGTTCAAACTTAAAGTTCACACCGAAACAAAAAATGCCTCCATAGGTTTGGTATTTGGGACTAACAAATGAGCAGACTAAGTGTCTGGGCCTGTCATGGGATAATATGGATATGGGCTGTTGATCAGCAGTCTCACAGAAACTTTCAGGAGACACTGAACATCTATCTAGGTGTTTAAATGTTAATTATAACCCAACAATTTCTTTATTTTTAGATGTACTGAAATGTGACACTGTTCTCTTCCAAGAGCTGTTTCATGCATCTGGATGTGTGGCGCAGGGATTTGTCTCCCTCTGCTGGTCACACAGATTATGCACAAGCTGGACAAAATGCTGTTAAAGACTCAGGGGAGTGAAATGGATTAATTGTTTGAATGAGACCTATCCTGTAAAGACAGGCTAAATAGACTGATTTAAAAAAAAACGAGATAAACGTGTGTGAACAACTTCAGTTTATACAGGAGCAGGTCAAATAGTAATGAGGGTGATTGGATGCTTGTGTGGTCACATGACTCCTCCTTCTAAGATCAGCTGAGTATGTTCATGCTGATGTATGAGAGTAAACCCTGTAATGCTTCTTTTAACGCTTCATTTTTTATTTCCATCCATGCATTCATTTTCATCACTAATCTGGGGTCGGGTCACAGGGGCAGTAGCAGAGGGCCGACCAGGTTCAGATGGGAATGGCCCAATAGTCCCTCCAACGGGTCCTGGGTCTTCCTTTAGGTCTCTTCTCAGTTATTTAAAAATAGGTAGGATCAGCTAAAGTATAATCGCTGTGTCTCAATTCAGGGTCTGCATCCTTCGTCGGCCGGATTCGTCACAGTGCCGCGACTAGGCCTGTCCCAATTCTAAGACTCCTTCAAAGGTGGTCGACGAATTCGGCCTTCTTTTTGCCTGTATGAAGGATGGGTCCGATGTATCCTTCAATGGTTTACATTTCCCAAGATGCCTTGCGGGCCGGACGGTAGAACATTTAAAAACAATGGCGGACAGGGAAGTGGGAGCTGTCGGAGAGGATTGCGCATATAAATGTCAGTATAAACTTAAACTGTTAGGTTAAGGGTTTTTTGTGATACATGAACGTTATTCTAGTTAGAAATGTTACAGTAAAAGTGCTTGTATTGCGGTCTCGGCTCGTATGTTCGGCCGCTCGGTGTCGTACTTCTCCCGTTACGTTTTCCCCCTGATTTTAATAGGAGTTTGTATTTTAGGTACAAGAGAAAACCAGGGAATTTATTAAGCTTAGGGCGAAGATGGACCACATGATCACCGAAGCAAAGTATTCGGCGGCTGTGGCATGGAGGTACAATAACATTTCGTATTTTAAAAAACTCGTTTGAGTTTATTTTTTTCTGCGAAAACATGAAAGGATTAACCCGTTGTCCTCTTTTCTCTTCCTGTTTCTTTTCTTACATGTTTGTTAAGACTATTCTGGAGAAAATGGGCATCCAGGGTAAGGTGACAGCGATGACCAGCTCCTGGAGCTGATCAGGGAGGACATGAGGCTGCAGAGAGAGGCAGAGCAGCAGAGGGCAGGAGAGAAGGGAGAACTTTGGCAGGCTTTTTACTTTGCTCCAAAGTCAAGTTTTGACCCCTGCACTTTTTACCATCCAAAAACAATATTACGCTATGTTAAATTGACACTGGTTGAGCTCTAGGACCAAGCGGAAAACAACCGTTTGTGTTGAAGTATGTTTCCCATTAGAACATACTGTAAAGATACACCCCCCCCCCCCCCTCTAAAGTGAAAATTACGTCCATGCTTCCTTACGGTCGTCATATTTCTAAATAAAATCCCGAATGCTGTTTTGGCTGAATCGCTCTCCTCACAAACGCATTGGATGGACTTTCCAAGTGGACTCATAAATCTGTTTCTTTAAATTAACATAAAACAAAATTGGACACAAGTGGACTTTGGTTCAATCTAAGAGAATCGTAGTTACAGTAACACACCTGTGTTTTTCATTTGTCTTATGGTTGCATGTAAAAACTTTCCATTAATATGTAACAGCATACAGGTACACTGCTGAGAGTTCCCACAAATCTAAATAAACAAACACATAATTTATTATTAAGACATTTACAAGTTATTTAAGGCATAATGTGTCTATTTTCCTTCTGAGTGAACAAAAGCCGCATTTTGATGAATTTTTAAGATTATTAAACATGTTGTATTAAAAAAAAAAAGTTAAAGACAGACACTAACTCTTTCTCACACTCGTCAGATCTCCTCCGTGTGATCAGATGGGTTTTCCTCCTCTCAGCCACGCCCTGTGCTGCTCACTGAACACCTTCAGTTTCGTTTAATTAAAAACGTCTCCATAAACGCAACCTTGCTGCTGTTACTGCACGTCAGAACACGACTTGTCCATCATTTTCAATCCAATGTGGTGAAATCTAAAAAGTCATGAGGCAGAAAAACAGGACTACACCCACTTTTTTTTTTTTTTTTTGCCATCGTACTGCTTTCCTAAACCACAAATGTTGAGTAACAGTGGGTACTATTACTTGTTAGTTCCTTTTTCTTTTCCGTTTAAACAAAAGCGATTTACTCAGAATGAAAGTGCAGCAGCAAGCAAGGGCGTCAGTTTGTTTTCAGAATTGCTGGGGACAATAACCATACACTTGAGTGGGGTTTAAAAATTGCTGGGGACAATAAAGTAGGTGTCGGCGGCTCTGTAGCCGCATGCGGCTCTTCCATCCATCTGATGCAGCTCTCTGTGCTTGTAAAATAATGAATGGATATTTAAATAAAAAGCTTTATATTTTACTGCATAAATTTTACATCTGTATGCCAATTCTAAATGTAAAGATTGTCTGCGTAAACCTGAACAGGTCCAACCCGGTCTTACTGTGAGACCGGGTTGACGCGTCACGCTTGTGCGTAATCATAGGCGCTTCCTGAGCTGAAGGATGTCAGATTCTGGGCTTCTCCTCAGACAGGTTCCTGGATGCGTCGCCACATTGGAGACAGGAACAAGCACTATTCAGCCAAAGTTTCATAATCAGGTGTGACAGTGTGAGTGTCCTGTCACAGTGTCCCGATAGATAATGCGCCCTGGCTACTTGGCCAAGGGGATGTCCTTTTGGCTGACTGGTTAGAGCATATGACTCTCACCCGGTAGTCTGGGGATCAAATCCCGCCCGGGCCCTCGTTTCTCCACCTTGCCTCATATTGATGGATAAACTCAAGGATGTTGGTTGTTTTGAAAGAATTACCCCGACGCACACTGATGCGCATGGATGAGCTGACATTTTAATCATTACGCACATCGCAGAGGTAACTTGATTCCCATCAGAACATCAGAGCTTTATACTGGACACTGTGTTCAGCGCGGCTCGGCGCGCCCACGGTGGACAGTGGGCTGAAGATCTGTAGAGGGATTCGCAGCGCAGCGCAGAACCACGGTGCATGCGATACGACTTCCTCTCACTGAAGCGTTCTGGAAACCCGGTCTCTCTGAGGGATGTGTCACCTGGAAAAATGTTCTTTTTATGAAATTATGAAACTTTGGCTGAACAGCGCTTGTTCCCGTCTCTAGTATGGAGACGCATGACACATCCAGTCTGAGGCAGAATAGCCTCTTCAGCTCAGAAAGCACCTGTAGAGACATTTGATTACGCACAAAGTTTATGTGGAGCAGAAGCGGTCGGGCCACGGCAGGTGAAATGTTCCTAGCCTACATGAAGTGAAACTGTTTAATTGTAACATTAATATGTTACTGGACACGCTGGTCTGGTTGGTTAGACCAGTGTTTGAAGTGGAAAACACACACACACACACACACACACACACAAACCAATTAAAATAATGCTGATAGCGTGGACTAGAAGACAGGTGATGGTTTACGTATTTAAATGATGATCAGGCTGCTGTAAAATGTAATCTCCATCCACATCCAGACACAATTATCCTCTATTCTTTCTCTATTTGCTCTGCTCTTGTCTGGGCTGACGTCGCTGACGGTGCGCGCGGCGCGCCTAACTAGCGGCTGATGCACATTTTACGCATTTGGAGAGATGGGCTGGATGCTTTGTTTTTACTGGAAGATGGTCCACTTAACGCACGGGTGTAGACTACATATTAATGACAAATGAATGAAAATTAAATTGGGAGTTTTTACTTCATATGTTATAAATAAAAATGACGGGGGAACACATTTATGACATCTTTTTAAACGAAATTTTCTAGCGTGACCTGCCTGCTTCACTTAAGTCACTGCTTATTAAGGTCCGTCCAAAATTACCGTGGCCCACCCAAAAATGAAAACCTGCCGCTGGGCCTGTTATAAACCTCTGCAAATTATTGTTCTTCACGTTATCAAACTCAGACTTTGTACAGCTAATGTCAAGATGTAAAATTATGAATTCAGGCGAGCTCTTCTGTCCCTCCCTCTCCTGCTCTCCTGGAAACCCGACATGGGCTGTCAGAAGAGGGAGGTGAAGAAGAAGATGAGGCAAACCGAGTGAGTGCGACGTAAAGAAACCAGACTGGTGTGGAGGCGAGCAAAACAGCTGGAAAAGTGTGGGTGTTGAATCCCCCACGGGTGCGACGCCCATGCCAGCGACCGGTACCGGCTGCTGTCATGTTGTGAGCAGCGCTCTGCTGTCTGAGGATAGGCCCCGCCCACAACGCTGCGGCCGCTGTGGCTCCCAGTGTTTTCTTTACTGTGGGAAATGGGTAATAATGGCTCTTTGATGGGAACAGGTTGCCGACCCCTGGTATAAGATCTGAGCTGGTAAAACAAAAATCCTCATCAGCAGGCTTTTTGAAAGTGGGGGGGACACAGCTGCCAATCACAAATTTTGCCGGGGACATGTCCCCGGCGTCCCCGGTTAAAATGACGCCTATGGCAGCAAGAGGAAAAGAGGAACCGTAATGGCCACATGCCACTGCAGTGAGCGTGTGTTGAAGAGGTTTAGAACATTTTATATCCAGACGACCGTAGCAGTAGCAAAAAAATAAATAAAAAATCGCTCTGCAGGTTAGCTCCAATGCAGCCTTAGCAGGTCTACCACTGGCCCAAACAGTTTTTTGTATTTCAGATCACATCGCTCTGCATCTGTTAGGCGGGCTTAACAACAAAGATGTCCACGGCTCAGGAATGACACTCATTCAAAACGGCATCTAATTTGGACCATTTGGACTTGGGTTTTTCTTTGAGTCAAGAGCAGACAGAGGCATGATTCCCATGAACCAATGTTTAGAGAAACATATAGAAACTTGTTTAAAAAATGTTTTACACATACATAAATGATTTGGGCTTTTAGAGTCCTTTTTTATTTGGGAATTCTTTTTTTTTTTTTTTTTTTTGCCAAACCAAGCGACATCAGTAGCGGAGTCCTGTTAGCTTAAAGAGCGAACTGCAAGCTAGAGACTCCCATGTACCAATGTTTAGAGAAACCTAATAGAAACTTGTTTGACAATTGTTTTACACATACATACATTATTTAGGTTTTAGAGTCATTTATGTGAAAAATGTTATTTATTTATTTTTATTTTGCAAACCAAGTGGCATTAGCTGAGGGAGTCTTGTTAACTTAATCCAGAGACAAATGTGGATTCTAATGCCAGCTCTGTCACAGAGGAAACTTTAAATGTTTATGTAGCAAGATGAAATATCTGTTTTCATTTGACTGGACTGGATCAGTACAGCCTCCACATGTGAGAGGGCGCTGTGGCTACAAAAGGGAGCCTCTCCCATGTAGAAAGAAAACCCAGGAAGCGGCTAGTTTCAGAAACGCTGTGTGTTGTATTTCCAGCTTGTGTCCTCAGGCGGAGTTTTACTTCACGATTGGCTCTGCTCCAATGGTGCTTGGGCATTAGTTGTCGGCGTTGGGTGTGACATCAATTCTCACCTCGGAGTCTAGGAAGCGTTGGGAAAACGGGATATATTGAATCTCCGTTGCTGCCGGGCAGGAAGTTCCCTTCTGGCTCGAGTATTATTAGCTGGAAGATCGAGTGCCCCGTGGTTCGGCCAGCGGCACTGCTGTTTCATTTCCCTTGATCTTGTCTCGGCAAAAGTTGTTCCAAGGAAGTCCCCTGGCGCATGGCCGGCGCCCAGGAGGGGAACAACTAAACTTCTATTTTATTGCTGTTTGTAATTTGTTGTTTCCTTTGTGCAGGCTGAGGCAGGAGTGTGGTCTTGGAGGTGGCGGTCCCGTCTGCGAGTGTGTTGGTGCTGGGTCTTCCACACTGGCATGACTATGCACTTACTTTGGGTGAAGTCAGCATATTTTCTTTGGTTTGTTTTTAATTTTGTTGGGATTTCTCTGCCTCCGTGACTCCCCTGCCTCCCTCACTAACCTCAGTGAGTACTACATGTTTCAGGAGCAAATTGTTTTTAGACATTGTTCCCAAACATGAGCTATATTCTTTGCAAAAGGTGCATAGAAGTGATCAGAAGCTCCAAACAAACACCAACTTCTTTAAGATGCAGACAGACTAAAAGATAAACCTCTTTGACCAGAATGAACAAATCTACTTGAACCTTTAGTGGTTTGTTCATCATGGAGAGCTGACGGCGTGTTGCTGTTGGAGCTGTTTTGTTTACCTTCATAATAAAGTGTGGTTGGTCTCTGAGCCTGATGAGAGTTGTGGCAAGCACCACCCAGACACCAACCAGTCTGACTGCTACCTGACACCTTCTAGTAAAATTTGCCACATGTAAATATGTTCAGCTTAATGATGCCCACTGGCACCAGCACAGAGGAGGATCTATGTTGTATTCAAAAGAAAATTAATAAACGAATGTTAGCTTTCATATTAGCATTCATCAATTAAAGTGTTCTCATATGCAGTTTTATGCTTTCATTTTAGAAGGTCACTAATAAACTCAACTCTCAGATCAAATTGTAATGAATATCTGCAATGAATGTAGAATTACAGTTTAATTAATGACCATAGACATTAAAGATCCATATCGAGTATGATTCCCATCTAATGGACACTGGGTTATTTAAACCAAAAGATTGGATCTTTTTATTGCAGGGATTAGATAACCGTTACGTATTCACTCAGAGACAACAGAATAGAGAGAGTCAAGTTTAAAAGTTAAGAATTTTATTATTAACAAATTAAACTAGACTGACTTCAAAACTAAATGTGTGGTGTAACTAAAATGGATGAGATGGTGAATGGATGACGTGTGATGTAAATCAGAACCAGCAAATCCGAAGAAGCGATTGTTCTGACGGGAACTGAAGGTGTTGTTTTGCATTAAGCTTTGGAAAGCTTCAGAAAAACATGAGACCCCATCATGCCGGCCTACCTTGCCTTCGGTGGAAGTCCTCTGTAGATCAGGAATATCGAGGTCCAGTGAACCCTCTCTGGAACCAAGCTGGTAGGAAAAGCCGCAGTTCCGATCAAACCCGTCGAGTTACTTCCGGCACACGACACGTTTATTGGCGTCTGGTCAGACCCAAGCCTGAGTCGGTGAATGAAGCTTTCGTTCTAAAAGGAGCTGTTGCCGCTGGTTGTTATAGCGACTGGATTTTTCAGCTTGTCGTTCTTTCGGTTAAAGAGTTTAGATCAGGATTGGCCTCTCCATCACTTTCTCTGGAACGCTTTGAACTGACGTTAGAGATGATGTGGTGTAGTTTTATACTTCGGATGTTATGGTTTATTGTCGAATGAAAATTACCAAACACCATCAGAACCACGCCTCCGTCAGATCTGTAAGATTCTGATTGGATCAGTGAAAGTAATGTGTTATGTCTTTTTAACACTACGTGAAATGAGTCCTGTTGGAACACTTAAAGTCACAGTACTTATTATATTCTATAGGATCATAATAAAGTAATTAATATTTTGATTTCACAGATCGGTCACATCTTATTCATTGACTAACACTTTGATGGATTAGCTTTATTAAAATAGAGTTCTTTGATTAATTAAAAGAAAAGAGTTCATTCTTCAGTCTTCTGTTGAGCTGAAAATAAGCTGGTTAGAAGGAATGCATGAGTCTTCGAGACTCTCTCTCATGCAGACTAGTCCTGAGCAAAGAAGGGACAAATAAGAGTCATTCCATTCTGTTACAAAATGAACTAAATAAGAATGAAAGAATCCTACTAAATATCAACCACTTGGTAGACGCTTGAAACAAATTCAACATTCCATCTGTTGAGCACAAACTATTAGAACATGGCTGGGTTGGGTCAAATAAAAAAAAGAGAGAAAAAAAAGCAGTTGAATGATTCAGCCACTGAATCAGCAGGGTGAGATATAAAACAGGCTGGATAGGGGATCTTGAGGATCAGGGCTTGGCACACCTGTGCTAGAGGATCACACCATGCAAATGGTGCTGCTGTGTGAAGCTGACGCCGAGGCCTTAAAGCTAAGGCTATAACTAAATCCCACTGATATACGCAGTCCTGCATCAGTGTAACCAAACTCAGCTCAGAACCACATCACAATGCTTCAGCCATGATAATCTACTGTATATGAACTCTATGAATGAGAGGCTGGGGTTAAATAGCTTGCTGCCAGCTGAAAGATGAGTCTATGTGATGTTTCTAAAGTGCAGAAAGGAAATCATTAACCAGCTTTGAGCTTTTCTTCCCTGGATGAATGACAGAAGCATGATAGAACCCAAGGTGTCTGACATTTGATCCTAAACTAAAACTAGCAAAATATTCTAGTTGCATGTGTGGTGTCCAGTCAACAAGACTTTTCCAGCTCTGTAAGGTACTTCAGGGCAGCGCCTGGCATAGATACTATAGGTAGAACACTTGAGGGATAAACTGGGGGAATAAAACAACTTCTGAACTTTGATCCATGGTTGTCTTCTTCCTCTTACATCTTCTTTGGTCAGATTGCTTTGTCCTGTGGTGCCATGTCTGAAAACATCTGCGCCAGATCCTTCACCTGAAACATTTAAACAATTTAAGCAAACTGGACCTATATGTCACACCTCCATGTTTGCACTTTTACCATTATCACCCTAATTGTGCACCTGTGAAGGTGTGGGCCAGTGATATCCAATCATGGCTCTTGAGGACCACTGTTCTGCATCTTTTAGATGTTCTAATTCCTGATTCTTACCACATTTGTGAAAACTAACCAGCCAGATAACAACTAACCCTAACCTGTATCTTTTGTATAAAGATTTGCTACCTGTGAGTGTTTGAGTTTCGTTCTGAATGTCTCCTTTGGCCATGCTGCTTGTTCTTCATCCATCATGACTGAAAACATTCGGGCCAGATCTTTAACCTGAAATGTGGATAAATGTAATTCTAGTTAGCTTGCTTTAGAGCATTTTGACTGTAGATTTTATTACTGGGACATTATTGTACCTTCATGGTAGCAGTGATGGGACCAGGCACTACAGACAACAGCAACAGATATCTCATTATCTCATATTTTCAACATAAAGTATTAAAACACACAGATACATACATGGTGCTAGATCCTCCTCTGCTGCTGCTGATTTCTGCAGTCAGAAACATGATTTCATATGTATCACTGAGACCTGGTTCATTACTAAACATTAATGAAAAAGTAAACTATCTACCTCACTATTTGTTTCCAGTGGTTTAACGTGATCTATTCCTTCTTTATTCATCTTCTCACTTTGTAAATATGTCTGAATTTCTTTCTTGGCCACAGGTTCAGATTTCTTTGCTTCAGCCTTAAATAAAGGTGAATTCTTCTTCCTCAGTGGGACAGCAGGCGGAGCATGTTTCCTGTTAACCTGGAGAGATGTCAGTTACATCCGTAAAGTACATTTAAAAGAAAACATGAGGTAATAAAAAATACTATCAATGGGAAACATGAAATGTGGGCTCAAGTGAGTTACCCACCAAGAAGCAGAACAACAAATCAGCCTTGCTAGAAAAGTCAGACATATGAGTTCAGGTTCAGCAAGACCGTATTTAGCTCAGTGTCTGTAACATTGACAGAGGCTGACAAGAGTTATGGCCATTTCTGTGTTTAATCTTTAACTGGCAGCCATCTTGAAATGGTGGGTTTTGTCAGTTCAGATTAGCATGCCCCAGTATCAAAATGCCCAGATGGGCTTGTGTCCATATTCAGGGGCTGCACCCTTCCAAAGCCGTATTTAAAGGCTGATTACATCACAGCAAAGCATCGAGTCTCATTCAAAAGTAAACAATTCCTTATTTTGCCTAAGATTTAAAAATCTGTCTGGTGTATCCTTATCAACCCACCCCTATCATTGCAGACCCAATGAGCGATTTTTGTTCTTGTAACATTGCAAACCAAGCAGGAATGGGGTACAGCAATATCTGGTGGTATGTTTCATTTGAAACATTTAAACAATTTAAGCTAACTGGACCTATATATTACACCTCCATGTCTGCACTTTTACCACTATCACCCTAGTTGTGCACCTGTGAAGGTGTCCACCAGTGATATCCAATTTTCTGATTTTGGGTTACATGCAAAGCTTTTTGTCTGTGACCTTTAGACTTTCGTGGAGCGGACACATTCTGCATCCAGTGATTAGCTTGTGAAAGCAGACCGCAATTGGTTTGAACTGCACATGTAACAATAGGGTCAGTACTTCTGTCCTTCCAGCCAATAGGTGAAGATTATTAGAGGGGGTAACCCTTCATGTATTGGATCAGGTATGATGCCAATCAATGGTTTGGACACTAATATCAGGATGCTAACAGATGTTAGCATGAGAAAGAATCTGAAAGAAACTTTGAAAGTTTTCAGTGGTATATTATGTTGGATTGTTGTAGACTGTTTTATTTGAAAACTTTTACTAAACCCTTGTGGATTAAAAAAAATCAATTTTAGTTTGAGATGGCCCTATTCCGTCAATGATAAGAGGCTTCAAACTGTGAGTTAGACATTATTTAGATGTGGTTTGACAAACGTTTTACAGTGTCTACAGTTACCTCTGCAAACAGTCAAAATCACATGGACAGCAGACCATGTCTATATTGAGTCGGTCGGTCCAGACAACATCTGTAGAATGTTCAAACTAGGTCTTTGCACAGTGGGATGGTTGTATCCTTGATGGGCATATGTCACTGGTGTCAGGAATTTTAGCTTATGGTACTTGTACAGCAAGTACATGAAGTGCTGGGAAAAAACACACTGACTTGACCTGGAAGTATGTAATGTCCCATCCATGAAAATCAATCACGGACATGAAAAAGATCATCAGTGAAGGGTTTGGCCTATCACATCTGATCAATACATTTGTCCAATCACCCAACCTTACTGGTCAACATGCTCTTCAGAACCCTGTTAGTGACCTGCTGGTTCAGGGCAGGTGTGTTAGAGAAGAGAAAACATCCAAACATATACTATAGTGACCCTCAAGGCCTGAACACCACGAGTAAAACCTGCAGCCGTGCTTGGCGTGGTTTGGGGCATAATGTATTGTTAAAATCCTTTATCATTTCCTGGTTCTTATAATAAAAGTCTAAACCGATAACCATTCAGCCGCTTATTTAAGTTGCAGATAAAAACACGAGACAAACCGATATAAAGTCAGGTCCTACCTTAGAACCAGAAGAGTGACCGTAGGTCTGCACAGCTTTACGTACTGCAGGAGAAAAAGCATCTTTATGGGAAACCGTTAGAAATATCAGAGTAGTTAGTGAAAACACTGACCTGGTTTGTGTTTCTTGTCTGGTTTAGCTGCAGGATCTGATCTGGTGATGACACTTGTTGAATCTGATAATGCCTGTTAGAATAAAAAAGGTGGAAAATGTTTTATGACATTTTACTACAGTGAAAAAAATTTGAATTATGAAGACATAATAGAGAAGAAATGTGATTTTTGACAAATAAAGTTTTCTGACTGTGATTTCTTTTCTTATTTTTTACCTATTTTCCATTTTTTGCTGGTATCACTTATTTGTTAAAATGTTCAAAGTTCAAACAGGAAAGGCAGGAATGATGATGACAATTATTTTCTAAGGTCCACAGATAAAGAACACAAACACAAACACCAGTCAAAGCTGCATGTACAAAAAATCCTAACTTATGGTATCTGAAAGTGGATTTATCCTTTGTGGTCTTAGCATTAGTTGAGTTTTACTTAGGGATGTACGTAGATAACAGGTTGACTGCCGTTAATGTGATAACAGGGTAAACTAGTTTATCCCGGTTAACTGCTTCAAGTCCATTTGCTGCGCTGGGTGCAATATATTTTGTGACACTAGAGGGCGCAGGAGCACCGCTATCAAATATGTGTCATGGGTGACCACAGAAGAAGAAACTAGCTTGTCACATGACCAAACAAAGTGCCTAAACACGCAGAGGCGGAGCTGGCCTAAATGGCGCCCTGTGCGAGATCCCCCTGTGACGCCCCCCCCCCACCCCACCCCCACCCCACACACACACACACACACGCACAAGAACAAACATTACACCTACACACAAGGGCGTCAGTTTGTTTTCAGAATTGCTGGGGACAATAACCATACACTTGAGTGGGGTTTTAAAATTGCTGGGGACAATATAGGCTAGCACAGGGGTCGGCGGCTCTGGAGCCGCATGCGGCTCTTCCATCCATCTGATGCGGCTCTCTGTGCTCTTAAAATAATGAATTGATATTTAAATAAAAAGCTTTATATTTTACTGCATTAATTTTACATCTGTATGCTAATTCTAAATGTAAAGATTGTCTGCGTAAACCTAAACAGTTCCGACCCGGTCTTACTGTGAGACCAGGTTGACGCGTCACGCTTGTGCGTAATCATAGGCGCTTCCTGAGCTGGAGGATGTCAGATTCTGGGATTCTCCTCAGACGGCTCCTGGATGCGTCGCCACATTGGAGACAGGAACAAGCACTATTCAGCCAAAGTTTCATAATCAGGGAACATTTTCTAAGTGACAAGTCTCTGAGAGACTGGGTTTGGAAAGCACTCGCTTCAGTGGGAGGAACCTTCCCACATGCGCTCTGGTTCTGAGAGCCTGGATTTGTATTCTGAACAGTCTAAACATGTTTTTAAAAGAAACGTATGACAAAAGTGGTACCTGCTCAGTAAAACCACCAACAGGGTGAAAAATATCAAAATATTGTCGGCAGAGACGGGCTACAACTTCTGGATCATCTTTATATAAATCGTTTTATTGATTATCTTCTTATGAAAGATAACTTTGACGTACACGAGCGACCAGGCGCGTTGCAAGCTTTTCAAAAGTGTGGGAGATGTTGTCTGTGCCTAAAATAATTTGATGTTATTCATCTTGTTAGTTTAATTTCCATAATAGCGGAGCAGGTGTGAATTTTAGACGCGTCACGCATGTCTCCGTTTTAAACATGTTTAAACTGTTCAGAATACAAATCCAGACTCTGTCTCATTAGATTGGTGTAACTAAAGTTTGTACTGAATGAAACTTTACATTAAACCATGTTGAAAAGAAAAGGATCCGATTAAATCGTTTCCCCCTCATTTACAGTCAGAAGTACAGTGCAGTGCGCGTGGCTCTGGGGTTAATCACGTTTAGTTTTTTCTCTTTGCAACAATCTTCACAAGAAGGCAAAACAGTTAAATGGCAGCTTACAGATATTTCCATTTGACTGTATTTTGATGGATAAACTCAAGGATGCTGGCTGTTTTGAAAGAATTACCCTGACGCACACTGATGCGCATGGATGAGCTAGGAAAAATGTTCTATTTATGAAATTATGAAACTTTGGCTGAACAGCGCTTTTTCCCGTCTCTAATATGGACACGCATGACGCATCCAGTCTGAGGCAGAATAGCAGCGCAGAAAGCTCCTGTAGAGACATTTGATCACGCACAAAGTTTATGTGGAGCAGAAGTGGTCGGACCACGGCAGGTGAAATGTTTCTAGCCTACATGAAGTGAAACTGTTTAATTGTAACATTAATACGTTACTGGACACGCTGGTCTGGTTGGTTACACCAGTGTTGGAAGTGGAAAACACACACACACACACACACACACACACACACACACACACACACACACACACACACACACACACACACACACACCAATTAAAATAATGCTGATAGCATGGACTAGAAGACAGGTGATGGTTTTATTTAAATGATGATCAGGCTGCTGTAAAATGTAATCTCCATCCACATCCAGACACAATTATCCTCTATTCTATTTGCTCTGCTCTTCTCTGGGCTGACGTAGCTGACGGTGCGCGCGGCGCGCCTAACGGCTGTGATGCACATTTTACGCATTTGGAGAGGTGGGCCGGATGCTTTGCTTTTACTGGAAGATGGTCCACTTAACGCACGGGTGTAGACTACATATTAATGACAAATGAATGAAAATTAAATTGTGAGTTTTTACTTCATATTTTAGAAATAAAAATGATGGGGGAAAACATTTATGACATATTTTTAAACTAAATTTTCTAGCGCGTCCTGCCTGCTTCACTTAAGTCACTGCTTATTAAGGTCCGTCCAAAATTACCGTGGTCCACCCAAAAATGAAAACCTGGCGCCGCTCCAGTTATAAACCTCTGCAAATTGTTGTTCTTCACGTTATCAAACTCAGACTTTGTACAGCTAATGTCAAGATGTAAAATGATGAATTCAGTCGAGCTCTTCCGTCCCTCCCTCTCCTGCTCTCCTGGAAACCCGACATCGGCTGTCAGAAGCGGGAGGTGAAGAAGGAGATGAGGCAAACAGAGTGAGTGCGATGTAAAGAAACCAGACTGGTGTGGAGGTGAGCAAACAGCTGGAAAAGTGTGGGTGTTGAATCCCCCACGGGTGCGATGTCCATGCGAGCGATCGGTACCGGCTGCTGTCACCTGGTTGTGAGCAGCTCTCTGCTGTCTGAGGGTAGGCCCCGCCCACAACGCCGCGGATGCTGGGGTGTTTTCTTTACTGTGGGAAACGGGTAATAATGGCTCTTTGATGGGAACAGGTTGCCGACCCCTGTATAAGATCTGAGCTGGTAAAACAAAAATCCTCATCAGCAGGCTTTTTTGAAAGTGGGGGGGACACAGCTGCCAATCACAAATTTTGCCGGGGACATGTCCCCGGCGTCCCTGGTTAAAATGACGCCTATGCCTACAACTTTGTTTCAAATTGCGTGGAGTGTATATATAACAACGTTTGCTAACTGAATACAACATCCAGCTCCTGGCCACCTTCTCACCACTTGTCAAAGTTCTACTGAAATAGACACACTTAACACTACATGATGGCATCATCGACTTGTACAGTACAGATGTGCTGAAAGGCGAGAGTCTCAACTTTCAGCTAAAAAAAGACCACTCTAGCTATTATAGTTTTTATTTTATGGCAGTTTACAGTTTAAACGGGATCATACTAGCAGGGCACCTCCAGTGGCCCGCTGCCGCTCCGTTTTTCATGGGGTAAATAATAGCTAATTTCCCGATTCCAAAAAGAAAGAATGGTCCTACCAGCTCGCCACTTCAATATGAAGAAGATCAGTTCAACATGGGGAAAAAAAAACCTGACCTGTAGGCCAGAGAAATGTTCATTAGCACATCAAGTTCTATTCAGTTTACCGGTAAACATATCACGAATGTACAACAGGTCAATTATTAATCATCTTGGCTACGTAGCTCAATATATGCATTCCAGTAGCGTTTGCTACAAACAAATACAAAAACAACAATAAAGGAAAACAACTGTCTGACAAACAGCATAGCCGAATTCAAGGCAACACATAACAATAATCATTCGATTGCTCTTGGTTTCAAGTTAAGCCCATTAAAGTGCTTAAGTAAATAAAAGTGTTTCAAAAACAGCGTTTTTGAACCGGAGTTCTGCTCGCGGTGGGAACTCTGCCGAACAAGGTCATTTTTTATAGCGAAAACGATCGACTGGTCACTGACAAGTAAAAGGGTGTTATTGGTAGATGTTAAGAACACTTACCGCTGAGGTAAAATGAGAGTATAAATAAACTGAGGGGAGAAAAACGCTTTGTTTTCCAACGCCGTTCTACAAGCAACAAGCTTACAGCCACGGCAGGAGCAGCTTTCTTGGTTGCCGCGACGTGGAAGGAGCCAATCAGGAGAGGGACCTCACATCAGCTGACGTGGGTCATGTGACCGGGAGTAGTTGATATGGGTTACACTTTGTTGTGCTTTTATTACAGAAATATTATTATTATCATCACTATTATTATTAAGAACATGCGATTTCTATGTTTTGTTTATGTATTGGTTGATGGTAAAAAAAATATATTTTTTAGAAAAAAAAAAAAAAAAAAAAAAAGGAAAGGAAATTAAATGCCGCCCCCTGCAGACTGCCGCCCTGTTCGGCCGCACATGTTGCACATATCAAGCTCCGCCACTGTAAACACGAAGCAGTTAGCAGAGTCAGCGTTGGAGCAGTTTTTTCATGGCTTCCGATAAGAGCTGGTGAAAAAACTGTTAGTAAACGTGCATCTCTAGTTTTACTAATATAAATTTTGATGTGGTATCACACCTGGTCATTAAAAAAAGCATGTTTCCTAAAGGAAACATGTGTTACAAAAGAAACATTATTTCTGTACCTGAGTCGGTTTTTGCTCCTCCTCCATAGGTTGGACGGCTGTCTGAGGTGTGGTTAGTAAAATCCCTTCAGTTTGAACTTCATCAACCTGAAAAATATCAAGTATTAAAAAATGGCAAGGCCTTTGACCAGCTATATATATATATATATATATATATATATATATATATATACATGTATGGCACTAAAAATAACAGCTACAACCAGGGGTGGAGTGGGATCAAAATTAGGCCCTGGCATTTTTACGAATCGTCAGCCCTCATTTGGCCCTCCCCATTGGGAGAGTGGGGTGTTGCCGCCCACTGACTGGTCTCTATATTGAATGTGAGATCTAATATGGACTGGGACTGTTAAATTACAAGCAGGGCCAGACTGCTGTGGCAGGGAGCCCTAGCCTTCCAGATCAGCTCATTCTTCACGGGTGGAGATCAGCGGGTAATTAGCTACATGCTAACTCAGTAAAACAACTCCTACGTCATTGCTCTACCGCGTTTTTCTTGCTAAAAACACCTGGAAAAACTCTCTTAAGCTTTGGGTTACCATGTAGCTAATGTTCTGCAGATCACCACATGTGGAGTAGTGTCGGCCCAAGCTGGGCAAGCAGCCCCCTTGGCTAAGCGACCGACCGCGACAGTGCCAGAATGCCAAATAGGCCAGTCCACCCTTGGCTACCACTGAATAAGCTGTACAAGGTTGTCTGAGGTTGACATAGAAGAGTCCAACACCTGATTTAGTTCATGTTCTGGGTCTTTCTCCTTAGCTGCTGCTTCCTTCTCTGAAAACATCTGAGCCAGTTCCTTCACCTGAAACAGGTTTCAAGTTTAATCAAATGAATTATTTACTCCATACATTATCTGGTAACCTGATGTACCTTCATCCCAGTGATGAATCCAGATTTAGCAGCTCCAAACACTGAAAAGAACAGCATAAAATTTGCCTGGTAAGCCATCCTATACATGTAATTATATAATCTGGCTATGAGACATAGACAGTCCTGGGGTGGAATATATATTTGTGTGTGTGTGTGTGTGTGTGTGTGTGTGTGTGTGTGTGTCTTCTTGTGAAGGGGACTCTGGATTTTTATCTTGAGAGGTGCTATATAGACGTTTTTTCTTCTTCTTGTCTTTCAAACTGTCAGAGTCACTAACGTTAGATATTCATAGCGACAAAAGTCAAGACATTCCACCAAATACCACTGAATAAGACAAAGCAAATACATCCTTTTTCCAAAACAGAGGACTTAAGTACCTCTATCTTCTCATGTCTCAAAGAAACGCCCAAATCTAAATATCCAAAGGTGATGCCAAATCTGACTGAAATGAGCTCTGTTTCTGAGTCAACAACAACTTTGTGGTTTTTCTCCATTGCAGATCTGATGCTAAGCCCGCCCAACATCTCTACAAACATAGAGTGCTGTGATTGGCCAGATACAATCCTAATGCAAATCCTAATGCTGTGAGACCTAAAATTGTTCCAGCCAATGGCTGACCTGTTGAGTCTACAATGGAGCGTGGCTAGACCGACCTGCAGGATAAATTCATTTGCTACTGCTATGGGTTGTCTGGATTTCTAGGCTAGCAAAAAAAAAAAAAAGGAAAACTGAGGAAAAAAATTCTGGTTGAATCCCATGGACACCTACATGATGATGGAGTCTCCTGTTGGACCTCTTCTGCTGCTGCTGAAGCTTTTGGGTTCCTCCATGCATCTGTGGCACTCTGTCATGATGAAAAATATGAAGTATGTTTAGATTGTTAGTTTCATATTGTTCAAAATCTAACTAATTAGAAACTCAGGAGACCTTTAAGAATAATTTGAACAAAGTGCAGCATTGGCTAACTTATAACAAACTTTTTAATAAATCAAAATTGTATTTTATTCCTTTCCAGAGAAATACTTTTAATTCTGCTGTAAATGGTGATCTGAACTTACTTTTTTTTTGTCTCTTCACGATTACTCTCATCTGATAAAATTAAATAGGTTTGGTTGGAACCAGATTTGTCCTTTAAAACTAATATTCAAAAAATCTCACATAAAATTACACGTTAGAAAACTATATCAATTAGGGCTGTGTATTGGTGAAATTATGGCGATACGATACATATCACGATACAGGGGAGACAATACGATATATCACAATATATCGAGATACATTCAGTCAGACGATATTAGTGATATTTTAGACTGAATATATTGTAGAAAAATTCAAGAAACAGTTCAAACTGATACTTAACATGTTAAAAATGATGTATCTGAACCATAACAGAGGGATTTACGCTTCAATGGTGGAAACAAAACCCATTGCACACTGCTGTCAACTAGTGGTTGGCATTTGAATTGCACGAAAAGAAAAGAAAATACACAATAGTTTGCAAGTAAATTTGTCCAATAATTAATACATGGCTTTTGAATATTGATATAATATTGCAGAAGAAAACATCACAATATATTGTGATATCGATATTTTTGATACACTGCTTTTGGATATCGATATAAGATCACTGGAAAAAATATCACAATAAATTGCCATATCGATATTTTCTTACATCCTAATATCAATCTACTATCAATTGTTTTGACCTCACAACAAGGAAATGCATTTTAAGTCTACTTTGTTTCCAATTTTGGATTATGCAGATAAAATTTACCAGAACCCCACGGTTACATGTCTTCAATCTCTTGATGTTATTTTCAATAGCGTGTGTCGTTTTGTTGTACGCTGTCATTTAGAACACACCACTGTCATAAGTATGAATGACTTTCATGGCTTTGTCTAAATGCCAGACGTCAATTTCATTGGTAGTTACTTATTTTTAAATGCATCTTTTTGATTTTGCGTCTTATTTGAAAATGTTGTTAGTACCCTTTAATTCTTTGCACCACACTAGGATCAATGTTCAGCTCTTTTGTAATTCCTCATTTTAAAACAGAAGTAGGGAAACATGCCTTCTATATTACAGCTCCTCGGGACTAGAACCACAATGTTATTTATGTCTTAGACGTGTTGATTTGTTACTGTCTCTGCAATCTTGTACTTTATTTGCGTTTTGTCAGAGGACCCACTTGAAAACGAGATGATTCATCTCAAGTGGTTTTATCCTCCTGAAATATAAGTTAATAAATAAAAATAAATAAACAATTATATTAGAAATGATAAAAACAGATGTTGTCTTTAAGATTGCAAAACATTTCATTTGATCTAATAAAAAAAACACCAGATTAAAGAAACTTGAAACTCGAGGACTGGAGTTTGACTCATGTGGAAGCAAGCCAATGAGTGGGTGTGTGCATTTAAATGAATCTGAGTTTCACATTTTCAACCAGTTTTTAAAGCTTACGACCTCTGACTACAAAGAGAGAGAGAGAGAGAAAAAAAAACAAAGATGTAAATAAACAAATACTCTGCGTTCAAAAAAAGCTTTTATAGTAAACAAGAAACCCCTGAGTTCTCACTGAAACATTCCTAAAGATGTTGTAACTCCTCAGACTTAAAATCAATCATCCTGTCAGCCTAGGGGGCTCTTCAGTTCCTCCAATTTTCCACAAAATCCCTCAACTTTTAACTTCAAAATAAAAGCAGGTAAAATCCCAGTTTTAGCAACAACAAAACAGAAAATCCATACATTTTCGATTGAAATTATTTCTAAAATAATTTCTGACAATTGCCACATTCTTAAAAGCTAACCAGCCAGATAACAACTATGACCTGCATGCTTATTTGTTCCTCCATGTTTCGTTGGGCTGTTGGCTCCTGGGTTTGGAAGGCTGAGAGCCTTTGACCAAAATGCTTCACCTGAAATCATTTAAGCATCCAAATACAATCCAATAAATCAGATTAACACAACGAACCAAAATGAGACAGCTGCATTTTTCTGTATCTTTTGTATAGAGATGTGTTACCTGTGAGTGTTTGAGTTTCTCTCTGAATGTCTCCTTTGGCCATGCTGCTTTTTCTTCATCCATCATGACTGAAAACATTCGGGCCAGATCTTTAACCTGAAATGTGAATAAATTTCATCCTAGTTAGCTTGTTTTAGAGCATTTTCAGTGTAGATTTTATTACTGGGACATTATTGTACCTTCATGGTAGCAGTGATGGGACCAGGCACTACAGACAACAGCAACAGATATCTCATTATCTCATATTTTCAACATAAAGTATTAAAACACACAGATACATACATGGTGCTAGATCCTCCTCTGCTGCTGCTGATTTCTGCAGTCAGAAACATGATTTCATATGTATCACTGAGACCTGGTTCATTACTAAACATTAATGAAAAAGTAAACTATCTACCTCACTATTTGTTTCCAGTGGTTTAACGTGATCTATTCCTTCTTTATTCATCTTCTCACTTTGTAAATATGTCTGAATTTCTTTCTTGGCCACAGGTTCAGATTTCCTTGCTTCAGCCTTGAATAAAGGTGAATTCTTCTTCCTCAGTGGGACAGCAGGCGGAGCATGTTTCCTGTTAACCTGGAGAGATGCCAGTTGCATCCGTAAAGTACATTTAGAGGAAAACATGAGGTAATAAAAAATACTATCAATGGGAAACATGAAATGTGGGCTCAAGTGAGTTACCCACCAGGAAGCAGAACAACAAATCAGCCTTGCTAGAAAAGTCAGACATATGAGTTCAGGTTCAGCAAGACCGTATTTAGCTCAGTGTCTGTAACATTGACAGAGGCTGACAAGAGTTATGGCCATTTCCGTGTTTAATCTTTAACTGGCAGCCATCTTGAAATGGTGGGTTTTGTCAGTTCAGATTAGCATTCCCCAGTATCAAAATGCCCAGATGGGCTTGTGTCCATATTCAGGGGCTGCACCCTTCCAAAGCCGTATTTAAAGGCTGATTACATCACAGCAAAGCATCAAGTCTCATTCCAAGGATCAAATTGTTTTGTTTAAATTTAAATGAAAACTCTTGTGTTTCAGTTCAGAAACTACAAAGAAAACAAGAGATGAAGTTTACCTGACAGCTTGGCTCTGTTGGTCTGATGTCTTCCATGTTTTCTTTCCTCATTTCGTTTATTTTCTCTGAAGGATCCTGAATTTCTTACAGCAGCTGAGGTTAAAGAGCTTTTTGCTTCTCAGTCAGTAACAGGGAGTCTGTCCCTGGTGGGACCACGGGTGGAGCTGATGGCTGCTCCCTGACCCTGACTGACCTCCTCACCTGGAAACATGTCATCAAGCTCGAGTCACACTGAGCTGTAACTTGAGTATTTGCAAGAGAGGCCCCAAAATGTCACAAAACATTCAGGAAAGTTTTGAAGGTCTCCTGGTATGAGTTTCAGCCCCACCCCACTCTTAGCGTTTCTGATAGAATAAACAAAAACTAGAAGATGCTGTAAAAGTTAATTTATTTCAGTAATTCAGCTTAGACTGAGAGACCATGTAAAGCAGTGTTTTTCAACCCTGGTCCTCAGCACCCCCCTGTACTCCATGTTTTCTATGTTGCCATTTCCAACAGCATTGTTGCTCTGCTGCCATACACCTGACCTAAATGAATGAGTGATTAACAGGTTTCTGCAGCACTTGATGCCATCCTAAGGAGGCAATGCAAATATGTGAACCAGGTGTGCTGTAGCAGAGACATGGAAAACATGCAGGACAGGGGAGCACTGAGGACCAGGGTTGAGAAACACTGATCTAAAGGCACCTTCTGCAGGTGTTTTGTATTATTTATCTGATTTGAGTGTGACACTTTTAGAGTAGAATATTGAACATTTTCAAAAATATTCCAGCTGTGTTTGGGGTTTCATAAGCTGTAAGCCATAATCATCACAATGACAAATAAAGGCTTGACCTATCTGCTGTACCGGGACACTGGTACGATGACAATAAACATGCTGTCCGTCTGTCACATTTCACTTTACATGCAATGAGTCTGTCTCGTTGAAATAAATGAACTTTTGTTCGACATTCAAATTATTGAGTTCAACTCAAAAATCTGCCCAACAAAATTTCTCCAAAGATCGTGTTGCAATCTTTCTCTCTTGATTCCACCGAGTTGAGCTGGCCTATCAAGTTTTCTAGGGGAAAACTCTGCATCACAAACTCATCTTGAACCCTTCTGAAGTCAGTTTCTAGGAGTTTAGAAATGTAAAACAACTTTGGTAAAAGTTGGCGACCAAGTTACAGAAAGTGTCAATGGAATTTTCATGATCAACACACTTTGTGACAACTACTACAAGAATGTACTCACTATGTCTTTGCTGCTCATCATATGCCTCACACGAACCATAAGTGTTTATAAGTAAGAATGTGAGTATTTTCTCACAGTTTTGTGTCATTAACAGTCACAGCCAAGTGATTCAGAGTTTAGGATTCTGTTTTTGTTTTGTTTTGTTTTTTTAACCCTCTGGAGGCAGGCGTTGCAGATTTGCAACAGTTAAAACCCACCTACCAGGTTACTCCACATACGCATTTCATGAGCAATTTTTAACTCAGAAGTACTCCTGAAGGACTTAGTTGTTCGTCATTTTATGAAAACGTATTTTGAGGGTTGAGAGGGTTAACTACAAGGTCTAATAACACAGCAGAACAATGAAAGGTTGGTCAAGTTGATCTACCAGATTACACACTAAATGAAAATGGATTTCAATACCAGCTGTTAAACAGTTACCTGTTGATCATACTGGTGTTTCTCCTTAGGTCGCACAACTGGGTCTGGTTTTGGATTTTCTGGATGCTCTTTGATCCAGCCAGTCACCTAAACGTGTTATGAAATATCACTTGCATTAGTATAAATCATATGAAAATGACCAGAGTGTTGAAGAAAGACAAGGCAGGTCATAAACACTGGAGTACAAACCAAACCTGTGGGGGTATCAGATTCCTGGATTCTCTCTGCTTCGGTTGGACTGATGATGTCACCCAAGGATCACTGCTGTAAAATCCTGTCACCTGAAACAAAAAAGGCAGAAAAAAAGTTTCCAAACACTCAGGTGTTATTTTTAAGTGAAAGAAGTTCAGGTGATCTGCTCTACCTGCATATCAGGGGAGATTTTTTGAGAGCTGCTCTTTGTGGAAACTTCTGGAGTTGCTGTAAATAATAAAAAAGAAATACTCATTTATTATTGTCAATCAAAGCTTTTGAATAAAAACTTGTGAATAGGCTGTTTTTCCTACATGATATGGGCTCTTTCTTGATTCTATCAGCTGCTGATGGGTAAGTATTACAGCTGTCTGTATTGTAGTTCTTCATTCCTCCACTGTAAGAGTTTTGAAGGCAAACCAAAACTTTATATGAATTTACAAAAACATAGATTTAGGGCTGGGATTCCTTGAAGGAATGCTCATCACTAAGATCGTCTTGTGTTGCAAATTCATAAATGTATACTTGTTTAGGACAAATACTGAAAATGATGCTAATACTTGATCTGTAACATGTGTTGGAGATGACTCAACTATTAGCACATTAAACATGAAGGTGTGGTTTACTGAAAGAAAAAACATAATTTATTTATCACTTCTGATCATGATCAGTCACTCAAGAGTTTTTCTGCAGGCTGAACATGAAAATAGTCTCCTACATGTATCTCCTGCATTAGGTTCTGATAGAAAATAGACGGTGAAGCTCTAGGATTTGAAAATCCTGACAGGTCTACGTCACGCTGTCACTCGTTAACTCACCTATCTTGGCTCGCGATGGGGAAGGCTGTTGTTGGTTTAGCGTGCAGGAATCAGCAGAGAACGTCTCGGCAAGTAGAAGCTAGCGTTAGCATTAGCAACTCCACCAAACAGCAGAACTCCTTCAGGCTGTAGTTATTTGTGGGGATGGTACATTACCTGCGTTTGTATAGTGCTTTCTTAGAGTTCTATAACCCCCCAAGGCCCTTCACAACACAATCAGTCATTCACTCATTCACACGCTGGTGATGACGAGCTACAATGTAGCCACAGCTGCCATGGGGTGCACTGCCTAACACTGGCGCCACCGGTCCGCAAACACCACCGGCAGACAAGGTGGGTGAAGTGATTTCCTCGACAACCGGCTTTACCTCCTTACCCACTGCTGTCCCTAAATAAAACATCAACGTTAAAAGCAAACTGAGTCAGTGATAGAGTCACGTTGCCGTTAGCCAATCAGGGGTGAGATGTCCAAATATCAGGAAATAAGTCTCCAAAATCTTGCCGTCTAAAGCTCAACTGTGATCTGGCTCACTTCCTGAAACTGCTGCACCAAGGCTTTATTTCTCCAGAGCATGACCTATTAGGCATCCATTCCTACTAGAGACCACTGATTAAACAAGTGAACCAAGCCTTTAAGCTCAAAAGCCATCACATTAACTGGTTTATAAACGCTTTTGGTTATTTCTGTAGTTGGTTTACTGTAGTGGCTTTCTTGAACTGTTGACTCAAAAGGTAAATCACTTATAGATGATCATTCTGTTTGTTTTCTGAAACATTGAGAGGTATTAGACCAATACCCAGACTTAGACAATCATCTTAAGACTCTTTTTACACAGCAGGATGATTTAGCTGATTTTTGACCCAATCTTAAGGACAAACCTGATTGCCAAAAGATAATCTTATGACATTTTCCTGCCATGTGTGGTGTGTTAAGAGTTCTCTGCTCTGTTTGGAAGCACGTTGGGATCATGCCGATTACAAATCAGGGACATTAAATCCATTGGACTCTCTTGGCCCAACTGAGGACAAACAAATGTGATGCCTGTTAAAGGTGACATTCAGCCATTTAGAAAGTGAGATGATGGAAGCACAGTGCAACCTCCTCCTCTGCCATGTTTGTTTACACTAGACATGTTTGATCTAGAAATGCTCTGCAAGATAATCCTGTGTGATTCTTGAGTGTGTTGTCTTTGCCATGTTGCTGGACTCCACGTGCTGCAGGACCTAAACTGTTATATCCATATTTTTTTTATCATCACATGTGAAGTCTTTCATGTTTGTTTTTAAATCTTCAAACAAGTTACACTATGAATTATCCAACTGATGACAGAGCTAAGTGGCATCAAACGGTGTGTAGAAGAAGAAGCTGGAGCCCTCTGGTCAGTCAGATAGTTTAGAGGTGCAAGTAAATCTACGTTTCAGCACACAAAGTGTCTTCAGCAGGGCCAAGTGAAGACACAAGGTGTGTTGTAACCTACGTTCACTTGCACCACTAAACTATTTGACTGAACAGAGTGCTGCAGCCTCTTCTTCTACACACACCTTTTACATCTTGGCAAGTGAAGTGGACCTAAGTAAACCCTTAGGTACCTGTGGGAATATCTGACTCTCTGTTTTCTTCTTAACTCGGACTGTGTTTATGTTTACTGCTGTCAACTCCCTGATTGGTCCGTTCACCTGAAATACATGAATTTGTTCTAAATCATGAATTTTCATGCTGCCTGATTGTCAGATCCATTCATGTTTATGTCTCAGCTTCACCTGTGGAAGGGTGAAGACCTTCTCCAGCCGATGTCCTGTGGTTGCAGAAGCTGTAATAAAGACGTACAACATAACCAGATTACTGTGAACACTCATGTTGTGACTGATTACCATCATACGTACATGAACCATACTCCTGCTTAACTCAATTCAAATTCAGATACTTTATCAATCCCAGAGGGAAATTAGAGTTTCAGTACACACAATTCTGAAGTCAGACATACATAGATAGACACATGACAAGAATTGGTGACTGTGGTCATTCGCAGGGCAGCTTTGCTATGCAAAAAAACACCTCAGGCAGAAATGCAACAGACTTCAGACATTACACAACATAAGTGTCCACTAGGTGGGGCGGTAGGGTTGGGGACTCTCCACACATCAGTGCATGCAGCCACGATAAGCAGCGCTCGTCACCTCCGTTTGGACAGGGGAAGGAGTTTGTTGGGTCTTAGAGAGCACAGTGAGTCCTGGAATGATTCAACGGCCTTCACCAGTCGCAGTCCCGCCCAGGCTGGTAAAGGGAGACAGAGTTGCCATGGCGACGGCAGCATTCCACATTTCTTCTGAGGGGGAGTAATCGCTTCAGCCTCACAGGCTCAAGGGCACCAGATTCAGATAAGAACTTGTTTTGGGGCCAGACAGAGATAATTTCCTCTCTGTCTTAAAGTTCCGTTGGTCCTCAACCCCTCTAGATCCAATAATGGCGTAATTAATCTATCCCAATCTGTGCTGACCCGTCAACTTGCTCCTTGATCGAATCCACCTTCTGTGCCAGAGCCTGAATCTCAGCCAAAGTTCCGAGCTTACAACTCATCTCGACGATTGTATGAGTTTGTGTGTTCACAGCGCCGTGTAATCCATTCCTGAGCTCTGGGATTGAGCCAATATTCCTCGAAAGCTCATTAATTTTCGGTAAGCCAGGTAACCACTCAGGCCAAAAAGCAGGAAACCTGACACCAACACCACGAATATCCAGACATCTTCAGAATCCTCCACAGACAGTTGAGAGAGGCAGATCAGGTTCCACTGTTTCCAGGAGTCCATGATATACCCAGCTGGCTCTGTCCCAGAGGGTCATCCGGGAGCCCCTTCTCCTGTTCTCATCAGTGAAAAAATTTTGTCAATCGCGTTGAGAGACCAACTGACCAGATCCATTTTTAATAATTTCCAGTTTCCAGAAAAAATGCAGAAGTGCCGTCCACCCAAAGACAGACAAAGAGCCTTGGGATAAGATAGGGAGGAGCATCTGTACTCTCCAAGAGTTGGAAAAAGAAGAAAAGTACACCTTAAGCTGGATGTCCGCACCTCTGTTAGGATGGTAGCTGCTGTAGGGTTGATGGATCTGCCCTTATGTGGTGGTTCTAGGAAACTCTGTCAGGTTTTCAAAAAAGTTGAAAGTAGGGTTTACTTTACTTAAACTCTGATCCTACACCTCTATTAGGGATGGGTACCTTTGACATTTGAATCGATCCAGTACTAATTCCCGGTACCTACGAATCGATACTGTACTTAACGGTACCAATTTTCGATACTTTTGAGTGTTTATTTTAATTCTCTTTTATAATTAAATATATATTTTTCAATATATAACCATATTTGATAAATATCACGATAAATAACATTCAACTGTTTGTATTTTAACATCGTCCTTGTAGTTTTATAAGCTGATAATTAAACTGAAGCAAACATCTTTACTGTGAACTAAATTTACTGTGTATCTTCATTCCTTTTGCCGTCTTTTTTCATTTGATTTTTCCTACTGGGAAGTTAGAATTTCCGAGGAGAAAGCGAACGCACCATTAGCTGATAACAACAGTGGCAATGGAAGCTAACATATCAAGCTAACGTTATCTTAAACAGTTTATTTAACTGCTGGAGCAGATTAAAACGATGATGCCTCACACTTAGATCGTTGTCGCTGGTTTTATCTTCACCCAATCACCCGTCGCATTTAGTAAAGTGAAGCCAAACTTTAGAGCACGTTCATGTTCATCTAGTCGGAAATTCGGAGTTCCGAGGAGAAAGCGATCGCACCATTAGCGAAACGGAAGCTAACATATCAAGGTAACGTTATCTTAAACATTTTATTTACCTACTGGAGCAGATTAAGATGAGGATGTCTCACTTAGATCGTTGTCTGTCGCTGGTTTCATCATCACCCAGTTACCCATCACATTTAGTGAAGTGGACCCAAGCTTTAGCGTGCATTCTTTCTATCATGCTGCTCTGTTTACCACTTGTTCGCAGGGACCGACGACATAATGCTCTTGCGCATGTGCAGCTGTCTTAGTTGGCAAGTTCTCGTTATGAAGGATGGGTACCGAAACGAGGCACCGTTTGAAATGACGTGAATCGGTGCTCGGTCGGTACTATGGAATTCGGTCGGTACCTTAAAAAGTACCGAATTCGGTATCTTATACCTCTTGCTTTTTAATGGCTCTCTTTGCTGAAGGACGTTTTCCATGATCCCCTTCCTGTTTCCAGATATTTTTCCAGTAATCTTGCTCTGTCTCAGGGATCCTCATACCATTTGGTGTGCAGCCATTCCTCCATTGGTGAATTCTCAATCCCATATAAGTCGTAATCTTGGTCCAGCCACAGTGGCAGACCTGTGGGCTCAGGTCTGAATAGTGGTCTGCACTTGCTGTTCAAGAAATAAGTCCAGAATCAAGTCAACATTTGGACCACAGCTGGTTGGCTTCCTTGTATAACATAACATAAAATTATTTTATTATTGGAAAACATGAATTTTAAGTAACTTGATTTGAAAAGCCCACCTGCCCTAACAGAGGTGCAGACATCCAGCTTAAGGTCTATTTGAACATCTGTTTGCTTCACAATCCCCCGAAGACACTTCTGCTCAGGTTCTGCAACTCTCACACCAGTTGGTGTGCATCCCATCCTCCCCTGGTGTATCCTCAGGCCCTGGTAGGAGGTCACTTTGGACCAACCGCAGCAGTAACACGTCAGGAAGCTCATGTCCGCTGTTTGTAGAATAGGTGTCACCAAACTCCACCAATGATGTTCCAGATGAAGCTGCAGCTCATCTAAGAACTGATGAGCTCTTTGTAGAGGGCTCGGTGTACTTCAGGACTTAAGAGCCTCATTCAAACTGTTTCTATGACCATTCATTGCTTTTTCACTCATTTTGAGTCCAGTTTGACATCCTGAGTGGTTTAAACATTCAAATTAATGTGCATTTTGGGGTGGGGGGTGGGTTTAATAATGGGAACTTAATTTTTTCTAAAAAACAAGTAATAAAACAAAATTATTTTATCTTGCTGAATTAAACTTTTTGCTTTATTCTCAATTTTCCATCAGAAAGTTGTCCAGTAACCTAACATTTCTTTATAAATGCTGTTTTTATGACTCAAATACAACAAAAACCTTTCCATTGACTCTAAACCACGCAGATTCTGGTCAGGATGCCTGCTTAACTTTGTTAGTTCGTTAATATTACCTTTCAGTCTCCTCAAGTGATGTTTCTGCTGCAACAATAAACCTATTCTTCTGATGTCTAATTACCGGTCTTGTGATTTCAGTTTCATTTCTGGTGAAAAACCTGAACAGAAATCCACCATCTGCGTCTCTGATCATCCCCTCTGCAACTGTATGGCAAGCCAGTTGGGCATTTATCCTAAATCGAACGATTAAGAAAGAAAGTCATAATGTCTTTGTCAAAGCAACAATTTTTTATCATTTGTAAAAATAAAAAAAAGGACAAAACTAAACTTTTGGGACAATCCACTTAAATGTCATTTGAAGTTCACAGATATGAGTGACACCTCAAAGATGTTGTTGCATAGGAGAGTAGAACATGCGTAGATAAGAAGCATTTTCATATTTTACATTTGCATGTTGGTCAGGTTTCTATGTAAATTCAAAATTCTAACACCCCAACTTAATACCTGAAATGTCAAAAGTTACATTTGTTTTACAAAAGGAACAATCTATTGGCTAATTTTAATCTAACAACAATATAGTCAAATTATACAACATAAAGGTAAGAAATATAAATGGCCTTTGCCACATCTAAATCCTGAAGGGCAGTAGGCATGTTTAGGTCTACTTATAGCGGGTTGACGATGAATATACTAATCCTAATATTCCCAATTACCCATGGGGGTAAGTTGCCCTATACACCCCTTTACTCAAGCCAAACAGAAATACAGAGCAGTTAGTTCCATACTCAGTCAGTTTTGGTCTCAAATCTAATTACCAAAGGTTCAACGTTTCCATCTTCTTGCATCATGTGTGGGCTGAAGTAGGGGTAAAGACCGTCACTGAACAAACAGTCTTTGAAGGTGTAGATGTGAGACTGGGCTGTTACATCGTAGAAGGAGACAACGCTTTTCTCATAGTCCACAAACACTCCTACCCTCATTGGTTTATTGTTTATGGAGAGACGAGTGGGTGGAGATGACATGGCTGCATAGGTCTCTCCTTCATAATGTACCAAGATCCAGTAGCCATTATCTGGGCTCAGTGTGAGTCCACCCTTGCGGTTAGCACCACCTTTGGCCACGCCCAGATCCCACCCGGGCTTGTTTGAGACCTCCACTTCCCAGTAGGACCTCTGATTGCTCAAGTTGTTTATTCCCAGAACACTGCCAAACAGGTCAAACCTCTCAGGAGTGTCAGTAACTTCCTGGTCCTGTCCTCCATCTTTCACCTCCTTACCATCATCTGAGAGGACTAGGCGTTGGTGTGCCGTGTTTGGATCCAGCTTCACGTCAGCTGTTAAAACCAAATCAAAAATAGTGAGTTAAGCCTAGTTTGTACTTCTCCATCTGCAGCGGTACAGAGACACTCAACACTATGATGCGTCTGGCTCACAGGGGGTGATGGGAGACATGCCACATTTTTTTTTTACAGTCAGTCCAAAGCTACAGAGGGCAAGCCTGTGATTGGTCAGCACATCACAAAACAAACGTGTGCGTATACTTCTGCCATTTGTTAGCGTCTTAAAGTGGGATATGATGGTGGGTGCGTCCTGTGTCCCGTACTCCAACTCCTCCAAGAAGGAGCCAGCTCTGATCGGTCACATCATAGCGTCGGCTAGAAGGAGCACAAAGATATGCAGAAGGCTTAATGTGTGGAAGGAAATTACGGGAAACGTGGTTTGGGAGGTGGCAACTGCATGAAGAGGCGGAGGAGAATAAAGGTGTTGCTGTTGATCACCGGTGTTGGTGATGTCACTTCCTTTTATTCGCGGCAGCAGAGGACGATGTCGCCCTCTAGAGATACTAGCTGAAACATGTCAGGTTAAAAAAAACAATTTGACTAACGGTCTAAAAAAAAAATAAGAAAACGGATAAGTCAGATAGGAACGTGTGTAGTTGCAACCGAGCTGACAGAGATGATTAAACTAGTTAAAAGGACCTGCATAAGGTGCAACAATAGGCACATGTATGATTAAATAACACTGCTGCCGTTACTGAGGTGTCATTATTTTCCTAAATATAAGTTCTTTTAGTGAGCCATTCCTTTCAACCCAGATATAAGGAACTTGTATTCTATGAAATTCCGCCTCTACCTGTGTGAATTCCACCTATTTCATGATGTAACCCTAGATCATTCAGCAAAGCAGCTTTTGCCAGATTCCAGCAGTGGTGAACCTCCCATGAGCACCAGGACACTTCCCAGTGGCAATTGCCGAGGTCTGCCTGAAACCAAAAACAGCCTTGGGGTTTCTTTCATGAGGAAGTAACTATATAACAGGGTGTGAGGGACCGTGATAGTTAGCCGAAGGTAAGGCCATCACACAGGCCCAATGATACCTGATATACTTAAACATCTTTTTTAGAGGCAATGTTAGGAAGAAGTAAAATACGACATACCTCTAAACTTTGGGACTCTTCTAAGTTCTGCAAAGAGAAGAGCTTTTCATTAATTAGGTCTACATATTCTGCTTGTTTGCCTTGAAGTTAACTCTTACCTATGGTTGTCAGCTTCTCCACTTCCTGTTGAATTTCTTCAACCAGTGTAATAATTGTATCTCTCATGGTGCCAAAAGACAGAGATGTGTCGAGTTCCACATTCGTCCAGTCTCTCATTTCATTTTGAATTGAAAGTGAAGGGTATTTCTGAAAACCAGGAGGACAATGGTGATTAACTAACAGATTAACAACTACGCTGCCTTTCTAGACCATGTAGATGAATGTATTTTCTTGTATACAGCATCTCTTTAAGCTTTGCAGATGCTAAACATTTCATCCCACCTGCAGGAAAAGGATGTGATCCTCTAGTACAGATATGTTGTCCAGCTCAGAGACTGTAGCGCTTAGCTCGAGGATTTCAGTGTCCAGCTTTTCTTTAAGGCCATCTGCTTCTTGTTCCAGTAACAGCTTCCTCTCATCTAGCGGTCTCAGCAGTGTAGCTAGAGCTGCGTCCAGAATGGCAGTAACAGCTGTGAACACAGCGTCAATGTCCCACCACTCATCCTCAATCTCCCGCTGAAAATGGGTTAAAAGTTGTTAGTTTACCATTTCTACCCATTTCTTTAACAGATTTTAGTTATAAAAAACAATCAAATTTATGTATTATTGAAAGCTTGAATGGGTTAATAGTCCTGGTAGTTATGTTGGGATTGAGTGCACGGTCTTTAGTCAAGGCTGGTCCAACTGGATCAGACCTGCTTTACTAACTCACTCCTTACCTGGCAGCTTTTGAGAGCCTTCTTGATCTCATCTATCTTAGTTTTCCGTGTCTGGATTTTCTGTTGCAACTCCGTCTTGGTGTTACCAAGCTGCGTCTACAGAAGACAAAAACCAAATGTTCAAGCATTCTCCGCTCTTGCAACATTTCATTGAACCTTTGCACTCTTTTAAGTCAATTTTTTTCCACACTGAGCATTTTTGATGACAAACCAGGAAATCCCAGCACCTTTTTCCTGTTGCATTCCTCCTCAGCAGATATGACCTCGTCCTGACCTTCTCTTAAACACTGGACACAGATGCACTTCTGCCGAGTCCTGCTGTACAGCTCGAGTGCACGTCCATGCTCCAGACACGCTCTTCTGTCCAACATCTCCACAGGTTCCACCAACTTGTGACCCTTCAGCCGGCTCAGTGACTTGTGATTCTCCAAGTGGGTTTCACAGTAGGAGGTCAAACACATGAGGCAGGACTTCTTAGCCCTCAGCTTTGGATTGATGCAGGTGTCACACAGCACTTCACCCACTGCCCCAGAGGACCTTTGGCCTTTTGTCACTTTGATCTGTTGGATGACCTCTCGGAGCACAATATTCACTTCTGGGATTTTGCTGAAATATTTTTTGCAAAGTGGACACATCTGGTCTGAATACAGCATGCTGAGGTCCAGGCACTTTTTGCAGAAGGTGTGACCACATGATGTAGTGACAGGATTGGTGAATGTCTCCATGCAGATGGAGCAGAGCAGATGCTTCTCCACGAGGGAGTCACTGAGTGGTGGCAAGGCAGCGGCCATATCTGCACAGAGAGAACAAGATGGTGGAAGCATCACGGGTAAGTAGAACTCTTTTCCTTTTGGGAATTTTATGTAGATGATGGAGTACTTAAAAATGTTTGCTGCTGTGAGCAGCTGTGGAAATCTCTTTTATGGGGTGATCACACCAGCTGCCAGAGACGTACCTGAACAAGTTCACGGAACAATCGTTCACGAATGAGTTTCTATGCTTGTGAGCCTGTACTTGATTCACTGTTTACGATGGAGCTAATGTCATGGCTTAAAGCATCCTGTTAACCATAGACATTATACAGAGTAGACCCCGCAAATGCGGCCTGTCACGTTTAGGAGCAGGAGGTTAGGACCCAAGATGCAGATACGAGGTAGGAGTTGACATAAAGAAAATCCTTTTATTGTAGGATGAGTCCAAAAAATAGAAATAAATCCAAAAGGCAGGGAGCCCAAAAATCAGGAAACCAACAGGAGATCCAAAAACACCAGGGGACCGGGCAGACTGACAGAACAAATGGACCGACAAGGCACAGAGACAAGACAGGGCTTACATACAATGGGGCATAAAGGGAGGCAGATGAGCTGCAGGTGTGTGGAGTGTGGGGAGAGGACCAGGTGAAAGCAATGACTAATCAGGGAAGAAACTAACATGACCTAAGAGTGAACCTACAAACAGAAAAGCAACCATATAACTCAAATCCTAAAGGGAAGGTGAACTACAAAGACCGGTGGGACAAAACATATTAAAGAGACTAATAACATGAAACGCTGAAATAATAAACACTGCAGAGGATGACTGGCTGCAGAGGGGTGACTGGAGAAGACTAAAGGAACACAGGAGACACATAAATGAGGCGCAGACAAAGGACACATGAGGGCGCTACGAAACACAAAAGGAGAACCTGGAGTGGGAAACTGGAGGGGCACAGAACATGACAGCGGCCGCCATAGGCAGTAGTGGTCGATAAAGCGTAGGGCTGGGAAATAAAACGATAACGATATATATCGACACAACTTTTACTCAATAAACGTGATGTCATCAAACCAGACACGGAGAAAAACAGAAGGAAAATGGCTGTAAATTCTGCGAACTTCAAATCTTTCCTTCAGGAGGAAAGAACCACCATATATCAGGTCATGTGGTAAGTAGCAGCTACGCTAGGGGACAGGAGATTCTGTGGTGACGCCATATATGCGATGTACTGATGTATTTGTAGTCATGCTAATCACGAACTTTTACAAGCTGATAAATATCAAAGTACGTGACTGGCGTGGTCGAAACACCTATCATTACTTTTCTTTGAAATTACAGTTCAACATGTGTGTGATCCAGGGTGTAAGGCAAAGCGGACTAGAAAATAGCGTTTTTAGCCCCGTTGACTTCCATTGATGTTTTCGTTCTTCCGGGAACCCGTGACTCGTGAGCCGACCGGAAAAGGAGGAGCAAAAGTTTTAACAGTTTTCTATGGATTTCTGAATCTTTTCATTTAAAAATCTGCCATTTGTGAGAAACACGACAGAGTCGATAACAAATAATCAAGTAAACTAAGATGTTGACTCAATCTTTCTTTTAAATCCCCCCAAACAAACTGAAAACACTAAAATACTTCAGGACTTTGGGAATGAAATGCCACTCCATCTGGGTAATACGCCCTGGAGCATGCAGTGTTTCATCAGAACTACAGATCCTAGTCAAAACTTTTGTTTTCAGACAAAAGCAGATTAAATATGTTAGCATTAATCACACACTATGGAACAAGACCACAAATAAACACTAGGAGCAAAAAAAAAAAAAAGATACATTTTAAATATGATGGTAGAATTTCCTTTAAAACACTAAAGAAAAAACATCAAAGTGGTGTTTTCAGTGTGAAACGTCACCTTCAGGTTATCAGGATGTTCTCCGTTTTACAGGCGTCCTTACGACTCTCTACTCCAGCTAGGATACGTGCATGCACTTCCCTGGATTTCCTCCTCTCTGTGTTAAGTTTCATTTCTGCTCATAAATCCGAAAGTCCAGGCACCTCCTTTATTCAAAGAGGAAGGCTGGAACTCAGCCCAGCAAACATCACGCTGCAGGCCGGGTTTCATGCTGAACAACCGATCAAGTAAAGACAAGAGGGTTTTACGTAATGCAACATTTAGTGTTCTGAACTGAACTGGAAGCTTGACTGGCCGGTGAGCTCAGTTTGAAACAAACAAGAGGGAACATGTATAAAAACCTTTTATTTAACAGTGTTTTCATCCGTGCAAATATAAATTACATTCAAACAGTTTTATCTTTTTCACACGTCCTGAGCCTGACCATTATTATTACTGAGGCTTTTAGATGCTGCACCTATACATTTGGACATATTTGGAATAACAAGAAAACATAATGAAATACACACCTCTGTTAAATAAATCTTTCACATTTTAAAAATATAATTTATTTTTATGTAAACAGACAAATTAAACATATTATAACTTTTTTTAACTAAAGGCTAAAAGTTAGCTTAGAACCCTGATACCTGAGAAACAAACTCCAACTGTGGTCCTCAAATCTGCATGAAGCTGTTTTATAATGCCTCCCTCTAGTGGTCACAGCAGCTACTGCATGTAAAATGGCAACATTTGAAAAGTGACATAAAACATTATAGCCCTGTTCTAAATAATTATTTATAATTCACTAGCATCAGATACAAGTTTTTTTGTAATAACACCCATCTTGTTTTTTTATTTTAACATATAAACAAACTGACTTTATTATTACGACGTACCTTTGTTGCGTTATCAGATTAACGCTGTGTGTGCTTTAGAATTAACCCTGTAAGCAGTTTATAGCTGCAATTCACTATACGAAAGGAAAATCATCTCCTCATCTGCAGTCCTGTCCCACCAGAAGCCAAATAAGTCATATTCCCATTATTTCCCTTCTTCTAAGGCTCTTTAACATGAAAGATCTTTTGCACGTTCATTCTGTGTAATCTGTGCACTTTCATTGCTTGCTTTGAGGAAGATTGCAGCGTTAGCTGAAACTCGTCAGTTTAAAAGGTAAAAACAAATCTTTACTACGCCGTGCTTAGAAAAGAACCGAGCAATGGAGCACGAGTCCAGAGCAGAGGGGAAACTCAGCTTGTGCTCATGTTCAGTGGACTCATGATGTTCTCTCATGCTTGTCAAAGCATGAGAGAACATTCTTAGATTTAGATGTAGTGACGAGGAAGAGTAAAAAACCCAAATGAAGCCATGGTGTACCATTGTTAGTACCCAGAGAGATGTGGAACAGTGATCAGCATCTGCAAGAAGGCTGCCTCCGCACTTATGTGGAGTCAAAGCAGTGCGAAGAGCTAATTACAGTAGAATTCTGAGTAATTATTGCTTTTTTAGATGCTGAAAATGATCATTTTCACATAACCTCGCTGTAATAAAAACACAGCAAAGCTTTTTCTGTGCATTTCAGCTAATATTTGTGAAAAAGGAAGATTTCTGCAGATGCTTGTGACAACTCTGGTTATTTGCTTCTAACTATGAGGTAGGAGTGTAGAAATCTCCCAGGAAACTAGAGGAAAATGAGTTTTCTGCTACAAAGGCCTAAATAAAGCTTTGAAACATTCCTGCAAACAGTCAACGTCTATATTGAGTCTGTCGGTCCAGACCACGTCTGTAGCATGTCCACACTAGGTCTTTGCACAGTGGGACTGTTCAGCTGGCCTGCTGACTCTCACTAACAGTGGAGACCTGTATGAAACGCAGGTGATCTTCACTCTGCAGGAGCTGCTCCAGCTCCTGGTTTTTCTCCTGCAGCTCACAGATTTCCTCCTCCAGCCGCCCGATGAGCTTGTTGTTTTGGGTCTGAGCCGCTGGTGGAGTTTCTCCTCCGAGGTCGTCGGAAAGCTTCAGCTCAGCAACTTGACTCTGTCTGTCGTGGATTTGTTGCTGGACTTTGCTCCGCCTGCGCCTCAGTATGCTCTGTGGAGAACATACAGCAGAAGGACACGGATGTATGAAAGGTGTTGCAATGCTGGCTTCCTTCCTGTCACTGAGGCAGTTTGTGTCTTTTATAACAACATGAACCATCTGGGACCTTTGAGCCACGGTCATAAACGTTTCACCCCCTCTACAGAATGGAGTTTAAGTTCAATAACGTGATCATTGCATGATAATGTCTAACTGCACCGAGTCGCTGCCAAGTCACTGGTTTATTATATCTGTGTTAACAAGTAACAGGTTTCCAAAGCCCATTTGTCATTCGTCTTGATTTGTTTGCCTTTATCCTCCGTTTATTCACACTTTGGTTTCCAACACCTTTCAAAGTTGTCTCGACATTTCTGACACTTTCTGAAGAGCAGACTCTAAATCGACGGAGTTCCAGAGACGACTCTGCAACTCTTTTGCAATTTTTTTTAAACTTTGGTTAAAATTCCAAAAGAGCAAGGCGCTGTAACTCCTGTGAGTCCTTAGCAAAGACACACTTACAGTTACGGAACATGCAAAAAAAAAAAAGGGGGCGGGGCTAGATCAGTGGAACTCAAATCCAGTCCCCAATGCCGTGGTCCTGCATGTTCCAGATGTTTCTCTGCTTCCATAGCTTATCCTAATAAATACGATGCTGACTGGTTTCTGCAGACATTGACAGGCTGAGGAGGCTCTAGGCCTGTTTCCACTGTTGGAGCTTCTGGGTCATTTTTCTGGGGCATTTCCGGTAAGCACCACTTGTCTCCGTTTCACCAGGCTGTTTCAGGAACCATCGGGTACCTGCCTGGGGGTGTGTACTCAGAAATACCCTGGTGAAGCCGAGGGGAGGGCGTTCTGGCTAGCTCATGCTGATTGGTTGTATCTCAGCAGAAAACTGACGTTTGCAGGTGTGGCCAAACAAACAACATTTGTAGATTTGGGAGGAGTTGCTGGTGAAGCAGAATGGGAAAAAAAAGAAAATATGAAGCATTCATAGCTTTAAATATCAGTGTTTCTAAGCTCCCAACGATGAAAACTGTCAGAATTTTGTCCACAACACCATCATTTATGCTTCTGTGTGTTCTCCTACAGAGCTGCGTGGAAAATATTCTCCCGATCATCAAATGTTGCTTTTTACATCTCAGAGCCACTATCCCAGTCCTTTTAACAGCGTAAAATCTGCATTTGCCTAAATTAAACATCTTTACTTGTATTAATGTATAGCTGTGGATGCCTTTTGTTGCTGGTCAGGGACATCACTCACTGCAGAAACAGTCGTGATATGCTGACATTTTAGCAGATTTCTGAAAGACATGATTTTGTGGAGACATAACAGCTGAGAGGACTGAGCCAGTGTGTTTTCCTTGTCATGTCCCCGTTCCCAGGAATTTCCCAGAACTTCTACAGTGGAAATGCAGCCAGTTGTTATTATTTGAATCAGGTGTGGCAAAGGAACGACCATTTGTGCAAACACATTTTCTAAAACCAAGTTTCTTGAAACCACTGAAACACAGAACTGTGACGGGGTTTCAGTGGTTCGACCACCGGGTTCTGTTGGTGCTTTAGGTTTGAAAGAGAAAGTAAAGACGAGATGGGAACTTCCTCCTTCCTGTTAACTTAACAAATCTCAAAATTCCCTTAACTTCTCTGTCTCACTGCACCGTACCTTTTTCTTAGTTGCTTCCCTGCTGATGGAGACGATACGATGCCCTCGGTGTTCCGTCTGGGTACATTTGCTGCAAATGCATGCCCGATCGCTCTTGCAGAACATCTCCAGCTTCTTCCCATGCAGCCTGCACACAGAGTCCTCCAGGTTCTTCACCACACTGATCAGCTGATGGCGCCCAAGATCTTCGGTCTGGTAATGCAGCTCCAGGTGAGAGCTGCAATAGGAGGCCAGGCACTGCAGGCAGGCCTTGACTGCAGGACGCTTTACCGGACACAAATCACAAGGAACCTCTCCGGCTTTTAGAGGAACTGCCTCACTAGGAGACGGTGGTGTTTGGTCCCTTTTCAGATGAGGCCTTCTTGAGAAGACAGTCTTGCAGAGGGGGCACTGGCAGGCTGCATGCCTCCAGTATTCTCCTATACACACCAGGCAGAAGCGGTGTCCACATGGGAGGGAGGTTGGGCCGGACAGGGCATCCTGACAGATGCAGCACTGAGGAGGCTCCGACATCAGGCCAAGACTCATCGTGTTTATCCTGAAACAGACGAATTAGAATCAGTTAAACAGCATCGCCAAGGAACCAAACCAGTCTGGGACATTTCTCAGAACAGACACAACAATCCTTTGAGAGGAAAAAGAACGTGAACAGAATCGGGAGCAGCAGGAAGTGGAGAGAGCACATACTTTAGGTTATCGGTGACGTCTGTTAGACGCGTGCTGCGGTGAGAAAGTCAGTGTGTAACAAGGAATCACAAGAACAGTAGTCCAGGTGTTACGTAACAGGATCTCGTTTCCCTCTAGGGCTGATGTTCTGTTTGCCTGCTGGGTGTTTTCTTTACCTCTGCAGCTTTAATACAGGTCTGAACAGAGTTACCTATGCTGAGATATGTGCTTACTGTGGGTGTGTGGTCGGTGAGAATATTAAATATTCAATTTTTAGGAAGTTCTTGAAATCCCAATTGTAGAACTATTTATGGTGAGAAATAATAAAATTCTGCTGTAATCAAATATTCTGAAAGCACACCTCTGTCTGTAACTTTGTAAATTTTAAAGACATGTCTCGTGCCATTTAGAAGTTTTTTTAAATGTAAAAATTGTAAATATTTAATAAAATCTTACCTTATGTGGATGGATAAGTTCAGGCCAAGAGGATTTACATCTTTTGATGAGCTAATGGCTAGTTGGAGAGCATTGCTGTTTTCTAAAAACTCAATTTCCTGTAAACCTTTTTGTTGTTTTTGTTTACCCAAATGATACCTTTAAGAAGAAAGACACTTGTCTAAAATAAATCCTAATAAGGTCCCTAGCTTATTTAATATCATTGGGACAGTAAACGGTCTTAGGAAACATTTTCTGGGTAAAAATAATTGAAAAGTTTCTCTAAAATGACCCAATTTGAGTCAATATAATTTTAAAGAGACATGTTAGGTGGTTTGATTAGAAGCAACTGATCATTTACTTAACTATTGATTATATCTGATGATCAGTTTGTACTTCAGTTTTCCTCAAGATTTTCATTTATGTTGTCTGTCACAAACTGTGAATAAATAAACACCTGCTACACACATCTGGACACCAGATGAGTATAAATTATAAACATAATAAGAGTGTATAATCAGGTTTCCAATTTAATTAATAATATTCATAGTCAGTGTCTGACTGGAGATGAAAAGTGAAAACGAAACAGTTCTGACTGATTCTACAGGAATCTGTTTCAAAATCACCAATAAAGGTAAGAAATCTGTAAATCAAACATTTAAAAGTCATTTACCTTTCCGCAGCAGCTGTCAGCCTGTTTCCTGCTGCTTTGACAGCTCTGAGTCCATCTGAAGCTTTTTGAAGCTCCGCAGCCTAGAATAAAAAGGGGGCGGGGCTTCTGGACGGAAACTTCCTGGACGGAAACGCTAGGGATGTTTCCCAACAGCTGAGTGGGGTCACGTCACGAGTTCCTCCAGGCACCAGAAAAACAACATGACATTTATAATATTTGTGTTAGTTAACAGAAACAACCTGTAGACTGGCGAGTTCCCACTCAGCAGGCAGTTAATACTGCAACTTAGGTTGTTTCAAGCGTTATAATTTATAGTAAAAATAGCCGAAAAGATATAATACGTGGTATATTTAACATAGGTGAATTATAGCGTCGTTAGAAAACCAGATAGCTGAGAAAATAAGGATTATTTTTGAATAGAGGCACAGCGTAGAGTCGGGTTGGTCTCGTGCTCAATTAAACACGTGATCACAAGCTTCCCCTGGGGCTATATTAGAGATAAAGTTGGAAAAACATTAAATGACAAAAGCAGAAAGTACACGATTGTGTAAATGTCACGATCACAAATTGTGTGTGTGTGTGTGTGTGCGTGCGTGTGCGTGCGTGTGTGTATGTGTGTGCGTGTGCGTGTGCGTGCGTGTGTGCGTATGAGTGTGTGTGTGTGTGTGTGTGTGTGTGTGTGTGTGTGATGGGGAGATTCTAAACTAAACAGTAAGAATGAAACTGAAACACGTGTCATAAGATGTTCATAACAGTAAATGGCATTACGCTCAGCTGTGGCATGAAGGTGTTCAGATTTTTTTTATGTTTTTGAGGAGAGAAGATAAACATATTGCCACCGGTTGTACATCATGCTATGAACAGCCTCAGTCTAGAGAAACAGGTTAGTTCTGACTGGACTGCTGAGTCAGAACAATCATTAGGACAGGAAAAAAATAAAAGGCTCATAATGTTCCCGTTCTACACACATTTAAAACTGATTAACTTTTGTATTCAGCTTGATTCAATATGGCTACCACAGCGACCACTGGCAAAAACAAAAATGGCCATAGCTACCAGATTAATGGATATTTAGCAGTAATTTCAGAGTCATAACTTAAATTTATTCATATGACACATTAAAATCACGACACCTTGTAATGCACACCTCCAAAAGCAATTTTGTCTTTAAAAATTTGATGTTATCTGTTCTGTAGTCCCTACAGCTCGTTAGCTGTTTCAGCTGGATATGAAAGCTTGGTGCTAAACACCGCTAGCTTTGAGATGTTTACCTTTTTGTTCATCTGCACAAAGATGTCTTAGAAAGTATTAATATCTAATTCCCTATAGGTTTTATTTTGTTAGCTGAAATCTCAGAGGTACAGCTCTGGATAATGGCTGGAGATGGGGTTCTTGCCCTTCAGCTAGTGTGGATGTGTGCACATACCCAGATGTAAAGATTAACTTTCAATAGGTCTATAAACAGAAGTCCAACCACTCAGTCATCAATTTATTCAATCCATGCCGAGAGTCCAGAGCTTGATTGCTCCCCAAACCTTCAATTTTCAGACCAGTAAGGCTGGTCTTTACCTTGCTATTGCCTTTACGTTCCAGTGTCTCTTTGAGTCACACACCGGCGTTCCTAGATTAACTACATGTCTGCAGCTCCCAGCGCTCGTTCTTCCGGCTTTGGGGCTCACCGACACGCTACAAACGAACTTGCTGATCTCAGTTCATTCCAAGACGTCACCAACGAAGCACTTCAGACAGCAAATAGGTGAAGTTTCATCACTGTTTGACATCACAAACCCTCTTTAGGATGGCCGTTTTACTGACAAAATAGTAACAAAACACAGTGGATACTTAAAGCATTACCAAAGGAATATTTACAGGACCCAAATCACTCACTTTGTTCATATAAGGATCTTTATATGAGCATTTGTTCCTCAGACTGGGAATCAGAAGAAGGTGACATTAACTCAGGCTGTCTTGATGGTTGCTCTGAAGTATCGAATATTTCTGAGGACAGCAGTTGCTCACCTTTGTTTTTAGCTTGAATGAAAGAGTGCATGAGGTTAAGAACGTATTCTCGCTCTTTCAGTGAAATGATAACCAAAGGCTCAGACTTCTTTGTTTTGCTGTAGAGGTAAAAGTACGGGAAAAGCTTCCCTGTGAATCCTTCCCCTGTGAAAGAGTGAATGTGCACCTTCTTGTTTACATCGTAGAACAACACTCTGCCTTCCCCGTAATGTAAGTAAACCCCTACTTCTCTCGGCCTGGGACACAGATGGAGAACTTAGTGGGGTCTGCCATTAACTTCGTAATCAAAGCCTGTCCTTCTGATGGAAAATAGTCCATTCTCTTTTATCACAAAGGAATTCTGAGATCTGTCAGCTGTTTCCAAGGCAACACCAATGTCCTAGTTGCTCCTCAGACCCACTTGGACTTCCCAATACTGCCGCACAGAGGTGTAGCCCTTCATCCCTAAGGTCATTGGGGTGCAGAACCTCAGTGATGCATCAAATGTTGCAAAAGGCAAATTTGGAGAATTTCATGCATGTCCCAGATTCTATGATCACTAGGCCAACACCAGCAGCTGACTCATTAAAGGTGACCGATTCTAGAAACAGAAAAGGATTAGCTGAAGGTACTTCTTTAGAAAGAACATTTGAGAAATAAATAAAACCAAAACATAATCCGGCCTTTGTGTTGTCTCATTCTGGTCAGTTCTATAAGACGTGACACACAATTATTTCAAACTATGGACACACAAACTGAAGAATAAAAGAAATTAGCAGATGTTTTACCCATGCTTGTCAACCTCCTCAGTTCTGTGTCAAAGTTGGTCTCAAGATAAAACATGGCTCTATGCACTGTTTGCATGCACAGGTCAGAATAAACTGAGATGGTGGACCAGTCCTTGGTGTCCGACATGGTGTTCAGAGTCTGCAAAGTCTGAAATGAGTCATAGGAGTATGATGATGAGCGTCGGCTATGGGTTAAATGATTTAAAGATGTAAAAATAAGGATTGTCGGCTAGCAGTGCCTGCACCACGCTCAAGACAATCCAGACTTTTCTCATGCATCGTTCCACAAATGTGGAATGACCTTCCAAGCACTACCAGAACTGCGGCTTCCTTTTCAATTTTCAAGAAACTCCTGAAGACCCTGCTCTTCAGAGAGCACCTTCTTAACTAGCACCTTGCCTCCACCCGTCCCCCCCTCTACTGTCCACTCCTTGTTCCCTCCTCTCCATGAGTGATGTCAAAGTTGTTGTTGTTATTGTTGTTGTTAGCCTCAAGGGCAACATGCCGATTATCACTTGTAAGTCGCTTTGGACAAAAGCGTCTGCTAAATACATAAACATAAACATAAACATAAAAATAAGACAAAAACTATGAGGCATCTACTGACATCTCTGCACAAACATAGACACCAGTCTGGACCAAAGTACCAGGTACCGTCCGACCACTCTATGTTCAGTGTTAGTTATGGTCAATCCATGCTTGGTATGAAAGTCCATAACAAAACATTAACCAGGATCAGATCAGGGAAGCTATTTCTTCTCCACTGTTGCTACATGCTTGTTTAGTGTGGGGATTGTTATAAAGTCTCTGACACAAGTATTTTGACTCGATGCAATCTGCTGGGTTCCTTTCATAAGAAACTTTCAACTAATTGGCATAATGAACCAAACTAAATACACAAGTAGAGTCAACTGGAATGTATGGTTTGTAAAGTGTCTTGAAATGACTTGTGATTTGGCACTATATAAAAAAACTGAATTGAACTGAAATTGAATTTCTTCCAATCACACCCTTCTACTCTAACACTGTCCTCATTGGTACTGAAATTTGCTCTGGCTGGCTGCATGTTGGAGTAGCTCTGTTGACTATATGTAAGTTTTGCCTTTTCTTGGACATTTTTTCTTCTGGTTTCTCAGGAAGAACGGTATTTTTTTGGACATTTTACTTTTCTGTTTCTGGTGCTGTGAAGCTTGGAGGAATTTTACTGCAATTTTTTCACCTTTTTCACTTTTTGAGAATTTGTTATGATGCGTAACCATGGCAACAAGCTGGTTTACAATCGGGAGCAGCTGATTAACATTGGGAAGGCTGAAATAATACCTCAACTGAAGCCACAAATCCCAATTGAGTGAATACGCAAGAAGCGTGGGTGAAGAGCGGGAGCAAAACGGAGACAGAGAAAGAGGAAATTCAAACCATCTCTTCCGTCAATCATAATGGGCAATGTGAGATCACTGGCCAACAAGATGGATGAACTCCAAGCCCTTTCTAGGACTCAGCCAGAGTATCGGCAGTGTAGTGTTATGTGTTTCAGTGAGACGTGGCTGCAGGACCATATCCCCGATTCCAGTGTCTCTCTGCCAGGATTCCTGACTGTACGAGCAGACAGAGATATGAAGAGGAGCGGGAAAAGAAAAGGAGGTGGAGTGGCAGTGCTTGTCAACAACAGATGGTGCCATCCAGGTCATGTTTCGGTGAAATGTCGTCTCTGCAGCCAAGATGTTGAACTCTTGGCAGTAAGTTGTCACAGTAATGTATGACGTCACAGTGTCACAGACACAGTGACGTCATACATAAAATTCTGTGTGGACAGCATTATCCCAACAAAAACCAGGGTTACTTTTAACAACGATAAGCCCTGGTTCACACCCAAACTGAGACAGCTGAGGAGGGAGAAAGAAGCAGCCCACAGAGCCAAGGACAGAGAAAGCTACAAGGGCGCTAAGTACCAGTTCTCAAAAGTCAAGTCAAGTCAAGTCAAGATTATTTATATAGCGCCAAATCACGACAAGAGTCGTCTCAAGGCACTTCACATAATAAACATTCCATTTCACAGTTCATTAAGCATATCAGAAATAATGTTTCCTATATAAGGAACCCAGCAAATTGCATCAAGTCACTGACTAGTGTCAGTGACTATACAGCAATCCTCATACTAAGCAAGCATGCAGCGACAGTGGAGAGGAAAACTCCCTTTTAACAGGAAGAAACCTCCAGAGAATCCTGGCTCAGTATAAGCAGCCATCCTCCACGACTCACTGGGGATCGAGAAGACAGAGCAGGCAGACACAGACACAGACACAGACACAGACACACACACACACACACACACACACACACACACACACACACACACACACACACACACACACACACACACACACACACACAGAGTTGAAGAAGGCGAGATCTCGGTACAATAAACGTCTAAAGGAGCAGTTCTCTGACAATGACACCACCTCTGTCTGGAGAGGGCTCAGGCAAATCACCAACTACAATCATAGACCCCAACTTGCTGCTGACGACCTACAACTGGCTGAAAAACTTAACCCCTTTTATGCCAGGTTTAAAGCCCCCCCCCCCCCCCCCCCCACTGCACAGGTTTCTTCAGCCACTCTGGTGCCACATGCCTCTCCCACCACCTCCGCCACTGTGAACAGTAGGTCCCCGCTGACCACCCCTCCCCCTCCGCTGCTTTCTCAGTGACAGAAGAGGATGTGCTTAGGCTTTTCCGTAAGCAAAATCCACGGAAATCCCCGGGCCCGGACGGTGTCTCCCCCGCAACCCTGAGACACTGCGCGGAGGAACTGTCTCCAATCTTCACGGACATCTTTAACATCTCCTTGGGAGTCCTGCCATGTTCCAGCCTGCTTTAAGCTGTCCACCATTGTCCCTGTCCCTAAGAAACCCTGTATCACTGGACTGAATGATTGCAGGCCTGTGGCGCTGACGTCTGTAGTCATGAAGTCTTTTGAGCGCCTGGTCCTCCCTCATCTCAAGTCCTTCACCTCCCCCTCCTAGACCCTCTGCAGTTCGCCTACAGAGCCAACAGGTCTGTAGACGACGCCATCAACCTGGCCCTCCACTTCATCCTGCAGCACCTGGACTCCCCGGGAACCTATGCTAGGATCCTTTTTGTGGACTTCAGCTCTGCGTTCAACACCATCCTCCCTGCTCTGCTCCAGGACAAGATCTCCGTGCTCAACCACTCAGACTATTAGCACAGGATCTCCACAGGGTTGTGTACTTTCTCCTCTGCTCTTCTCCCTGTACACAAACTGCTGCACCTCGAGCCATGACTCTGTTAAACTGATCAAGTTTGCGGACGACACCACCCTCATCGGGCTCATCTCTGACAGTGATGAGTCCGCCTACAGGAGGGAGGTGGATCGGCTGGTGTACTGGTGCAGCAGCAACAACCTGGAGCTCAATGCTCAGAAGACAGTGGAGATGATTGTGGACTTCAGGAAAGTCACAGCTCCATCTCTCCTCCTCGTCCTGACAGACTCCCCCGCCACCACTATGGACTCCTTCCGTTTCCTCGGAACCACCATCACACATGACCTTAGGTGAGAGACGTCCATCAGCACCCTGATCAAAAAGGCCCAGCAGAGGATGTACTTTCTGCAGCAGTTGAAAAAGGCCAAGCTGCCGGCCCAGATGATGGTGCAGTTTTACACGGCCATTATTGAGTCCATCCTCACCTCCTCCATCGCTGTGTGGTACGCTGGAGCCACAGTTAGGGACAAACATAGACTGCAGCGCATTGTGCGCTCTGCTGAGAAGGTGATTGGCTGCAGCCTTCCATTTCTCCAGGACCTGTACGTATCCAGGACCCAGGGACATGCAGGTTGGATAGCAGCTGACCCTTCTCACCCGGGAAACAGACTTTTTGAGCCGCTTCCCTCAGGCAGGAGGTTACGGTCCATCCAGACCAGAACCTCCCGCCACAACAACAGTTTCTTTCCCTCTGCCGTTGGACTTGTGAACAGCTTATAAACATGCAACTATGCTGGTCTTCTGTACTCGTCACATTGTCACGTTATTGGCCATGTTACCATTACCTGCCATTATTATAGCTGATAGTTTTATTCTATTTTTATTCTTATTGCGTGCTCATGTTATATGTAGCACATTAGAACCAAAGCAAGTTCATAGTTTGTGAATTGTTTGTTCACTGACAATGGTAATAAACCTTTTTCTGATTCTGATTCTGAAGTTGTCGCCCATATTATTAGCCAAGTGAGTTCACCAGTGTTGTCTTGGCAACCATTTTTTCTTGCTCATTTTAAATATATTTTTAAACATTTTCAAAATGCTTTTTTTATATTTTTACATTTTTTATATATTTTTTGTTTTTGTTTTTGTGAAGCGCCTCGTGATTTTTATCTTGAGAGGCGCTTTAGAAATGATATTTTCTTCTTCTTCTTCTTCTTCTTCTTCTTCTTCTTCTTCTTCTTCTTCTTCTTCTTCTTCTTCTTCTTCTTCTTCTTCTATTCCACCTTCAGCCATTGATGAAAATGCATGTGATGCCATCAGTTCTGTTGTCGCTAAGCTATAAACCCAGCACCCCAATGCATTTGTGGCTATATCTGGTGATTTTAATCATACCTCGCTCTCTGCTACACTTCCAACATTTCAACAGTTTGTCAGCTGCTCCACCAGAGAAAACAAGACATTGGATTTGTGTTTTGCAAATGTAAAGAATGCATACATGTCCAAAACAAGACCTCCCCTAGGACAATCAGATAACAATCTTGTTTTTCTCTGCTCAGAATACAAACCACTTGTTCAGAGGCAACCTGTGACAAGAAGAACTGTGAGAAAATGGTCACAGGACGCTGAAGAAGCCCTGCAGAGTTGTTTTGAGACCACAGATTGGATGACTCTCTGCCAAGGATATGAAGAGGACATCAATGCCATGATTGGATTTGTCACTGACTATATAAACTTCTGTGTGGACAATATCATACCCACCCGAACAGTGAGATGCTTCGCTAATAACAAACCCTGGATCACCAGTGAACTGAAGAATCTGCTAAATGAGAAAAAAAGAGCCTTCAAGGAGGGAGACGGGGAATTATTGAGTATACAGAAGCAACTGAAGATCAAGATCAGAGACAGCAAGGAGGCATACAGGAAGAAGCTGGAGAACAAACTACAGAGGAACAATATCAGAGATGTCTGGTCAGGGATGAAGAAGATCACAGGTTTCAAGCAGAGGAAGGATTGCACAGATGGCAGCCTGGACACAGCCAATGAACTGAACAAGTTCTTCAATAGGTTCAGTTCAGGAACAAACCCAGCATCCTCCTCGCCTGACCCCAGCCAATCAGACATCCCATCCTCCTCTGATCCAACATTTTCCTGTCACACGCCAGCTCTTTTGTCGTCTAACACAGTCATGGACTCTTCTGGTTCTATAAATCTGTCTTCAACCAAGTCAGGAGATGCTGCTGCCCCATTTACCTCCCCCACCCACCTATCTGTCTCTAGAAGTCAGGTGAAGAGGCAGCTGGAGAGACTGAACAGGAACAAGGGTGCAGGTCCAGATGGTGTCAGCCCCAGGATACTGAAGGCCTGTGCAGAGCAGGTCTGTCGGATTCTGCAGCACCTCTTCAACCTCAGCCTGGCCCAGGAGAAGGTTCCAGTCCTGTGGAAGACATCCTGCCTTGTTCCAGTTCCAAAGAAAACTTGTCCATCAGTCAATGACGACTACAGACCGGTTGCCCTGACATCCCACATCATGAAGGTCCTGGAGAGACTCCTGTTGGTCCACCTGAATAAGCAAACTAGAACATATCAGGACCCGCTGCAGTTTGCTTATCGCCCTGGAGTTGGAGTTGAAGATGCCATCATCCAGCTGCTTCAACCAACCCACTGTCATCTGGACAAAGCAGGCAGCACTGTGAGGGTCATGTTCTTTGATTTCTCCAGTGCATTTAACACAATCCAGCCTGATGCACTTTGTCAGAAACTCCAGAAGACACAGGTGGGGGCCTCACCTATCGCCTAGATTAAAGACTACCTGACAAACAGACCACAGTTTGTGAGGCTGAAGAACTGCACATCAAACCAGGCGATCAGTAACATTGGAGCACCACAGGGGACTGTACTCTCACCATTCCTTTTCACCCTGTACACCTCAGACTTCCAGCACAAATCAGAGACCTGTCATCTACAGAAATACTCAGATGACTCTGCAGTCGTCGGGTGTATCAGAGATGGACAGGAAGCTGAGTACAGAGAGGTGGTGGAGCGCTTTGTGGCATGGCGTGGAAACAATCATCTGACCTTGAATGTGAACAAAACAAAGGAGATGATTTTAGACTTCAGAAGAAACAGGGTGGAGTCAAACACTGTTTCCATCATGGGAGAAGAAGTGGAGGTGGTTGAGGAATACAAATACCTTGGAGTTCACCTGGACAACAGACTGGACTGGAGAAAGAACAGCAAAGCCGTTTACAAGAAGGGACACAGAAGACTGTACTTCTTGAGGACACTTAGGTCCTTCAATGTCTGTAGCAAGATGCTGCAGATCTTCTACAAGTCTGTTGTTGAGAGTGTAATCTCTTCAGCCATCGTCTGTTGGGGTAGTAGCATCAGAAGCAGGGACCTGAAAAGGCTCAACAGCATAATAAAAAAGGCTGGTTCTGTTCTGGGGACGACTGCGGAACCACTGGAGGAGATAATGCAAAGAAGGATTCTCCAGAGAATCAAGAAAATAATGGACAACCCTGAGCATTCTCTTCACAAGACTGTCCGACAACGGAAGAGTGTCTTCATTCAGAGGCTTCTTCAGTTTCGCTGCAACACTGACCGCTACTGAAGATCCTTCCTGCCAACAGCCATTGTAATATACAATAACTCTTTGATGACTTGATTATTATTATTATTCTGAGTTACTACAGCAATCAATTTCCCTCTGGGATTAATAAAGTATTTTTGAATTGAATTGAATTGAAATCTCCTAAGACCATCACAAAATACCCACACAGCCCAGACCACAACTACCAATAAACCCCCTACATGCTACATGCTTCTCAACTGTGGCAAGCCAGCAGTATGAGCCAAAGGGTGACTTGATTTTTACGGGTGTCCAAACACATTAGGTCCCAGACATTACAGGAAAGAACAGGAAAAAAAATATTCCTCTCTGTTCCTGGCAGCACTGACATTGTTTTCAAGCAGATTCCCCAACATGCTTTGACATGTACACACACACACACACACACACACACACACACACACACACACACACACACACGCACACGCACACGCACACGCACGCACGCACGCACGCACGCACACACACGCACGCACGCACGCACGCACACACGCACGCACGCACGCGCACACACACACACACACACACACACACACACACACACACAGGTTTTGTGGAAAACAGGTATGTTCGCTAGAATCGGAAAATTCCAATTAAGAGTTAGTCATCAGTGAACTACTGTCACGGGCTGTTTTTATTCTCACCATGTTTTTAGGTCTAAGAGTCTGCAGGTGGGTGTCTGGAGAGCAGGAGCAACGGCCAGCTGCAGCTCATCTCCAATCATCCTCCTGGGTGTATTTAAGGAGCTGACTTCCTCAACACTTGCCGGTATGTGTGTTTGTGTGTGTGTGTGTGTATATATATATATATCCGACAGGCGGATTGGTTCGGCGTCTGCAGTGATGCGGACGCTGAGCCGATCTGTCGTGGGGAAGAGGGAGCTGAGCCAGAAAGCCAGGCTCTCGATTTACCGGTCGATCTACGTCCCAATCCTCACCTATGGTCATGAGCTTTGGGTAATGACCGAAAGAACGCGATCGCGGATACAAGCGGCCGAAATGAGTTTCCTCCGTAGGGTGGCCGGGCTCAGCCTTAGAGATAGGGTGAGGAGCTTGGACATTCGGGAGGGACTCGGAGTAGAACCGCTGCTCCTCCGGATCGAAAGGAGCCAGTTGAGGTGGTTTGGGCATCTGGTCAGGATGCCTCCTGGACGCCTCCCCGGGGAGGTGTTTCGGGCATGTCCTGCCGGCAGAAGGCCCCCGGGTCGACCCAGGACACGTTGGAGAGGTTACATCTCCAATCTGGTCCGGGAACACCTTGGGGTCCTGCCGGAGGAGCTGGTGTACAAGGCCGGGGACAGGACGGCCTGGAGCTCCCTAGTTGGGATGCTGCCCCCGCGACCCGGACCCGGATAAGCGGAGGAAGACGAGAGACGAGAGATATATATATATATGTGTGTGTGTGTGTGTGTGTGTGTGTGTGTGTGTGTGTGTGTGTGTGTGTGTGTTTGAGCGCTATTCCAGACCACACTCCACGCTAGTTGGTGGCGGTACTGCACCATTCATTGTTTGCCAACTGCCATTTAAACCCCAGAAGAAGAAGAAGAAGAACACTCTTGCCGGATGATTACCCAACCTGGGTAGTTCGAGGCAGATTAAAGATTTATTGTCAAGCTAAGACAAAGATGTAGACTAAGAAATGTTTTGTGAAGCAGATTTCTAACAGACTAGGACCAAGAATAATTCTTCCTCTTATCCCTTCAAGGAACCATCTCCTCCAGCCATCTCCAAGAACTTCTCATCAGCTCCACTTCATGCAGCTCCAACTCCTGGCTGTACGCTCCCCACCACGCCCCTACCGCCTAACACTTTAAGCTCACCACACAGGAACTCTGGACCTCGTCTTCATCAAGACCCCTTTGCAACCCATCTTCATAAGACCAACCAGTGCTCCTTCGCACGCCCTCTAGCCACCTCCTTACAGTAAGCCTAGACCTTCAGTTATCCATCCCATCATCTCTCATGGATATTAACCTTTGTCTCTCCTTTAGAACATCCTGGTACTTCCTGCATCAGTTTGAGCAGCGCTTTGAGTTCTCCATTCTAAAATACATTATTTTCTTACCTCCCTGTTTCCGTCTCTGATTCTGCATGTCGTGGGTCAAAAGAATACCACAGGAAATGACAACTACAGGTGTGAATACCCTTTTTATTGGTAATGGAAATAACCAAATGTAAGCTAATGTTTATAAATCATAACCTTATCACATCAGGCAGCAAAGGTCTCGTTCAGCCTTTAGCTGTAGGCTTAGAGCCCAAACTAAAAAAACACTTCTAAGCTAAAAAATTCTAAAACGTGGAGATGTTTTAAGATAAAATTTAACCCCCTTCCTTACATGGATGGTATCTTACTATTTTTATATCATTAATTTACATTATAATTGAAACATTATTGCAATTAATTTAAAACATTGCAAGAATAAATTCCATAGCTTTTTCTTGGTGTCAAACAAATTACAGTGGTTTCTGTCAAAATAAAAGCATTTTCAAAAAAATTTGAGGCAATTTCAGCCTGTTGCCTTTGGAAACTTGGAAAATATGAGGGTTCAGAAAGAGGTCTAAAATAGTCTGATTCTGAGATCAAATGAAGGAGTACTCAACGAATTCCACTGCTTGGTTCTTATCTAAACACAGCGTAGTAAAGATTTGTTTTTACCTTTTAAACCGACTAGTTTTGGCTGGCACTGTAGCCTTCCTCAGAGCACTGCCAATCTCTGAGGAAGGCTACAGTGTTAGCCAAAACTTGTCAGGTAAAAACAAATCTTTACTACGTTGTATTCAGACATGAACCAATGGTTTGGAATTTAACGGATCACACAGAACAAACGTACACAAGATGTTCAAAGGGTACACAAGCAGTCTAGCCTCTCTCTAGGAGTTGGGTTCCAGAGGCTAAGCTGTGCCAGAGATGAGTCCAATGTTATGTAGTTGGCATTGCCTAACCATCACATGAGCTCTGGCTCCTTTCTAGTCAGCAAGTGAGGCCAAGAATCAGCCTATCCTGGAACCTGCTTTGTGTGTCACCTGGGGCCTCATTTATCAAGCTTGCTTACGCACAAAACGGGGTCGGAAAACCGCGTAAACAACTTTCCACGCAAACTTTGGGATTTATGAAAGAAAACTTGGCAGAAAAATGTGCACAACTTTAAGTTGACTAAGGACCTTGCTTACGCACCTTTTGGACATGGAGAGCACCTGCAGTGCTGCTGCTGAGAAGGATACAATTATGAAATCCTGTAGCATTATCACTTGTACTGTTTCGTTTTCACACAGAACAAGACCCCCCACACGTACACACACACACCCACACTCATGCCCGCACCTCACACACACGTGCGCGCTCACACACACAGCCTGAAGCGCAGAATATGGAATGCAGAATATCAGCAGGGGGGCAGATTGAGACAGAATGTCATGTGTCTGTGACAGTGTGAGCATCCTGTCACTGTGATCCGATTGATCATGCGCCCTGGCTACTTGAACACAGGAGATCTCTGGGTGACTGGTTAGCGTGCGTGACTGTCACCTGGGAGTCTGGGAATCGAATCCCGATTGGACCATTTTTTTTAATATACGCCATAGATCTCTCTAAAGAACTCAGCATTGACGGCTTCAGCAACGTTGTGTCACTCCGTGGATTTTCTCTTATTTGTTTTGCAAAAGAACTTCCTTTCATTTCTCCGCCTCACCCACAGGTACCTCAACTTCTGCTTGTGAAATAGCGCCTCCTTGATATGCGGTCGTGATCGGAATGCTGCAATAAGCTGGCTTATGTATACGCATGAGATCCACAAGGCACTTTGCATTGGCGATTTATGGCAGTAAGTGGGTAAGGGGTCAAGCCCCCATAATACTGATATGAAATTGAAGCCAACACGGAAGTGACAAAAATTGCAGTTCCACCCTCATCCGCTGGGGGCTGGTGTCAGAAGCGAGCAAATCCTCATTGACTCCCATGTTAAAAATACCAATTTCACAGCAGAAATAAACATGTTTACAGCCTGGTACCAAAACATGTTTTAGGTTTAAATTATCGAGTTTACACTCATGACAACTCTGAGGGGGGTGAATTTTTTTCTCACTCTTCTGTTTAAGTGTATTAAAAGCCTAAAATTCTGTATAATTAATGAGCATCAGACCCACATGACCACAGAGCTAGCTCCGGGGAAAGGCCTCAGCCTGAGCCTCGGCCTCACCTTAAAACTGTTCCGCCATTTTCAGTCTCTCAACTTAGACCATGAGTTGTAGTGTTTGTGCGTTATTTTTGGATGTTATTTGTGCAATTGTTGGACAAAATGACTTGCTGTGGTATTAATTGCACTAATAGAGCATCCAAGGAGTCTCCACTTCATTTTTTTTGGTAAGTAAAATTATATTTATGTATTTTAGGTCACTGCTGCTCTTGCACTAGCTGAGCTTAGATTTTAACATGTACTGTTTAACCATGAATTTTAAATGTACTGTAAAACCCAGTGCATTTAACATCTCTGCATTTTAGAAAATGGGTAGAAATATAACTGTTGGTGGAGCTGGATTTCGACTATTGGTATGGTCCCCTCCCCGCAGCGCATCTCTGATCGCCGTGGAGCCTGTCTGCTGCATGGGCTGCCGGCTTGTGGAGCTCTCGGATGGAAACCGATGTTTTCCACCCGGTTCTCCCCAGCAGCAGCTCTGTGCATCTCTGATTGCAGCTGCGCTTGTCTGCTGCGCGGGCTGCCAGCTTGTGGAGCTCTCAGGAGACTTCTGTGTTCCACCCAGTTTTACCCAGCGGTCAGCCCGGCGTATCTGTGACTCAGAAGCTCTGGTGTTGTGCACAGTTAACTCCGGTTGTAGCTAGGTTGCTACCTCCTTTAGCCTAGCTCCCACCTCCGCGTTAGCTTTGGGTTAGCTTGTAGCTACATCGCTTCAGTTTGACGGGTGTCGTCATTTGATCCCAGCCTTACTGCCCCACCCTCAGCTCCACCTCTCTTCCCTTTTGTTGAATTGTCTGGGCTTGATGAAACCTGTGACACGGTCAAAATGCCGGTGGTGGCCACCTCCCATGTTAGCTTAAAAACTTATTATTGGAGCCTATGGAAATGAATTGTCCAGTCTATATGTCGATGGGCGTGGTGAGGGCAGGATGTAACTAAAAAACAGCTGAGAACCTTTCTCGTTAGTCTCTGATTTATGAAGCGGAGATTGTGTGCAGCTGTGCGTACTCCATGTTTGATAGGTCACAAACCTACTTGGCGTGAGTAAAAAATTTTTGCTGAGCTTAAGTACGGTTTTAGTAAGGATTCTACACAATGTTTGATAAATGAGACCCCTGGCTTCTAGTGATGCTTCTCACCACAGGTGGTGGGTTCATGTGGAATATGGAGTTGTACCTGTAACCACTCTTCAAGGGAAGCTACGTGGGAGATTTTGACCATTGAGACAAGAGGAGGTCAGGCATTGATGTTGGAGAAAACATGGCTTAAATCTTTCAACCCATCCCAAAGGTGTTCTATCAGACCTGTCATGTTCCTCCACACCAATCTCACTCCCTACTACATTGACTTGGTGAGGTTTCCTAGTATATTTGGCAAACTAGTGTACATTTTGGCTGGGTTAAGCCTGATTCATGCTTCTCCGTCAGCTCCGCAAGGGACAGACACGCACGGATTTACGGAAGCGATTTGCTCTCATACTTCTCTGTCTCCTGGAGAGCGTTGCAAAGCAATTCCCCAGCAGGACAACAGAGGGGTAGCGCTGTTCTGTGGTATCATGTCATATATCCGGTCCAAGATAGTGTGTTTATATCATGATTTTTTTGTATATAAGAGACTTTTTAACACTGACATATTTGTCTCTCAGCCTCCTCCACCTCTTCACGCGCTCCCCACCTCTAAACCCACGTTTCCTATCATTTCCGTCCACAAATAAAACGCTTGCTGTGCATCTTTTCACTCCTCCAGTCATGGGGGAATTAAACGTTCATGATTTTAGTTTTTTCGCGAGGCATTCTTCAAGCTGCTTCGTGTCTGCCGCTAGTTATCCTCGGCTCTCTTTATGGTTTTGAGGGCGCAATGCCGGCGGTGTAGACGACAGCGGTGTCCTGACCAATCACAAGCTTGCGTTGTCCGTCTCGACTGACGGATGTTTAGAAAAGAGAGCTCGACTCCATCCGTCCTTGCGGAGCTCTACGGCAGGCTCGCAAGGACGTTGCATGTCTCCGCACTGACGCAGACGGAGAAGCATGAATCAGGCTTTAAGGTTGGTTTACTTCTGTTAATGCAAACTTGGTTTTGTTTGTTTTCCTTTGGTGAACAGTTTATGTTTACATTTCTATCAGAACAGGCATTTTGGGCTCTACCATAGAAAATGAATAAATGACACCAATCTAATCAGTGTATATTTATTAATTATACAATTGTCATGAATTCATGCTATAAACCAGGGGTGTACAAACTTTTCAAGACAAGTGTACGATAATTAGTGCATGACCTGGGTCATTCTGACTCCGGGTTTCTATCTGATCTTGTTAGACAATCTGTCCAATCTAAGTAGGCTGGAATTGTGTTTTCAGTTCAGGTTTTCAAGTGTTAACACCTGCATTTGTCATAACTTTTTCAGTTAGAATAGGCATGGAACTTCCACGTCACACACAGTTTCCTGGTTTTCATCCAATAGGAAAGTGCAAAGACTGAGAGAGCAGCCAACTCCCTGTTGGTCGGAGGGACCGGTGGCGCCTGTGCTCGGCAGCCTCGCCTCTGTCAATGTGCCCCAGGGCAGCTGTGGCTACAATGTAGCTCATCACCCTCAGTGTGTGAATGTGTGTGTGAATGGATGAATGATACACTGTAGTGTAAAGTACTTTGGAGTCCTTTGACTCTTATTCTTTTTCTTTCTCCCTTTACTTACATTTTTTTAATTCACATTTCCTTTTTCTAATTTTTATGAGATTTTAAATGTTTTAAATTATTTTTATTTTTGTCCTTGTGAAGCTCCTCGTGATTTTTATCCTGAGAGGCCCTAAATAAAAGATTGTTTCTTCTTCTATTTGCGTTCTTCTATTTGTGCTGTAAAATTCAGAGATTTTACTGTTTCTTACAAGATCCTAATCCACTTTTGAAGTACACTTGTGCATGCCCCGTCTCTGCACCGATGCATATGTGCTACAATGTTAGGAGGTGAAACAGCTTCTGGTTCTCGGGTGTGGTCAAGCCACATTGTTTTACTGAAATTAAACTTAAAAACTAATTTACCATTCTTAGACAAGAAGCAAACGATTGGGCTTCCAGAAACATGGGACATTTATTGTAAACCATTTAACCCTCTCAGGCTCAAAATAAGTGACGAACAACTAAGTCCTTCAGGGGTACTTCTGAGTTGAAAAATGCTCATGAAATACGTATGTGGAGTTACCAGGGGTCTCATTTATCAAACATTGCGTAGAATCCTTACTAAAACCGTACTTGAGCTCAGCAAAACAAATGTACTTACGTCAAGTAGGTTTGTGATCTATCATACATGGAGTACGCACAGCTGCACGCAATCTCCGCTTCATAAATCAGAGACTATCAAGAAAGGTTCTCAGCAGTTTTTTAGTCACATCCCGCCCTCACCACGCCCACTTATTGCCATAAATAGTCAATGCAAAGTGCCTTGTGGATCTCATGCATATACATCAGCCGGCTTGTTGCAGCATTTCGATCACGACCGCAGATCAAGGAAGCGCTATTTCACAAGCAGAAGTTGAGGTACCTGTGGGTGAGGCAGAGAAATGAAAGGAAGTGCTTTTGCAAAACAAATAAGAGAAAATCCACGGAGTGCCACAACATTGCTGAGGCCGTCAATGCTGAGTTCTTTAGAGAGATCTATGGCGGATATAAAAAAATGATCCAGTCAGGATTCGATCCCCCAGACTCCCAGGGTGATAGTCACATGTGCTAACCAATCAGCCAAACGGAAATCTTCCTTGTCCAAGTAGCCAGGGCACATCATCAATCGGGTCACAGTGACAGGACACACACTGTCACAGATGCATGACATTCTGTCTCAATCTGTCCCCCTGCTGATATTCTGCATTCCGTATTCTGCGCTTCAGGCTGTATGTGTGCGTGCACGCGCATGTGTGTGTGAGTGTGCGCGCATGTGGGTGTGTGTGTGCGCGTGTGTGTGCACGTGGGGGTTCTTGTTCTGTGTGAAAACGAAGCAGTACAAGTGATAATGCTGCAGGGTTTCATAATTTTATCCTTCTCAGCAGCAGCACTGCAGGTGCTCTCCATGTCCAAAATGAGCGTAAGCAACTTAAAGTTGTGCACATTTTTCCGCTAAGTTTTCTTTCATAAATCCCAAAGTTCGCGTGGAAAGTTGCTTACGCAATTTTCCTACCCCGTTTTGTGCATAAGCAAGATTGATAAATGAGGCCCCAGGTAAGTAGGTTTTAACTGTTGCAAATCTGCAACGCCTGCCTCTAGAGGGTTAAAATAACTCTCATAACCCAAAACTAAACTTTATTGTGTGGGGTTTGGTTCTAGTCCATGCATACAAAGAGTCAAATGGCAAAAAAGTATCATTAAATCATGATAAGGGTTTTGTCTTGGCAATAACCATAGTTGACAGTTAGCTTACCAAAGAGGTGTTCTATCCAGCATGTTTTAGCTGTTTCACTGCTCCAGCACACTTGACTGAATGATTAAATTCCCTGTTCAACAGGTCATCAAGCTTTGTTATATTACTTAATATAAAGTGTGCTGAAGCAGAGAAACCTCTAAAATGGGGCTATTCAATTCAGGCCCTGAGAATTAGAGTAGGGAAGCATAGAAAACACAACCTTACCATCAAAGATCTAAAATGTGTAAAAGTAACACAATGTGCAAATGTTTGCATTGTTTTGTTTTTCTTTTTAGTCATAAATGTAAATAATTAAATTTCCCCCAAAAAATGACTCATCTCAGTTAATGTTAAATTCTGACTTTTGTTTTTCTTCCTTGAAGTTGTTTTCCAAATCACTTTTTCCCATTAAAATGAGAGATCTTTGTTTAAGCTGGGGTTTGAAGGGAGAGGTCATCAAAGAGAAAAAAGAAAATTTTTATATTTGAATGGCTACAGCTCCTGCTCTCTCCCCTTCTGGAAGGAGCTGAAAGCAATGCCTCATACCTCTACACAAACAGCTTTGTAGCGCTAAAGGACAATAAGTTCCTGCTCAGACACACCTGATTCTAAATGCTGAATCATCTCCTTAACCTTCATTAGGTTCTGCAGGAGCTGATTATCACTAATTAAATCAAATATGTGGTGTTCAAGGAGGAAAATAGACAGGAATCCAGCACTCGTGATGGTAGCACACCACTGCTAATGCTACAAGCTAAAACAATAATCCAATGTAAAGTGAAATCCAGCTAATTACTTAGAGCCAGTACAGATCAAATCTGTTTCCATCCCTCCCTCCTCTTCCACAGTTAGCTTGAATTTTACTTATTATTTTTCAATGCAATCTAGGTTGGTGTGCTAAGCTGAATGAGGCATCTGCATTACCCCATAGGGCATGCTGGGATGGAGCGTATTCTCATTGATCGACAGGTTCCTCTTGTGCGACTGTTTTTGGTCAACGCTCTAGGCTCGCCTAAATGTTTAGCTGAGTCCGTAGAGGCCAGGCGAGGGAATAAGGGGATAAATGAAGATGGCCTACTTTATATCATAAAACTTTATATCCTAAATTTCCTGCAAGCTAATTTGCTAATCAAATTTCATGACATTGCATGTTTTTCTGCATGAAATGAAAATAAATAAACAAATAATAACTCCTTTAATGAGAAAGGCCTTTCATTAAGTCCAGTAGATTTTCATTGAAACCCTCTAGGACTCACCGTGCCCTGGATAGCTGACAACCTTCAACGGCACATCTTCATTTTTATGTTACAAATTAATTCACAGAATTTTTGACAATTTAGCCAAAACCCTTTAGCTTAGAATTCTAGACCAACGGTAGTCGAAGCAAAATGCTTCTGCTCTGCACGTCGGTCTAGCCACACTCAACAGGATTCTCAGAAGGTCCAGGATTGGCCCAATCAGTTTTGTGTTCTATCAGTCTATCAGTTTGGGAAACCAATCAAAGCACTCTATAGGTTTAGTGGGCAGTTCAATGCACAGAGCAAACAACAAAGATGGCGGTGGCTCGTTTGAAACTGCTTTGGCATTAACTTTGAACTATTTAGACTTGAGCTTTTCTTTGAGTCAAGAGCAGACAGAGGAACTTAAGCTTGTTATGTAAAAGGAGAGATTTGCTTCTTCTACAACAGTTTATGGAGGACTGCGTCGTTGGCTGACATCTGTAGTAGTGAGGACGTCATGTTGTTCATTGTCTGAGGAGACAGTTTGAAAGACAACTGTAGATCCCACCCCACAGAGTAAATATCCAAACATATAGGATGGCTTGCCAGGCTAAAATACTTTGCTACCAAACATCGGAAAAAAGGCCACCGTTTCATGAGATCCCATTTTTGTATCATAATTAAGAGTTTTCCTAGTTTTCAGCTTTGCTTTGGGCCTTTCTCGTGTACAGGGCAGATCACCATGGTATCGGAGGCTTTGTCGCAGCAGTACAGATAGAAAAAGGGCAGAATCTTCCCTGTGAAGGTTTCTTCAAATGTATAAATGTGAGTCAGAGCTTTCACATCATAAAACGAAATGTGCCCCTCCTCATAGTCCACGTACACGCCCACTCTCTTGGGCTTGGGGTCTAGGGAGAGCAGTGACGGTGGGGATGTTGACACCCGATACCCTTGGCTTTTCTTCATGGCCAGAGCCCAGTAACCGTGGGCAGCACTCACAGAAATCCTTCCCTTTCTGTTGACAGAGGACCTGGCCACCCCTAAGTACCAGTCATCCTTGTCCCCCACCTGGACCTCCCAGTAGTGCCTGCCTGAAGTGAAGCCCTCACGGCCCAGTACGATGACCACAGTGTCAAAGCGATCGGGATGGTCCGGCAGGTCCTGCCATGCCCCCAGATGCCTCACTTGATGCCTGTCCTGAGAGAGCTGCAGCCAGGGATTGGCCGTGTCGGGGTCCAGGGTGACATCCTCTATGGAAACAGGAAGGATTTATTCAATTAGGCCTTTTAAAAATGTAAATAAATGCAAATTAGGCTATTTAAAGTACCTGAATATTTAAGAATCTTTTTGATCTCTGTAGAAACAAAACAAAACCAAGTCCAGTTTATGATTCTGACTCTTTCAAACATGCATTTAAAAAGGACACAAATAATATTTCCTACCACTTTCAGATAGTATGCTAATCATTTCGCTTAATGCAGTCTCCAGTTTGGACACAGATCTCCGGATCAGGCCTACACATGTGTCAGTGGGAACACTGGTCTCAGACCAGTCCTTAACAGAAGGAGCAGTGCTGAGGGAGGGGAAGCTCTGCAGGAGAACATTTACAAAATTATGGAGAAGTTTAACTTCTTTAGATAGCAGATTCTTTAAAACACAAATCCAGAGTTTTTGGTCAAACTGCTTTTTGTCGTTCCAAGTGAAAAACTGGATTTTCTAGTGAACTTTATGTCACATTTGTCTTACGAGGGTCACCTTTAAGAAGTGAATGTGGTCGGTCCGGGCCACGTTATCCAGGTCTGAATGCTTCCTCTTCAGATCAGAGATTTCCTGTTCCAGTTCGGTGATGAGGCCTTCAGCCCAGCTCTCCGTCTGGCGTTGCTTCTCCTCGATGACCAAGACCAGCTCAGCCTGAGCCTTCTGGATGGAGCGCACCAGCTCCGAGAAGACCTGCATGCTTTCGTCGATCTCTTTCTTAGCACTGGCCTAAAAGCACACAGATTTATTTAAAGGGAGACTTTGCAGTTGTGGCTTGCTTTTAGCACCCCCTAGTGTCCATTATTGAAAGAGAAAGAGAAACATCTCCTTGCTGTGAGTTTGTCTTTTAACACCTTAATCTAACAGCTGAAACATTTCCTCAGCCTTCCTTAGTGTCACTAAATTAAACAAATGAGTTGTGCACATGATCTAAAACATGCTGGACGCAGCGCTGAAAGGTCAGCAGGTCAAGTGCAATTTTCTGACCACAGAGGGCGGTGGGGTCTGAGCGACATTTCATTAACCTTGTAAAGGTTTTATGGCACACACTGGCTCAAGAAAATGATTTTAAAATCTGAAAAAGTTACAAAGTATGGCTTTAACCCTTTGATGCATGAATTATGAGATCTTCAACCATGATTATTTAACAATGTTTTTAATTCATCCTCAGGTGTGAATGAAACAAATTTCAACAAATACTTTTTGTAAAATTTTATAATTTACAAATATTTTATTACATGTCCATCTCAGTGGACAGCGTGCATTCTGAGCATGAAATATGTTGGCTTGGCTTACTGAAGTCCAAATGGAGGAGCTTAAATGCAATAAAGTCTTCAACAGCTGTGCTTAATAGCAAAAACAAATAAATAACAATTTTGAGTACCTGTCCACTGTAGGGACCATTATGCATCAAAGGGTTAAGGCAATGGGGTCTAGTTCTGGTCCTCAGATGCTATCATCCTGTACGTTAAACGGCGTTATCCACTCCAGAATTTCTGATTTTAATGATTAACAGGCCTCTGCAGATCTAGAGGAAGGTCTGAGTTGGTAGTTAAACCACTGAATAATATTAGCATGCCCTCGCTTCTGGGACGCATCCAAAATGGCCCACTTAGCTGCCGTTGGAAAGGAACTCATTCACTATAACGGTGGCTAATCGCTAATTGCCGCATAGCACGTGCAGTGGTAAGGAGGGTTGAGAATGAACAGCTCACAACAAATCAGACTGGACACCCCATAAGGACGAACATGCAAATATTTTCACATTCATAAACACAAATTTCAAAGGACCCATTCAATGTTGCAGTGGTTGTAATTTCCATTCATAACAACATAAAAAAATTATGTTGCATCAGAATTGCACCTGACATGCTAAGTCCAACAAAACTTTCATCTGCAGCCTGAATTTTACCGTATTTTCTCTTAAACTATGCCTTTAACGTGTGAAACCAGATCACCTTATTGAGCTCCACTGAGTGTTTGATCTCCTCCACCTTCTTCTGTCTTTCCTGGATCATCTGCTGGACGTCTATTTCTGTCTTCTTTAACTGTGCCTGCACAGCACAAGTTCATATAAACATGACTGGTAACCAGTACACAACCAACACCAGAAAAATGGCTCCTGCGTTGATCTACGTTCAGCTGAATCTTTCCCAGAACGGGTGGACTTCCAGGTTGTTGAGAATGAGAGCGATAAATAGATTAGCTGTAAACCTTGTGTAGGGGTTTGAATTGAATTATTTTAACTTACTCCTGTTGCCTTTATTTAGGCAAGTATATTCTAGTCCAGTGGTTCCCAACCTTTTTCCCAAGGGACCCCGTTTTTTACCAGTAAAATTTTTGACGACCCCCTCCCATTCTCTCTTCCAGTACAAACATTATTAAGAAATGATGTTCAAGCACATTTTAATATGCTTTGATTCAATAGATAACAGTAATAGTAGGCTCCAGTACAGAACAAAGTCATTAACAAAACCAAACAGAGCATAATGTGCTTGACAGTTTGTGTTACTTTTCTGAACACATTGTTTCTTGTAAACACTGATAAATCAATCATTCCTTTCAATAAACGTTTGACACATAAAAAATACACAGAGCAAAATGTACTTAAATGTGTATATTATTGTTTATTCTAGATTATTTACTGTAAACGCTGTGATTAATCAACCAGTCCTATCTTTAATGAACTTTTGACACTTGAAAATAAAACAGTGAGCTGAGCAAAATGTTCTTAAAACTGTGTTACTTTTTCTGTACTAATTATTTCCTGTCTTAATATCAGTAAACTTTTCACTCATGAAAAAAAGTGTGAGCAAAATGTAGGCTATAAAGTAATAAATGACGTTTTAACCCCTTAAAGTGGAGAGGTCCTGGCGACCCACTGAGAGGCTTTGGCACCCCCTTGTGGGGTTCGGGACCCCCAGGTTAGGAACCACTGTTCTAGTCTATAAATGATGACCCGCACTTGTATAGCCCCTTTGAGAGTCGGACGACTCCAAAACACTTTACACTACAGTGTATCATTCATCCATTCACACACACATTCACACACTGATGGTGATGAGCTACGATGTAGCCACAGCTGCCCTGGGACACACTGACAGAGGCGAGGCTTTCCAAGCACAGGCGCCACCGGCCCCTCTGACCCCCACCAGTGGGCAAGGTGGGTGAATGGTAAAAACACATAACAACAGTGGAACCAACCAGAATAAAAGCAAAACAATACATAAAGCAACATTGTACCAAACGAACTGGTCTATTTGTGGCATGCGTGAGCACCACTTATCTGCACCCCATTTTTTGCAGCGTTCGTGTTCAGTCGCAGATTTTGCAATACAAACCCAACATTGTCACTTCACAAGCAACAAAGTACCTGTGAAACTGACAAAGGTGTAAAAGTTTGTCAACTTAAATTTGGATATTTGTTGTGAGATTTCAAAGAACAAGAGCTGCTTTAAGGCAACGGTAATCCACTTTAAGTGGTGTCCATTCTGATCATATCTATGTACTAAAAAATAAACCTGACCCAAAATGGGTTGCTGACACCCTAAAACAGCTCCAGTTGCCTTCATTTCCCAGATGTTCATACAAACATTACATTGTTCTCTTGGTTAGAGTACTTGGTTACTTTGATCAACAGCTATTACCTAAAAACATTACAAGTGTGATTTTAGCAATAGTTGTCACATTTTGGTCCGTCTGTAATGGTGACACGATTTTCTGAAGCCCAGTTGAACCAACTTGAATGCCTAACTTAAGGCTTCAACCCCAATCTATAGGGACAGCAGTGAACCTGTCTCACCTTCTTCTCAGTCCACTCTCTTTCCACAGGGACAGTGTAGTGCGCTCTGTGGTCCGTCTCAGTGCAGAGGACACACACGCAGGTCTGATCTTTCTTACAGAACAGCTCCAGGAGCCTTTCGTGCTTTGGGCACATCCTGTCCTCCATGTTAGCGACGGGCTCCATCAGCTTGTGCTTGGTGAACCTGGCAGAGTGAGATTTGAGATGTTCCTCGCAGTAGGATGTCAAACACACCAGGCAGGATTTGACGGCCTTTGGTCGGCCCTCCCCCAGGCAAACGTCACACAAGACCTCCTCCCACAATGGAAGCAAGAGTGAAGGGGACGGGGATGAAGGGGAGGACTGAGGAAGTGGAGAGTCAGGACTATGAGGTGATGGTGGAGGTGATGTTTGGGGCGGTGGTGATGGAGCCTGAGCTACTGCCTGGGGGGATGGTGGAGGAGAGGTTTTGGGTGCCGGCGCTGGAGGAATTAATGGCGGTAAGTCCTCTCCTTGATTCTCCTTCAACCCCTGTTTCTTTTTTCTTTCCTCCTCTTGTTTTTCTTTCAACTCCTCCAGAAGCTGATGCTTCTGATCTTTCTCCAAAAGCCTCTCCTCGTCTTCCTTCATCCTCCTCTCCATCGTCCACTTCTTTGATTTCCCTACTCCTCCTCCTCCTTCCTCTTCAGTGCTCTTGACCCTGATCTGCTTGAACTGCTCTGCGATTTCCCTCAACACAGTGTTTACGCTGATATCGGGCCTTTTGTGGAAGGACTTCTTGCACATGGGACACTGATACAAAGGGCTGGTCTTCCAGTATCCCAGGATGCAGCTCTGGCAAAAGTTGTGCCCACAGGGGATGGACACGGGGTTGGTGAAGACGTCCAGACAGATGGAGCAGTGCACCTGCTCTTCAGAAAGGTTCCCAGTGGTAGCCATTCCTGCACGGCGAAGAGGCAGGGTCATTTTCAGCACAAGCAACCAGCCTTTGAATGGGACATCAAACCTGCTGTGATATTAAGGTCGCTAGGGTTAGATGGCAGGACTTTTAATGTGTTCATGCAGACGACTGAGCCAAACCCAGATTCAGTTATTGAGTCAGTCACATAAGCCTACGCTAAAAATATAGAAAAATGGCAATCAGATGTAAAAAAATAAATAAATCAGATGTCAAAGTATGATACAAGAGTTGTTGCAGGACAGCAGTAATCCTAAAGATACTCAGGTAACACTTTGCAATAATGATTCCTCTATTAATGTTACTTAGTGCATTATTAAGCATAAATAAACAAAAAATCCTTTTATTAACGTTCCATCTATCCATCCATCCATTTTCGGCCGCTCATCCGGAGTCGGGTTGTGGGGGCTGTAACATAAGCAGAGAGGCCCAGACTTCCCTCTCCCTGGCCACTTGGGCCAGCTCCTTTGGGGAACCCTAAGGTGTTCCCTGGCTAGCCAGAAGGCATTGTCCCTCCAGCGTGCCGTGGGTCTTCCTTTAGGTCTCACCAGGCGTCCAGGACGCATCCTGACCAGAGACCAGAGCCACCTCAACTGGCTGCTCTCGATGTGGAGGAGCAGCAGGTTTACTCCGAGCCCCTCCTGGATGACCGAGCTTCTCACCCTATCTCTAGAGCCTGGTTTATACTTCTCTGTGAGCTTTGCAACAGAGAGACGTACACGAACTTCTACGCAAGCAGGGGAGTGTTGCTAAACAATTCCCCGCCAGGACAACAGAGGGTGTAGTGCTTTTCTGTAGTATCCTGCCTCCATAATACCCATGTATCCGGCCCACAATATTGTACTAATGCACATTTTTTCCTTCATTCTCCTCCATCTCTTTATGCGGTCGCCACCTCTAAACCCACGTTTCCTGTCATTTGCATTCACAAATAAAACGTTTGCTTCATACTTTGTACTCCTTCGGTCATGGGTGAATAAACCTTTATATTTTCAGACTTCTTCCAGGATGCGTTGTTCAATCTGTTCTGGGTCTGTCGATAAATATCTTTTTACTTTTTAACAGGGCAAGGAGGACAGTGAAGGGAGAGCTAAGCTGGAGGGCAAAGTTCTCCATTTACCGGTCGATCTAGGTTCCTACCCTCAACTATGGTCACGAGCTTTGAGTAATGACCAAAAGAACGAGATCGTGGATAAAAGAAATTAGTTTTCTCTGCAGGGTGGTTGCCTCTGCGTCACCAAGACACACCGGCACAACATCCGCATCACTGCAGAGGCAGCACCAATCCACTTATTGATCTCACACTCCAGCTTTCCCTCACTCGTGAACAAGACCCCGAAATACTTAAATTCAGGGGGGTCTAAGTAATGCTAATAAAGGAACTCTTATTGTAAAGTGTTACCAATACAGAAACCTAAATAAATAATATATCTTGTTTTTTAACTCTTACATATAAAATAATATAACAAGAAGATTGACTGTAATAATCTAGCTTCAGGGAATAAACCTGCGGCTAACACAAACAGCTCCTAGCTAGAGGATGAGGTATTGGTGACAAACAGGATTAACTTCATTCCAAAAATAATAGTTCAACCAGTGAAGTGGCTGCAATGCTGTCAAGCTAAATGTGTCTTATTTTTTATACTAAATCAAACTTTTAAACTTTTCTGAGGATATTGTCTGTCTTTGATGTAGGTTGAGCAGCACACTGACTAAAAAAACAACCTTTTCTCAGGTCACTGCTCCAAAAGCAAATACTAGGCCTTTTTAAATGAAATACTACCGAACAGTACTCCTGTGAGATATCTGTTCATGAAAAAGAAAAGTTGAAACATTGTTGAGAGAAAAGAGAAACTAAAAACAAAAATATGGAGACTCACCAGAGAGCAGCTGCCTCTAGACTCCACTGTTCACAGACACCTGAGACGAGCTGGGACCATCGCCACCTCCAGCTGCCCCAACGCTAACACCCAAAATACCCTCCTCCCTCCCCCTCCTTTTACCCCACATACAAATTTATCCTCCCTGGACACGGCGCTAGCTCCTCAGCTTACTGTCATCCCCAGAAGTCTTATGAGAGCAGTTTGTGTTCAAGAACAAGAGTTCATGTTCGCTTTGCAGATTTTTGTTACATTTTATATGAAATGATGACACACAAGAAGCCTAATTATAGTGTTAGCAGTTAGCAATTCAGCATTAGCAGCCATTTAGCTTAGGCTTGAAGCTAAGCTAATAGTTCATAAACCAAAAATGTTTAAATATTGACATCTTGTAAATTAAGATTTTCATGTAAAAGAAACTTTGTGAAAATAAGAGTTTGCATAAGCTTATGTGTAAAAATGAAGCCTGAAGATGTCAAAAGCAATACACGTGTAATTGTCCTTTGCTGGTCAACAGATCAGAGCATGCTGGTTCATTTTATGGAGCGTCTGATACTCAGCAGGCTTTACAGAAAATGTGTCAGAAACTCAACTTGTGGTTTTAAATTTCTCCCAGGTTTTGGGCTCATTTGTGGAGGTGTGTTCAAAAACATTAAGTGTGTTATGTTTTAGGGCTAACAGGAAGTCATTTAAAGTTCACGTCAGATGGTGAAATTTTGCATCAAACTCATGTTACTAATATTATAAATCAGTCACAGATCTTTGTGCTGGACGAGAAATTATGTTTAGATGAGCTCATAAATATTTTACACCAGGACGAAGGTTATAGCCCATGACCATATATGGTTAGGCACTGACGTAGTGGCGTGAGTGTTGGACACTTATCTACTCTTTACTGCAGCCTGCTACAGCACAAGGTGGGTTGAGCAATGATGAAATGTGTTTTTGTATAAAGGTTAAAAATATTTAACCTAGGGATGTGTACTGGTGAAATTATGGCATTTTTTTAAACATATATTTATTTAGTTTTTTTCTTCCCCCTTTTTTCCCTTTACCCCCCTTCCATCAACAGTATCCAACACAAAAATATAATGAACATATGGCAGGTATTAAAATACTACTAACAAAGATAATAATAATAATAATTAAAATGTTAAACCTAACAGATTCACGGTAAGTGAATAATAATTTAAGATAACAAACAATGCTAGCAAATAAGAAAAAAAAATTTTTTAGGTTACACAGTATATTCCCAACAACACGTCAGACATTGTTCATCATTATCTAGTTATCTTATTCACCCCTCGCCCCCCTCCAAATCCCGACTCCTCAGCAGATCCAGAAATATCTTCCAAATGTTATAAAATTCAGAGGCCTTCTCTTTAACAATATAGGTCAGTTTCTCCAGAGCTAAACTCAATGTTACGTTGTTTAACCAGTGGTTAAAGGAGGGGCAACCAACATTCTTCCAACATAATGCAATACAGCGTTTGGCCTGTAACAAACAAAGATCGATCATTTTTCTTTCCACACATGACAGAGTACAGTCATCTGGGTACAAGCCTAAAATACATAACTTAGGGCAAAGTGGTACAGGGGAAGTTGTGATCTGAGAAATATATTGTAACACTGAAATCCCAAATTTTTGAATCTCTTCACATTTCCACAGGCAATGGTATGTACTGTACGTCTATTACACTTATAGCATAGATCAATTATATTAGGATCAAATTTATTCAATTGTACTGGGGATATGTATGTTCGCATTATCCAATTAAACTGTATCATTCTCAAACAAGTGTTAATTGTTTGAGTGTGTGCTTTGAAACATATTTTACTCCATTCAATAGATGAAATCTTCTTGTAAGTCACTAATCCACTCCCGTCTTCTACTATCAGAGTTGTCCTTATGGTTTTCAACTAACATGCTATAAAACTGGGACACCAATCTTTTATCAAAATAGTTTTTTGTAACATTAGTTTCTAGGATTGACAGTGGAGGTTGATGTACTGAGTTATTTAAGTGTGCCAGAATAAAACTTCTAAGTTGTAAGTACTTAAAAAAAGTGTTTTTGCAGAATATTAAATTTTGCCCTTAATTCCCTGAATGACATTAAAGGGTGTTCCTCGTATAGGTCCTGCAAATTCGCAACGCCCTTGTTAAGCCATTCTTTAAAGCCCAAGTCATTTTTAGCAAGAGCAAAAAGTTCATTACCCCAAATTGGGGAGAAACAGGACAGCCTTGGAGAGTCATTCAGCATTTTTTGTACTTCATGCCAAATAACAACAATATTTTTTACAGTTGGATTAGTAGTAGTTTTCTTTAAAGTTTTAAAGGGTGCTGAGTATAGATAGCTATGTAATGACAAATCTTTTGAGGACATTTTTTCAATTTCTAGCCAGGGAAGGAAAATATCGTTTGAAAACCAGAACATAGTCATCCTCAACTGAGCCGCCCAAAAATACCATTCTAAATTTGGAAATTGTAGCCCTCCCCTATCATATGGTAAACTAAAATACAAAAGGGAGAGTCTGAGTATTGGCTTCCTGTTGTTCCAAATGAAATTAGAGAGGAGCTTTATGATCTTGGAAAAAAGGAGGAGGAGGAGGGGCCAGCGGAATTGACTGAAATATATATAGAAATTGAGGTAATGTAGTCATTTTTACTATGTTTATTCTTCCCAGTGAAGAAAGAGGCAATGATATTAATCTAGTGATCTCTTCCGACACCTCAATTACCATGGGCTCATAGTTGGCTGAGCTAAGATTGCTTATTTTTGGGGTTATTCTGATGCCCAAATATTTAAATCCCTCTATGGCATTTACAAATGGATGGGACACAACTGGTTTCATCCTCTCATTTACATTTAGAAACAAAATGGATAATTTTTCTCTATTTACTATGAACCCAGAGAAAGTGCCAAATTGATCGAATAGCTTCATGAGGGATGGTATTGATTCTGCGAGATGTGATAGAAACACAATAGTGTCATCAGCGTACATTGCTGTTTTGTGTAGCGTCTCTCCAATTTTAATACCCTGGATTGATGGATGTGATCTAATTGCTATTGCTAAAGGTTCCATGGCTAGTACAAAAAGCAGAGGTGAAATTGGAGACCCTTGTCTGGTGCCTCGAAATAGCTCAAAAGAATGAGAGATGAGATTATTAGTAGATACCATTGCAACCGAATTAGCAAGTAAAATTTCAACCCATCTACGAAAGTGATCACCAAATCCGAAACGCTTAAGCACCTCAATTAGATAGGGCCATTCAACTCGATCGAACGCCTTCTCCGCATCGAGTGATAGTATTGCAGTGGCAGGTGTCTCTTCACACTTTTGGATTATATTGAGAACTCTCCTCACATTATGGAACCCCTGATGGTTTTGAACAAAACCATTTTGATCTCCATGTATAAAGGCTGGAAGAGCCCTCTCCAGCCTCATAGCCAGAGCCTTAGCTATGATTTTGGAGTCAGAATTTAACAACGATATGGGTCTATAAGAACCGCTTTCAGTTGGCGCTTTGTTTGGTTTTAGAATGAGAATGATCAGGACACTACGTAATGTAGCAGGTAAGTAACCTGTTGTAAAGGATTCCAGATAAACATCTAGTAATGGGGTAGTTAATTTTGCTTTAAATAGCTTGTACATGTCTATCGGAAGCCCATCAGGACCCGAACCTTTACCTCCCCTCATGTTCGTAATGGCATCCGAAACGTCATCGAAATTTATTTCTATCTCTAATTCATTCTTCATACCCTCAGAAATGCAAGGAAAGACCAAACTATCCAAGAAAGTATTTTGGTTCACCAGGTCTAATGGACTGTCAGAATTATATAGATTTTTATAATATAAGGCAAAGGTGTTACTAATTTCTATGGGATCCGTAATTCCCCTTGATCGTTCCTAATTAAATTAATGGCTCTTTCAGATTCAAGTTTCTTTATCTGCCAAGCTAGCAGCTTACCCGGCTTTTCTCCCTGATCATAAAACATCTGCTTCAATCTTATTAGACCATCCTCGGCTTTAAGCAAGGACATCTTCTCGTATTTAGCTTTAAGGGTTAATAATTCCTGTTTTCTTTGTGTTGAATCATCTATGATAACTTCTCTCTCTAATTCTCTAATTTTATTGTTTAATTCGTTCATTGTCTGTTTAAATTTGTTAAATTTAGAGCTGGTGATACTTATCATTTGTCCTCTAATATATGCTTTAAAAGCTTCCCATCTAATGGCTGCAGTTGTTTGAGTTGTATTAATTGAGAAGTAGAGCTCAATATGTTCTCCTACAAATTTTATAAAGTCAGAATCATGTAACCATTTAGGGTGTAATCGCCACTTGTTCGAGCGGCTATTCACTTGTTCTACCCTATAAAATAGTGAGGTTGGCCGTTGGGGCATGATCTGACAAAACAATGCTGTCATACACGCACTCAGTGATATTGGGTAGCAAAGACGAAGAAATTAAAAAATAATCTATTCGGGAGTAGGATTTAAATACTGCCGAATAGCATGAGAATTCTCTTTTATTAGGGTTTTGGATTCTCCGTGGATCACAAAGGTTCAGATTTTTCAGATATTGTTGTATTTTTTTCCTTGTTTGCGATTGTGAAGTGTCTATCCCTGATGAGCGGTCCACTTTCGGGTCCAAAGTACAATTTAAGTCTCCTGCCAATATTATCTTACCCGGAACGGTAGCTATCAATAGGAATAAATTCTCAAAAATACATGGTTATCATCATTAGGGCCATAAACATGAACTAAATTAAGAGTTTCTTTCAAGAGAGTTCCTTGAATCACCAAAAATCTGCCCGCTTTATCATAAATAGTGTTATTTACTTGGAAAGGCACTGAATTATGAATTAACACCATAACCCCTCTTGAATGAGAAGGGAAAGAGGATGCTAACACTTTGCCTGGCCATCTCCTACGTACTTTCACCAGATTCTCTAAGTAAATGGGTCTCTTGGATAAACGCTATTGATGACTCAAGTTGTTTAAGCCTGGTAATAACCTGTTTTAGTTTAACCACTTTTACCATTCCTCTCACATTCCAGGAAGCAAATTTAAAATTCTTATATGAAGTCATCTATTCTTAATAATACATCAGATTGTGCAATATATATCATCTTTAGGTTGTTGCTAAACCTTTCAGTAAGCAACAAGTTGTAAAAAATACAAAAACACAAACAACATAAAATCTGCCATACATGAACCCCCTTAGCAGTCAACCTGATCGAGACCGCCCCTCTCCCCTCCCCACCCTCCCCCTGACCTTGGGGTGCCGTTAAGTGCACACGCTGATCCAATGTGAACAAGGGAGCAGCTAAATCTAGTCGAGCTGACATTATAGTCAAACAAAACCAAACCACCTGAACAATTGCGACTCTTGGCGAAAATATGTATTCTACTTGACCAAATATGCGTATAATAATCATTCCAAACTTTCTTGCAGCATAGCTCTCATCCCAGAGAGCCGACTATATGGCGAACAACCAACACTCCGACCTCAAATGAAAGCCCAAACAACGAGTGGACATGGCCACTTATCTATAAGGGGTAAATAAATTACCCATTACCTCTGAGGAGAATGAGAAAAAAAAAAGAAAAAAGAACCCCTATAAATACTCTCCCCAAAATGTTTAACAGCAAGGATAAGCAATATTGGCCAGTAACTCCAACAATTTCAAACTACAGTTGTTATGGGCAGATAGTTAAGGGATCGACAATTCCCATAGATAATCCATATTGCTGTGTTCTGCAAACCTTTGATGAATTTTTCCGCATCTGCTGGGGCCTCAAAGACATGCATATGTTCATCAGTTGACACACGAAGCTTCGCCGGGTAGATTAATCCATATTGAATGTTCATCGACCTCAGCTGCTGTTTTACCTGGTCAAAACCCCTCCTTCTGTGGAAAGATCCGGGAAGAACATGACCTCTTGGCCCCCACAGCTAACTTTCCCTTTGGTACTAGCCACTCGCATCACCCGAACTCTATCTTGGAAGTTTAAAAACTTCTAGATGAGGACTCTCGGTGTGGGTGGTCGATTGGGTTGCGTCCGGCCCGGCAACCGGTGAGCTCTTTCAATGAGAGGTTGTCTCGGGAATGTCGCTGGTCCCAGCGCTTCGGGGAGCCACTTCTCCAGGAAAGCCACCGCATTGTTTCCTTCTATTTTCTCCGGCACATTAACTAGTCGTAGGTTGGATCGGCGAGAACGGTTTTCAAGGTCTTCGAGTTTGTTCGTGAGGAGAGCCACTTGTTTAACTAGCACCTCTGTCTTGCCTTTCTCTGAATTAACGTTATCCTCCACATTGCTGATGCGCTTCTCTGCCCCATCCATGTGCTTCGAGAAGTCCTGCACGTCCCTTTTAACGTCTTGAATCGCTGTCAGGACCACACCAATTTTTCTGGAAAAGTCACTTCTGATCCCGTCAAGTATTTGAATAACATCCAAATTCTGGGCCATTCCAGTACTCACGTCTAAGAGACGCCCAGGGCTAGCAACACCCGTAGAGTTAGCTTGATTGTTGGTACCTGAGACGCCTTCTTCCTCACTCGGAGAAGAGTGTACTTTAGACTTATTTTGTGCTTTCTTTGTCGGCATAATGTTCATAATCACTCGCTTCAAGCTATGGTGTTTTTTTACACTGAGTTTATTGTAGGAAAATTCAATAAACAGTCCAAACGGATATTTTAACATGAGGTATCTGATTCATGATAGAGGGACATACATTTCAGTTGTGGAAACAAAACCAACTGCACACTGCTGCCAACTAGTGGTCAGCATCTGAATTGCACCAAAAGAAAAGAAAATCTTTGCATGTAAATTCTTCCAAAAATTCAATACACAGCTTTTGAATATTGATATATCACAGGAAAAATATACCAAAATATATTGCCATAATTGGCTAGCAGAAGCTGTTCATTAGCGGCTCCACCACACAGCAGAACTCCTTCAGGCTTCTTTTATTTGTAGAGATAAAACATCATTTTCCTTTTCAGGCATTTAATACTAACATGCATTATTTAAAATGCCAAAAGCCTGGAATTAAATAAATAAAATAAAATGAACGTTGCAAACAGTCATTGGAAGAGTTAAGCTGCTGTTAGCCGATCAGAGGCAAGACGTCATAATACCAGGAAATAATGAGTAAAACTCCAAAGCCTGCCGTTTTCCGGCCCCCTCTGCTCCGGCTAACTTTCTGAAACAGGAGCGCCAGACCTTTATTCCCCTCAGATAACAACTCACAAGTCATTCATTCAAATCGCAACAAATGTATTGAAAAAACTAGTTCATGAGAGCTTTAACCGTGTTGGCCCTCATCTTAAATTTTAGGACACCTTTGGTCTAGAGGATTCAGCTGATCCTTACTGTGTGTTGGTAAAACACATAAAACACATTAGAACTTGCTTTACTCATTACCCCATGATACATAAAAACAGTAATTATTCCCAGGCTAAGAAATTAAAGTGATCAGTAATAATTTTTTTAGCAGTTCCAGGAAAAAAAAAGTTGTGGTATAATATAAAACGTTCCTAATAAAAAGTTATAAGTAAACTATGAATTTAAATGTATACAGCTTCATTTGGATCCTGTAGCTGGCTCTAGACAGGACATTTAGGGTGACTGAGGTTGATGCCTGATAAATTCAGTTTACTGATGAAAACACTAAAGGTGTTGCATCTTTACCTGGATCTGATTCCAGCAGCTGTTATTCAGTGGTTCGGACCTTCAAATTAGTAAGGGTCGGGTATGGTGTTCTTACATCACAGGTTCTTGTTCATGACGTGAGAAAAGCTGCAAAAATTCCCCCAGCTTCTGAGGGATTAAATGTACAACACTAATAATCGTTCAACAGTCTGTGAGAGTGTCATGCAGACGTGAAGCCCCGACCGTTGGTACTTTACAAACAAGGACAGTTCTGGTACAGAGACTCTGAGACGAGGACGTAGTAAATGACTTCCTCAGCTGTGTTTAATATGGGTTATGATGAGAGGAGAGCTGTTCTTCCCGTCCTGGGCCAGACAGGGGCTGAAGATGGGGTGGACGTTCTCGTTGAAGCTGTCCTTAAAGGTGTAGAGGTGTAGCCGTGACTTCACGTCGTAGAATGAAACCTGACCTGCTTCGTGATCCAGGAAGATTCCTATTTTGGTGGGGCTGGTTGGCAGCATTAGAGGCAGGCGGGGCACGGCCAGAGCTTTCATCTCCCCGTTCTTCAGCCACAGGCACCAGAAACCGCCCTCTGGGTTCAGACTGATCTCGCCCTTGCGACGGGCCGAGGCTCGAGCCACGCCGAGGGTCCAGGACGTTTTACGCGACACATCCACTTCCCAGTAGTGTCGGCCAGACCCGAACCCCTCCCGGGCCAAGACAAAGAGGGCTGGGCTGAAGCGCTTTGTACTCTCCGAGTGGGAACCCTTGTGCTCGTCGTATTTTACCTGCAGGCCATCATCAGACACAACCAGGTTCTTCTGAGCCGTGGACGGATCCATAATCACTTCACCTGGACACAAGAAGCAAAGCAGGAATCTAATAATAGAACTTCAACCTCCAAATGTATAACATGTTGGTCTGTAGATCTGACACATGAATAAACAGCACGCATGCTAACAGAATCAGCTCACATCTACAGCAAAGAGGTGGCTCTATCTTGTGGTCACGTGGAAGAAATTAATCTTCCTAACAAATGGGTAATAACATATGACCATCCAGAAAAAGGTGAAGGTGTTACTCACTTGCATAGTTCTGCACCTTTCTGAGCTCTGAAACAGAGAAAACAGCTAAATTAATCAGCCAGTCAGTCAAAGCCAGAGCAGATGGTGACAGCGGGTGCTAAACGTGTATCTCCATCCCAGAGCTGTAAACGCTCATGACACGTGCTGCGGTCAGCAGCCGAGCTGCAGCAGCTCCCATCTGTTCAACCATCCTCTGTGTGTGTGTGTGTGTGTAAATGGCCTATATTTGAGGTAGCGCCTTCTAGAGTCCTGAACCCCCAAGGCGCTTTACAACACAATCATTCACCCATTCACACACACATTCACACGCTGGTGGGGATGAGCTACGATGTAGCCACAGCTGCCCTGGGGTGCACTGACAGAGGCGAGGCTGCCGAGCACTGGCGCCACCATTCCCTCCGAACACCATCAGCAGGCAAGGTGGGTTAAGTATCTTGCCCAAGGACACAATGACAGCGACAGACTGAACGGGGCTTGAACCTGCAACCTTCCGATTACGGGGCGAGCACTTAACCGTCACCCACCATCATGTGTGTGTGTGTGTGTGTGTGTGTGTGTGTGTGTGTGTGTGTGTGTGTGTGTGTGTGTGTGTGTGTGTGTGTGTGTGTGTGTCAGTGCGCTGCTCACCATCATTCTGACTCCAGAGACCAAATTGGCCTACATATGGCTGATTTGGGTTATGAGTGTGGGTTGTGTCAGCCAAGGGAGGATGGGTACATTTGCATAGATAATCCAAATGGGTGCAAAGCAAAGCCTGTTTGTATGTGAGATAAATAAAATAGATAGACCCACTGAAACTCCCACAGCTCATGGAATAAGGCTGATTTATTTTGGGGGGGTGGGGGTGGGGGTGAATGGGTGGATGACTGATTGTGTTGTGAAGCGCCTTGGGGGGTTATAGAACCCTGAGAAGGCACTATACCAATACAGATCATTTACCATATCCTGTTTTACTGACAGCTCATAGACGAATCCAACTACATACGATTATGTAATCACGTTTTATCCAAATCATGGGGAAAATGAAGAAAGTATGCAAATTTTCAGGTGGACTCCCAGCATACTGGTCCGTCCGATACTGGTATTCGTTGGTGGTAATGAAAAAGTTGAACAAAACTCAAATTTAAGTACTTTTGCTTTTGAATTTTCTTTAGAAATGTAGTAGAAAATACAAACTAGTGCAGTTAAATGTAGAAGAAAAGTACAGAAACAGAAAACCTGAACCTAAAAATCACAAATAGTCGGGACAGCACACTTCTATGTTACTCAAGTATTTTTACCCCTTTACCTGTACTTTTACTTAAGTAAAATTAATCAAGTACTTGTTTCACTACTGCTGTTGTCCAAGTCTGTTTAAGTCGAACCCTTTCCACCTCGGTGTGGTTCATGTGAACAAAGAACTCCAGAGTGTTTTGTGTGAAGGTAACCCGACACAATGACCTGTAATCAGGTCCACGAGGCATTCTGGGACACGGTGGGGAACATAAAGATAAGTCACTTCTATAGCCTAAAATAATCCAAATGTGGAGATTTTTTCCCCTCACAAAATATTTCATAAAAATTTCATTTAGTACAATTAGTCTTGATTCCACTTAAAATTTAGTCGCAACTAATTTGTGTCTCGTCTTTTTTTGTCTCCAGTCACGTTGTTTTCATAGGTTTACATTTCTTGTGACTTAAAGCTGCTTTAGCGAATCTACAGAACAAGCTAGGTTTTCTATGCAAACACAACGACAGAACATTCGCCCCTCCTCTCGGGTATCTTCTCTGAGACGCTTCCGCCAGAACGCTAACCGTAGACCCACATTATTAGAGGAAATGAGATAGAGCTAAACACCAGCTGCTGTTGTCTAGGTCCAAACGTCTTTTGTTCTCCTTGACTGCTGATGGTGTTTTTCTTTTTGGGGGACTCTGGTAATTTGTCCTAAAGTTGAAGCGGTAGCAGCCGGCTGTTTCTCCTTCTCTGATATTATTGAGCGGAGATCCTCTCACACGAGTGTGTGTAATGAGGGGAGGACCCAGGGAAGTGTGGTGGTTTGGTGACAACAACCAGACAACAGTGGCTTTCAGTCCAAGAAGTGTTATTAGTGGAGGGTTTTAGACAAGTGCAAGAGAACCACTTTTTTTATCTCCACAATTTATTTATAGCTGTTCTATGTTAGAACGTTGTCATGAGCCATGAAAAATGTTTTAAACTAGCTTGTTTTGCAGATTTGCCACTATAGATTTAAGACTCAACACCTGTGACGTGTTTAAGAGTAACATTCCTGCTTCTTCTCCCCCCCCAATATGTTCAGGACTCCAGAGATGAGCCAGACTTTTGTGATGAAACTCAAGAATATCAAACACAAATTTGAAAACGCAAACATCACTTTGTCATCAGAGGAAAGTCAGTGAGGAGTTGGCTTTCTTTAGCCAACTATACAAACAATGTTCTCCTGTTATCCAAGTAAAGTCCATGACAGAGTCTTACGTGTTCAGACAGGAAATGTAAGAAAAGTGCTGATTATCACAGTCACCTTTTCCATACAGTCTCTTGAGCTCCTCCTGGAACTTGTCGACGAGGCAGCTGACGGAGGAGCGGATGGTTCCCAGATAGAGGTCAGTGTTAACGCTGGCGCTTGACCAGTCCGTGGCCTCGGGCCCAGGTGACAACGAGCACAGACTCTGTGTGAGATCGAATCAGACTGAATGTACCAATCTTAATCACTCCTAGGACTCATGATCTCCTCTACATTAACTAAAAAGTGTTTGTGAACGTGTGAGTGATGTAAAACCCTGGACTACCTGGATGAAGACCACTTTGTCCTTGGTGTAAGCGTAGGCCTCCAGCTCGCTGCTCCTCTTCCTCAGGTGGCTAAGCTCGTTCTCCAGACCTCTAGCCAGCTCCTGGGCGTGGCGCTCTGCCTCCCGCTGCCTGGTGGCGATCAGCTCCACCAGATCAGCCTGACTCTGCTCCACCAGCCGCTGCAGCTCGGCGTACACCTGCCAGCTCTCCTCCAGCTCCTTCTGAGCGCTGGCCTGCAGACAGATGAACAGAGTCCTTTGGGGTTCCAACATGTTTCAGATGAAAAAGCTTTTAGCTACCCACAGTGAGGCGATTTAAATTTGGACTTCTAAAGCTAACTGGGAAAAAACGTCTTACAGACTTTGGATGGATTCAAATTTTATCTCTCAAATCAAAGTCCTTATTGCTACATTAAAATTTGGCATTTTAAAAACAGCACATGTTCTAGCAGTTACTCGTCTACAGTAATGAACAGACTTGCATGCGAAATATTTAAAACGAGCAGTCTCTAAAGACAGGAAGTGGTGCACAGCCAGCCAGATGGGCAACAACTTATACCCAGTATTTAAAACAACTCTGCACAATAAAGCCGCACTGATGTGTTGGAATGCTGCCTTTCCTGTTTTTAAACCTGTACAATGTTGCATGAGACTTTTGTTTACTTAATACTGTTCAATGTGTGAGTTATTCCACCACCATGAACAGTGGGTTCTGAAGGTAATCAGACCCTCGTCAATGTTTCACTATGTTATATTGCAGCTGTTTGCTAAAATCAGTTAAATTAATTTTAGAGGCAATGAAGTTTAAGTCAGGGCTCTGGCTGGGCCATTCAGGATATCCCTGCACTTGGCTGCATTCATCATTCCCTCAACTGTAACCTGTCGTCCTGTCCCTGCAGCTGAAAAACACCCCCACCACATGGGGGCTGTTTTGTACATTTGTATTGTTTTTAGGTGTTTCTATTTTATGACAGCTTTTATCTGCGTTTAATGTGTATGTATGTGTATTTTGAATGGCTTTTTAGGTTTAACTCTGTGCAGTGCTTTGGTCAGCTGACATGCTGTTTTTAAATGCGCTATATAAATAAAATTGGATTGGACTGGAGCCTCTCAAGATAAAAATTGCACGGCTCTTCACAACAACAGAAAACAAAAATAAAGGATTTTGAAATATATTTAAAAAAATGGGAAAAAAATAGATTAAACAATGTGAAGGAAAACGAAAATGAACAAGAAACCCTAATGAGGGCAGAATTGGTAGAAACAGCAGGTTTGAGTTAATGTGAAAATTAGGTCCAAAACAAACAAACAAACAAAAAAAAACCTTCTGAAGACCCTTTATTGCTTTTTTCTTGGACAATCAGAAAACATGTCGGATGTTTAAAAAATAAATTCACAATTTTAAATTATTTGTCACATTTTAGCACATATGTATGTGTTTTAGTCTTTATCTTTATATAAGCTAAGTTTCCTAAATTCATAGGAAAATAAATAAGGATAAATTTTGATTTGTCAGTTTCAGATCAGATCATTAATTCTAAATGGTAAAATCAGCTCAGGTTTCTGTTTACTGTCTCTTTCCTGCTTGATGCTTTTATTTCTCTCTTAAAGGAAGAGTTCAGTTCTGGTTTCTCTTCCAGTGAAACCAGAAGCATTTACACTAAAACCCTAAAATCTAACGCAATTTAAAATCCTTCATTCTGACTCAGATGTAGAAAGGTTTACTACGTCATTTTATTGATCTAAAACCTAAATCTTTACTGGTGAGGGGGCTTGGAGGTTGGTGTCTGACGTTTCCCGACTACAAAATATTAAAATAACCGATATTAACCATAAACTAAACTAACGTGAGAAGAGCTGAGTTTCACAGATTCCAGGTCTTTTACGTCAAACGTCTCTTCTGTGACTCACCAGGGGTTGTTGGCAGTTGTTTAACTGGACAAGTGCGTCACATGCTCCTGGACCAGTTCACCACTTCACTAAGCTCTTTATTTTATACTTAATCCTCTGTGTGAGTCCAAATTTTACTTTTGATTTCCTTTAGCTACCGGCAGGGTCTCAACTATCTATTTCCAGAAGGGTATGCAGTTACATAATTGACCCCCCTCCAAACCCCTGATGACACACACACACAGCAAGATAACATTATCTTCGTTTACTGTACACACACACACACAGAGAGAGAGAGAGAGAGAGAGAGAGAGAGAGAGAGAGAGAGAGAGAGAGAGAGAGAGAGAGAGAGAGAGAGCGAGAGAGCGAGAGAGAGAGAGAGAGAGAGAGAGCGAGAGAGAGAGAGAGAGAGAGAGAGAGAGAAACACAAGTCTATCCAGACATGTGGCCTTTCCTGTATCCCAGAAATAAACTCAAATCTAAAACAATAAATAGCTTCAGTTTAGCCAAGGTAAGAAGCGCCTAATGTGCTGGGTCAAACCTAATACCTAATAGCGCCTCGTGATTTTTATCTTGAGAGGCGCTATAGAAATGATATTTTCTTCTTCTAATACCTGCAGCCAGTGGAGCAAACCGTGGGTATGCAGCGTATGCAGCGTATACAGGTAACCAGGAGGACTAGACTGGAGAAATACCCGGTGGGCCGGTCTGGTCGGTGTTATTTGTTTTTTGTTGTGTTTTTGGGCCGGTGTTGATCACCTGCTGCTGATGAGCTACTGCTTTAAGCTTGGTTTATGCTTGACACATTCACTTTCTGCTTGGTGATGCAGCTCGCGGATGGAACACGCTTCACAAGCGTTTATGGTTCATGTGGTGAGCCAATATTCTCCCAAACTGTAGGGGGCAGCATGGAGCTCTACAGCATGCATCCAACACTACACCATAGTAGAAGTAGAAATTACTGTTTACAACATGGCATTCCAGCATTTTTAACAGCGTCCTCGTCTTTTCCGACAGTGCGAGCTATGTCTCTCCAAGAATTATTAACAACATGTTGATCACGGTGATCTTTGAGAGCTGAATCATACAAATGTCTGTACTTACGAACCTCTGCCATATTACTTCTTGCCGGTCTGCCATGTTTTTCCGCGTCCGACCGTCCGCGTGGTTATAAAATTTCCTAGGTGCGCGTTGCGGAAATTTTGGGCCGTGCAGAGGCGCGGTGGAGGGGCGTGGTTGTTAAAATGACGCAATTTCGCCGAGCGGAGCTGTGCGGACCTCGCGAACGCGTCAAGCATAAACCAACCTTTAGTTCCTACTGAAATACTTTCTATGCCCAGACTGTAGTGACCTGTTATTTATAATTGTATAATTAATAGAAAGTTAATAAGTACACTAAACCCACAGTACGTGATAGAAAACAAGGTTTAAAAAGTTTGAATATTTTCTCCCACAGCTCAGCTCTGTTAAATATCTGCTTAAGCTGGACAACATCAAATATAAAAAGTCTTTACAGAAAACTAATATTTTATTGAAAATAAGAATATGTCGTTTTTAATTTTTATATTTATTTTATTTCTAAGAATTGGATGTTCATTACATATTTTTCTGATTAGTGTAAAAACCACATGATATTATTAATAACAGGTCATGATCTAGTCGGTCTGACGTATAAAACTCTGCCCTGAGCCTAAAGCCATGCAGATGTATTTAGGTTCTGTAAACATCAACAACAAATAAATAACAGTTGGATTCTACTTTGTTCCTCAAACTGAGTCACGTACTTTAGCAAGTTCTGCATGCTCACATGTTCAACAGTAAGTAAGTAAATTTTATTTATATAGCACTTATCACAGAGTCACAAAGTGCTTAACATAGGCAGCATCTTTGCCAGCTGATTGGCTCTTTTGGTAACTGAGATCAGTTCATTTCTGGTACTGAGCAGCATGGATGCATCAATGGATTTCGCAGTAGTCATAATGGATTGGACAGGACAGGATATATAATGAATCAAATATGATATTATAATGTCATAGATACTTTATTATGCATTAGACACATTACTTGTCCGTGTGTGTGTGTGTGTGCATGTGTGTGTGTGTGTGTGTGTGTGTGTGTGTGTGTGTGTGTGTGTGTGTGTGTGTGTGTGTGTGTACAGTAAACGAAGATAATGTTATCTTGCAGTAACCGAATCTTCAGTGTATCTGACAAAGCAGATTAAAACAAAAAAAAACAACAATTTCACAAAACCCAATAAACGACATGGTTCAGAGAAAATAAATAATAAACTGAAAAACAATCTGTTTCGTGCAGGAAGGACTCTGGGCCACAGACTACATGATGATGTTTTGTTTTGTTTCCAGGGTTTGGAAAACCCCTTTTAGGCATGTGATCCTCCATTCCTTACGCTCTTGTCTAGAGACACATTTTACTGCAGTAATGCTACGGGTAAAATCAGCAGGCAATGAGACACAGATGGTGAGTGTTCACACTGGTTTCACTGGTTGGACAGCCTCAGATGTGATACGAGTCAGTGTGCACAAGAAAAAACCCCGTTAGCCCTCTCCCTACGGAGCTCAATTGATGTGACACAGATAACAGCTACGGGTGAAGATACCATCAAAGTGCCTTTGAACAAAACACCAGCTCATGCTTCATAAGTCAGCCACAATCAGATGGTGGTAATTAAGCCTTTGAACTTTAAAGGATCATACAGACTTTATGACTGTAGGCAGAGTAAATATTTAACAGGCACTCAGAAAGTAGCTAGCAAGCTACCTGACTGGTTCAACCAGTCAGACACGGCATTTAAAAAAAAAATGGGTAGGAGATGTTCTGGAGCATTGTTTGCCACATGGCATGAAATGCTATTCACATGCTGATGGTAACCAAAAGGTTGCAAACTTTTTTAAGTATTAATCGCCTCAGAAACAGGTAATCCAGGAAAAACCTCATCCAATTGTTTTGAACACCATTGGACCATGATCAGTCCATCAAACTGACCTCTGATAGCCCCTCCCCCCTCTGCACATACCCCCATATGTGTACGAATCACACGTTCTCCGGATAGAGCAGGTGAACTGGAAGCAAAGCCAGAGCTGGGCTAGCAATATTAGCTAGCGTACTAAATTGTGTTACGTAGATGCATCACAGCAGGAAATATGGCAGAAAATGTGGCCTATTCAACTGAAATACCCATAGACCAGGCTGCACTAGCCTCATCCTGATGGCTGACAGCTTGTGTGGCTGCACCCAGAGCATCACTTGACATTTGAGCGCTTGTGGAAGAAAACCCATCTCCACGTCCATCTGCTGCACATAAAGGATCTTCTGACATCCTTTAAATCTGCAGTCAGAGATGCTAGGGTTTCCTATTTCTCCAACCTGGTGTCCCAGAGCAAAGGGAACCCCAAGGTGCTGTTTAACACCATCAGCAGCATCGTCTGTCCTGCCTCTCCTACAGCCTCCATCCACTCTGTTGCAGACTGTGAGAACTTTCTGTCTTTCTTTGTGGACAAAGTCAATAAGGTTAGATCTAGCATCTCTCTTTCAGCCTTATCGCCGCCTCTCCCGACTCCAACCAGGCCCATCATCCTAGATAGCTTTGCTCCTGTTTCTTTGCCTGAGTTAACCAAACTAGTTAACTCTATGAAGACCTCTGCATGCCCCCTCGACATCTTACCCTCATCTTTGTTTAAAGGTAATTTTCTGTCCATCGGTCCCAGCGTGCTCTCTATAATTAATGCTTCTCTGGTCTCTGGTCAGGTTCCTGCTTACTTTAAGAACGCTGTAATCCACCCGCTTCGTAAAAAACCGAGTCTCGACCCCTCTCTCCATAGCAGCTTCAGACCCATCTCTAAACTTCCGTTCATCTCCAAGATCTTGGAAAAGGTTGTGGCTAAACAACTCACAGCTGCTCTTGATGAACATAACATCTATGATAGCTTCCAGTCAGGTTTTCGTAGAGCTCATTCTACTGAAACAGCTCTTCTTAGGGTCTCTAATGACCTTCTGACTCACAGTGATGCAGGAGACTGTTCTGTTCTGGTCCTGCTGGACCTGACTGCAGCCTTTGACACTGTTGACCATCACCTGCTACTGGAGAGGCTGAGAGACCGGGTAGGCCTATCAGGATCTGCTCTGGAGTGGTTCTCCTCTTATCTCTCTGAGCGCTCCTTTTCTGTGGCCGTCTCCAAGTTTAGGTCCTCCACCACCTCCCTTACCCATGGTGTCCCACAAGGTTCTGTGCTGGGGCCTCTGCTCTTCCTCCTCTATCTGCTTCCTCTTCAGCCCATCCTGAGCTCCTTCAAAGGAATCTCCTACCATCTTTATGACATCCAACTGTACATCTCCTTTAAGGCCCATGAGATGTCTAAGCTGCAGCTGTTACACACCTGCTTAGACTCTTATCAAAGCCTGGATGGCTGGGAGCTTTCTTCAGCTGAATGAAGATAAGACTGAGATCCTCATCTGTGCCCCAGACATGCTGGTTCCCAAAGTCAGAGACTCTCTTGGTCAGCTTGCTTCCCACACCAAACCTTCCGTCAGGAATCTTGGCGTGACCTTTGACCCAGCTCTCACCCTGGATTCTCATGTCAGTTCTCTTGTTCGCTCTTCCTTCTTAGATCTCAGGAACATTGCTAAGATGAGTCCCATTCTGTCTCATCTGAACTTGAGACAGTTCTCCACACCTTCATCTCCTCACGCTTAGACTAATATAACTCTCTTTTCACGTGTCTGAGCAAAACCTCCCTGAACCGTCTACAGGTGGTTCAGAATGCGTGTGCTCGGCTTCTGACCAAGTCCTCCAAACACACCCACATCACCCCGCTTCTCCTCCAGCTTCACTGGCTGCCAGTCAACTTCAGGGTTCATTTCAAGATCCTGGTTCTGGTCTATAGGGCCTTACATGGACAAGCACCATCTTACATTGGTGATCTTCTTAGTCCCGACACACCCAGCAGGTCCCTGAGGTCCAGTGATCAAAGCCTACTGGTTGTGCAGCACCAGGCTAAAAACCAAAGGTGACAGATCATTTGCTGCTGTGGCCCCCAGACTCTGGGACTCTCTCCCCCTGAGCCTGAGATCAGTGGACACAGTGGTCTCCTTTAAAAAGCAGCTGAAAACTCACCTGTTCAAGCTGGCTTTTGGATGACCTTCTTCACCACTCTCTCTTTATTCGGCTCTCCCCACCTATTCCAACTTCCTCAGGATCCACTGATTTCCCTCTTTCCTATTCACTCTCTCTCTAAATAGCTGAAGCTGGGTGGTAAACACACACAGGTAGTTCTGATGACACCTGAGCTCCATGACGTCTGAGACTGGATGATATAGGAAGGTAGAAGATCAGGACATCTGCCTCGTAGGTGAGCGGACCTTCGGGACGTCCCACTATCACGCTAAGAAGGGCACGGCTGCAGACCCGCAGACTCACGCCTACAGCAACGAATCTGCGGGTCTGCAGCCGTAGATATTCATCACGTATTCCTCGTTCTTCACGGACCGTGATGCTCTTGGATGAAAACATCTCCCTCTTTAGCTCCTGATCAGCTGATGACAGCTTCAACACACCGCGCAGCTTAACGCACGCATTTTCTTATCAGTAACAGAAACGATCGTTTTGTTAAAAGAAGAGGGTAATTAATTAGTTGGCTCGTTACTGTAAGAAATAACTTTTTTATTAACGTGGTTATTTTAAACGGCATTAGGGTCTCCGCCCACCTGGCCAATCATCATCGTGTTTGTAAGTGCGTTACCGACACGTCTCTCTCCCTGGCTGCAGCTGAAGAGTGGCTGTCAGAAAGCCTCACACTGTTGCTCAGCGTTCGACAAGCACATAGTAACGCACAACCTTCCATCCCCAGTAACGGTAACGGCGTTGCAACAGTGGGAAAAGTAATTGATTAGATTATTCCGTCACCTAAAAAAGAACGCCGTTATATTTAAACGGCATTACTCCCAACACTGGTGACAGGGGAGTTTTGTGTAGACAAACAACACACAGAAGACAACTGGTGCTACCAGAAAAACACAGAGTGACTGTGTTAAAAGAACTGCATGATGAAAAGGGCCACCAAGGGATAGAGAGGACTACTTCCTTGGTAAGGGACCGTTTTTACTGGCCTTTCATGCAAAAGGAAATAGAGGACTATGTGATGAGAACCTGTGTATGCCTTAAAACCAAGAAACTGTGTCACGGGATTAGAGCCCCACTCACAAACATAGTCACTACTGAGCCTTTTGAACTTGTTTCTGCGGACTTCTTACACTTGGACAAATGTAAGGGTGGCTATGAGTATGTACTTGTTATTGTGGACCACTTCACGCGTTTTGCCCAGGCTTATGCCACCACAAACAAGTCTGGTAAAACCGCAGCAGACAAAATCTTTAATGACTATGCTTTGAAGTTTGGGTTTCCACAGAGACTTCACCATGACCAAGGTGGTGAGTTTGAGAATCAGCTTTTTGCGCAACTGCAGAAATACTGTGGAGTTACAAGGTCAAGAACCAGCCCTTATCACCCACAGGGAAACGGGCAAGTCGAGCGATTTAACCGCACTTTGATTCAGATGTTGAAAACACTCACTGAGAAACAGAAGGGTAACTGGAAAGACTCCCTGAATAAACTGGTTTATGCATATAACGCTACGAAGAGTGGAGTGATGGGATTTTCTCCTTTTACTTGCTTTAAGGACAGTCACCGCGGTTACCAGTGGACATGTTGTTCAATTTATCTCCAAATACAGACCAGGGTCATATTGACCATCAAAGCTACATGCAAAGGTGGAGGCAGGATATGAAAGAGGCTTCTGAGATCACTCGGGAAAATGTGGCTAAAGCTGCTGTTCAGAGTAAGAAACTGTATGGCAGGAAGGTGAGGTATTCTGCCCTGTTGCCTGGTGATCACGTTTTAGTTAGGAACTTGACTCCACTTGGGGGGACAGGCAAACTGAGAAATCATTGGGAGGATGTTATTCATACAGTTGTCCGTCAAGTGAGTAAAGACATTCCTGTTTATGAACTGAAACCTGAAAATGGAAAAGGCAGGTCTAGAACTTTGCATCGAAATCTCTTACTGCCATGTGACCATTTGCCATTGGAAACTCCCTTGCAGTCTCGGCCAAAGCAAACAAATTCTGCCAGGTCATCTGAGACACCAGAGGCCAACTCCAACGAGGACGACGAGGACAATGAGTATTATCCGGTTCCTTGTCCGCGTTTAAACTCTGAATCCCCACAGCCAGCTGAGACCTCGGGACCGGCCCAGCAGGAATACAATGGGCCTGTGGACGAGCTGAGGAGGACAGAACCTGGAGCTACAGAAGCTGACCAACCATCCGAAGATGACATTGGTCAGGTTGAGGAACCATTCGAAGATGACATTGGTCAGGTTGAGGAACCATTCGAAGATGACATTGGTCAGGTTGAGGAACCATTCGAAGATGACATTGGTCAGGTTGAGGAACCATTCGAAGATGACATTGGTCAGGTTGAGGAACCATTCGAAGATGACATTGGTCAGGTTGAGGAACCATCCGAAGATGACATTGGTCAGGTTGAGGAACCATTCGAAGATGACATTGGTCAGGCTGAAGTTCAGCCTCTTGAGGTTCCTTCTTCTCACTCGCCTTTTTCATGTTCCTTCAATGAACCTGCCCATGGAGTGACTCAAAGACCCAAGCATGACTGTAGAAAACCTAAAGTATTCACTTCTGATACATTGGGTACACCAATTTGTTATTGCATACAGTCTTTGCCTTATTACCTGGAACAGAACATGCTGTGGGTAGACAGTATACATCCATATGTTTAAGGGCTGCACTTTTGCCGGCCTCACATCTTTAAGATGGGCTGTGATGGTACGGTACTGTGTTTATTTATTTTTTTCTTCTCGTTTTTTTACGTGATAAGTGTGATGTGTTTGTTCTCCATATTGTCATGGACTGTTGGGACAATACGTGTCTGCAGTCCGGTCTGTGACTGTATTCGGTTGAAATGCCACAAGAGTTTTATTGTGTGGTTCATGTCCTGATGTTGGGGAAAACATCTATTTTGAGGGGGAGTATTGTGACAGATTATAGGCTACAAAAAGGAATATGTTCAAGAGACCAGTTTATACAGTTAAAAAGGAGCCATACAATATTTTATAACTATTTTTGTCATGGTTGTTATTGCATGGAATAGAGAAATGCAGTACTAAAGTATAAAAACATGTTATTTTTGCAGTTTATCTGACAGAGTACTGGGTGCTCGATGACTGTGTGATCGATTACTTTTGTCTGGACAAAAATCTGTATTTTGCGCCTGAGCAGGGAAGTTTCTGGGTTCTTTTGAATAAAACAAAATGGAGCATAGACATGTGTTGCGTCTCAGTTTCGTAGTTTAGCTCAAAAGCAACCACTTACCTCTCTCAAATTACTGGGACAGAGGATACAACAAAAATGTGCCAACCAAAATGTAAAACTACATTTGAAAAGGCTATGGCCAGGAAAAAGGCTGATGAAGAGCGGAATAAGGCCAGAGTGTGGTTTGGTGCTGCATTTGAACGCGGGTGCAACCTAAGGAACCCAAAGGGCTCCAAACCTTAGCCATGGTGACTCCATTTCTTCTAGGCAAGTTATGGTTTTATGGTTTCCCAACACTATTCACTGCGTCTGGCATTCACCTTTATTCTGGAGGCGGGGCTTAAATGGAGGAGCCAGGAGAAAAGGGGGTCGGACCTTTGAATTGTGTTTTTTGTTTCTCAAATGTAGTTTCCTCGAACAGCTTTTTTCAGGAACCCATACCCTCCCTTTACATTTCAATGTTGTAACTAAATATTTTTGACCTTGTTATTTGGTAGCCTCCTTTCAGAGAAATAGCCGTTGTGCCCTTCTTGATTTACAAGCTAATGGCTAACTCTCTGGTAGGGGTTGCCTAATATTTTTTCAAGTAATTTAAATTTAATCTATCCATCTTTCTATAGATCGATTTGCAAAAAACACTTTTAATGTTCAAAAAAACCTGATTTGGTCCATCTGAGCCATTCAAAGACGAGCAAATAGGTTTCAAGAATTAAATCAAGTTTTAGACAAACGATGAAGATTTTGGTTTTGATAACACTCCCCAACAGTCTACCGTGGACTCACCTTGATAACCTTGATGGACTGCTTGATTTCCTCCAGTTTTTTGGCTCTCTCCTTAATCAGGTACTTCAGCTCTGACCTCTTCTTTCCCAGATAATTCTGCAAAAAGAAAACCAAACATCTGCTTTTTGTAATTAAAGTGTGATCACATCAATGTAAAGTAGGCTTCACAAGAGACTACCGCTATAGCTTACCGTCTTTTTCTTGAACTCGTGGTCGATGGAGACAACATCGTGGGATTTGTGCGTGGTGTCTGAACAAGCGGCGCAGATGCAGGTGTGGTCCGTGCGGCAGTAAGCGTCCAGAACACGCTCGTGCTTCTTGCAGATCTTTTCCTCTAGGTGGAGGGTGGGCTCAATCAGTCGATGGGAAGTTTTGACCTGGATGAAACAGTCAATGGATTTAAGTGGTCCAACGCAGATATGAACATAAACACGGGTGAGTTCAAGAGTAAAGCTAGAAAAGAAAAGAAAACCTTTTTGTGATGCCTGAGATGGGTCTCACAGTATGACCCAGGGCAGTTCACACAAGACTTGATGGCCTTTAACTTCCTTCCGATGCAAGCATCACAAGAAACCTCTCCAGGCTGGGCGAACTCCCCGGGGTCCTGAGAGCTGTTGTGGCTCGGGTCTGAGCTTGAAGTCAGAGTTGCCCCTCGTGCTGGACTTCCTGCTGGGCTTGCAGCCGTCATCAGGCCCTGGAACTGGGTGCATATTTCAGCCAGGACCCGGTTGACGCTCATCTCGGGCTTTCTGGAGTAGGTCTTCTTGCACATGGGGCATTGGAACTTCTTGCTGTGGTTCCAGTAGCCCTGTAGGCAGGCCTTGCAGAAACTGTGGCCACATGGTGTGGAGACGGGCTCCACAAATATTTCCAGACAGATGGAGCAGGTGAACTGGTCTTCAGAGAGGACACGGCCTCCCGGAGAGCCAACTCCTGGAAGACAGAGGGAACAGAGAGACATGTAACGTTTTTGATCAAACACCCTCATTCTCTTCACCACACACAGATGGTCAAAGAGAGCTGGTGTCTTTATCCTGCAGGCGCTGTGGAAGGGGAAGGGGAGGTGTGAATCTTCACTTGTCTCCCGATTCGATTACGATTATTGGGTCAACGATTCAATTCAATTCAATGTCCCGATGCATCACGATTATTTCATATTGATTTGTTTTCATTGATAAACAGAAGATGTCAGATAATAGCATTTTATTTTTTTATTTTATCAAAAACTTAATTGACACAACCTGCCATCCCTGAATAGCTCTCAATTCACAACAGGTTAGGACAAAACATTTTAAACGTTTAAGAAGATTTAACAAAGTAAAACATCTGTTTCCTCGTTCAACACCACGCCTCAGGCTGAGAAAAACACACTTTGCAAAAACTCACAAAATCTAAAAAAGTACTGAAAACTTACAGGTCACATAATGCAATAATAAAATACATAATGGGTTCATATATGAGTGTTTAACGTCTGTGGGCTGGATTAGGATTAAATTACCCAGATGATGGATCTCATTCACTAACCAGCTAACTACAAACCTTTCCACTGACTTGTCCTGTGTGACCCTCACCATGTAACCCTCATGTCCATGCTGTCTCTGGAGGAGCAGATAGGAGACAAGATCTCCTGTAACCTAAAATGAACCAAAGCTTCCTCCCAGTTGTTTTAAGTTTAATTTAACATCAGTTTATCATCATGAAACAAAAGAATAATGTGGAACAAGAACTTCTATCTTCTATTTCTCTCTCCTTTTAACTTCTCTGTGTCCCTAAATAAAAGAGACAGATCATTAAGCTGCAGCTGCCGTCACTGACCCCGCCCCCTCCCCAAGATCCGGAACTCCCGACATCACAACACTCGGTCTGACTGAGCGCTTCCAGGAGAAATAATACTTACATTATGAAAATAATAATGTGTGTTTGGAGGAGCGTCCGCAGATCCTCTCTCTTGTGTGAGCTCTCTCTCTCTCTCTCTCTCTCTCTCTCTCTCTCTCTCTCTCTCTCTCTCTCTCTCTCTCTCTCTCTCTCTCTCTCTCTCTCTCTCTCTCTCTGTGCAACCCGCTCAATTAACATAATTGTCGGCCCAAATCCAACAGAACCGGTCAGTCTGATTTGGTTCAGGTTCGGTCTCAGGTTACAACTCCAGTGCTCAGCCCTGCAGTACCACATGAAGGCGGAAAAATACTTGGTAAATGTGGAGAACAAACACCCGCTCTGACAGATTTGGATGCTGCGCTGGTGCAGCCATAAAAAAAAAAAAAACTACTCTTGTACTCTTCTACGATGCAGAATAATTTATGTCCGTATCTCGATGCATCAATTATTTGATTATTTTCCTCAGCTCTAGTGGCAGAGTGTCCACCCTGGGACTGGGAGATTGGAGTTCAATTCCTGGTCGGTCATACCAAAGACTTTAAAATGGGACCCAATGCCTCCCTGCTTGACACTCAGCTTTAAGGGGTTGGATTCGGGGGTTAAACCACCAAATAGTTCCCGAGCGCAGCCACTGCTGCAGCTCACCGCTCCCCTCCATGGGAATGGGTCAAATGTGGAGATGAATTTCACCAGTGAGTGATGATGACTATGGGCCATATACAGAGACGGACACTCATTGTAGGGACAAATTAGAGTATCTTATTAACTCACATGCATGTCTGCAGGAGGAAACTGGAGGAAACCCACACATCCATACAATATACAAGCCGCAACAATATGTCCAAACAACAAAACAGAACAAAGTAAGATGGTGGCATGCATGAATGAAGCGATGTTTATCTTTGTTTCATCATGTCTGATTTGTGTAGATCAAACTGAAATGCTACTACAGCCCAAGTTAACCTCGGATGACCTCTGTGTACCAACGTGACACCAAATTCTCCAGGAATTACCAAGGAAACACCCACGCCATGCAATATCTGATCAAGAAAAATATCTCATAAACCACTAGGTGTGTTTTATTCAAACTGCCAGTAAAAGATCAATGGATGGACATTTACTACTGATGCTGATTCAAGATGGCTGCTACAGCTAAATGGCATTGGGAAATATATTAATGTTTGCAACTTAGAAAATTTGGAGCTAAAATGTGGTTCAAAACTGGGGTTTTATTCACACACATACTTTGTGCAGTTCATCCAAGGTAGGGCTGCACAATATATTGTAAATATATCGTTATTGTGATATCAGCATGCACAATATTCATATCGCAAACAACAGATGAATATCGCAATGACTGGTCAGCACAGATGTTTGCTACACATAATGCATTCTGTCAAACGAAAGCATGATGGTTTTTTAACAAAGCAAATAGAGCTCTTCATCCATTTGGCCAATTGGGTTGGTTCTCATAGGTTAGATGTCCGCCCGGAGGCGGACCGCACTTAATTTTGATGGTTAGCAAACACCTGAGTTAGCTTTGTTCTGCTCTTTTTGCTGATTCTGCTTTGCCCAGGATTAACGGAATGCCTTTTCTTGTTTATTTTCTTTTTCCATTTCCTCACACCTTTTGCTTTTCTCATTTTTATGATTTTTTAATTTTTTTGTTTTTCATTATTTTTGTTCCTGCGTTAAGTTTTTATTTATTTAGTAATATCGTCATCGCAATCATTGTTATCGAATATCGCAGGTTTTCCTAATATCGTGCAGCCCTAATCCAAGATATTAGCAAAAAACGGTCAGAAAATATTCTAGTAACCAGTGGACAGAACTGAATTTAGAAGAATCTGTAAAACTATTCATCGGATCTACACATCAGTTCTGTTTCGTTCCCTCCTGACTGCCAGTGGCAGTAAACAGAGTGGATGTATCTCCTCGCGCTCTGCGCAGGTCGAGTACTAATGTAAACAAAGTCACGCACGTGACACGTAGCGCACCTGGTCGCGAGTCTATAAATTACGCGCCGATAGCTACGTTCGGGTCTCTTTGATCTTCTCGCTGTTGGCCTGGCGTGCTTCGCTGGTCAATCGCTCCGTAAGTCCGTGATTCGGATCTTATCGGTCTTGAGAGGTGAGTACTGTTTTTACTTGGCGTCTTCCTGCCCGGGACCGTGTGGTCGGAGCGCTCGAAGGAGCCCTCTGGGGCGGTGGATTGACGCTGTTATTTATCTGCTAATTGTTACCGAGTGCGGGTGGTGTGGCCGGCCGGCGCCGTTCGGACCGCCGCTGCCGGCTCGGATAGGGCTCGCTGGCGGTCGCAGGTTTTCCCCTGTGGAAAGGGGAGGTGAGTGCGGCCGGCGAGCGCTACAGGTAAGTGGGGCTGGACGTTCTGACCGTGGTGGTGGCACGCTCAGATTACCTAGCCGACACACACGCACGTGTGTTGTTTTACAACGCTACCGGTGAGTGGGGCTGGACGTTCTGACCGTGGTGGTGGCACGCTCAGATTACCTGGCCGACACACACGCACGTGTGTTGTTTTACAACGTTACCGGTGAGTGGGGCTGGACGTTCTGACCGTGGTGGTGGCACGCTCAGATTACCTAGCCGACACACACACACGTGCGTTGTTTTACAACTCCAGGACTGAATCGCGTTCTTCAGTTTTCCTCGAAGTCCTCGCTCAGTTCCTGTGGAGTCGCTGGCGTCTCCCACACCGGTAAGGATGTTGGAGTGTACGTCATGCGGGGCTCCCCTCCAGGTGGAGGACGGCCACGACTTGTGTCCTAAGTGCCTGGGCGTCGGTCACCTCAGAGAGGCGCTGACTGACCCGTGCATGAACTGCAGCATTTTGCCGCTGGCGGTGCGGGAGGACAGGCTACGTCAAGTGGAGTGCCTCCTGTTTGAGTCAGACCTGCCGCCCTCTGGTGTCCCTCGCCCGTGTTCCGGGAGACGGAGGGATAGACCGGCTGAGGAACGCGGCAGCCCGAGGCGCAAGAAGCGGCGTGTGGCGCAACCCTCTCGCCAGGAAGTGGACTCTTTGCGGGCGGAGGTGGAACAGCTCAAAGCGCTGCTGACCAGAGCCCCGGACGAGGGGGGCCCGGACGACCTGATCTCTGTGAGGGCCTCAAATTCTGAGTTTAAGTCCCTCGAGGAGGAGGGCCCCTCTCCTGGCCGTAGTCAGGGGCTGGTGATGGAGCCCCCGGGCCTGGGAGGTCACGGTGACTCGGGGATGTCTCTCCATAGCTCAGCGCCCCCGTTTCAGGTCCCACCATCGCCAGCCTTTGTGGAGGAGCTGCAGCGGTGCTGGGGGGACCCGAGACAGCTCTCCCACCATGGTAGGGATGCCAGGACCCTGGCATAGATGCGGGAGGCAGGAACCTACGGGTTGGACCGCATGCCCCCGGTGGACCACTGCGTTGCCTCTCTGGTGCTCTCCCCGGATGAGGCATTGAGGGACAGGGTCCGCTGTCCGAGCACCCAGTGTCGGGTGACCGACAGCTTACTGTGCCGGGCTTACGACATCGGGGCACGGATGGCACGCACCAGCAATTCGCTGTCGGTGCTGTTGCTAGCCCAGTCCCAGATGCTGCAGTCGGGCGCAGCGGGGATGGCACTGGGCGATACGAACGACGCAGCCCTGCAAGCATTTGGGCTGATGTCCAGGAAGCTTGGTCGGTTGTTGGGCACGCTGGTAGTGGCTCGCCGTCGGGTCTGGTTGGCGCAGGCTCCGGTGTCGGATGATTGCCGACAGAGCCTGCGCGGTCTGCCCGTGGTGCCGGGCCAGTTGTTCGGGCCCGAGGCTGAGCGGGCGTTGGAACGTCGGCGGCAGTCCAGACAAGCCGCAGAGGCCTGGAGTGGGCGTAGCGGGGCAGGGGTCCTCCCCATGCCACAGTCCAGGCCACGAGGGGCACGGGACCCTCGGCGCCGGTTTCGTCCGGCCGCCCCCTTGCAGGTCGCCCAGCAGGCCGCGGCTGCGGCAGGGACTTGGAGACGCTCGGGGGCAGGTCAGGCCCCGCCCCGGGGATCCTCGGGGCAGGACAGGGGCCGCCGCCCCCCCAGGGCCCCAAACAGGCGTCGGGACACGGCCTGAGGGCTGTGGGCCGGCGGCGGGCAGATTTACACCACAGCACCTGGCCCTCTGGGAGGCCCAATGCGGAGACGCTTGGGTGGTTCGGACTATGTCCCAGGGCTACAGGTTGCAGTTCCGCCGTCGGCCCCCACCCCCTTCGGGGGTCAGGGTGACTTTGGTCACAGATCCTGCACGGGTCAGCATCCTGATGCAGGAAATAGATGTGCTCCTGGACAAACGGGCCATAGAGGTCGTTCCGCCGCATTTGCAGGCAGACGGCTTTTATTCGACGTATTTCTTGGTGCCCAAGAAGGACGGGCCCCTGCGGCCGGTACTGGACCTCAGGGGTCTCAATCGGTTCCTGAAGGTGCTGCCCTTCCGCATGCTTCGGACTCGCGATGTCCTTCAGGTGGTTTGTCTGGGAGAGTGGTTTACGACCATAGACCTCAAGGACGCATACTTCCATGTCCCGATCCATCCGGGGCACAGGAAGTACCTGCGGTTTTCTTTCCTCGGGAGGGTGTACCAGTTTCTGGTTCTGCCATTCGGCCTGTCTCTCGCCCCCCGAGTTTTCACGCGGTGCTTGAAGGCAGCCCTGAGCTCCCTGTGTCGGACGGGGTTGAAGGTCCTGCCATATCTCGACGACTGGCTCGTCTGCGCGCCGTCGTGTCGCGAAGTGGGTCTGGCCACGGCCAGGGTCCTTGCCCACGTCGAGGCGCTGGGGATGACGGTGAACCTGCAGAAGAGTTCTCTGGTTCCGACTCAGCGGGTGGATTTTATCGGCATTGCCATAGATTCTGTGGCCATGCAGGCGAGGCTGACCGAGCAGAGGAGGGTCCGTATTCGGTCCTTGCTCCGGGCCTTTCGCCTTGGGGCGGCACCCCCGGTCCAGGTGTGGCTGCGACTGTTGGGGATGCTGGTCTCGGCTTCTGCACTGGTGCCTCTCGGGCTGCTCCACCTTCGGCCCTTGCAGAGGTGGTTCAACGGCTTCCGCCTGGATCCCCGGCGACACCGACGGGTCGAGCTGGAGGTCACGAGCAGCTGTGTGGCTCTTTTGCGTCGTTGGGACGATGTCGCCTACCTGAGTCTCGGCGTCCCGCTTGGCGCGGTTCCCGCCAGACGGGAGGTGGTCACGACGGATGCGTCACCCCGGGGGTGGGGGGCGCATTGGCAGTGCAGGTCGGTCCAGGGGTTGTGGAGCCCCCGTCAGGCACGGCTTCACATCAATGTCCTGGAGTTGAAGACCGTCTACTTGGCGCTGAGGCGCTTCTTGCCCTTTCTGCGGGGCAAGCACGTGCTCATCCGGATGGACAGCACCTCGGCGGTGTTCCACATAAACCATCAGGGGGGCACCAGGTCGTTGCGATCGTTGAGGGAGGCTCAGACGCTGCTGACCTGGGCTTACCCTCGCTTGGCCTCCATCAGGGCGCTGCACCTTCCGGGGTGGAGGAACTCGGTGGCGGATTGCCTGTCCCGGCGGGGTCTTCCCCCGGGGGAATGGAGGTTGCACCCTCAGGTGGTGCAGAGGGTGTGGCATCAGTTCGGAGAGGCCCAGGTGGATCTGTTCGCCTCGAGGAGCAGCACACATTGCTCTCTGTGGTTCTACCTGGCAGAGGCCGACGCCCCTCTGGGGATGGACGCCCTCGCCAATGCCTGGCCGTTGGTTCGGCTGTACGCTTTCCCGCCGTCTCCGTTGATCTTACCAACCCTCCATCGGGTGAGGGACTCGTCACACGAGGTCCTTCTGGTGGCGCCAGACTGGCCCATGAGGCTCTGGTTTCCATTGCTTCTCAGTCTGCTGAATGGAGAGCCATGGCGGTTGCCGGCGAGACGGGACCTCCTGTCTCAGATGGAGGGGAGGATTTGGCATCCGTCCCCAGATCATCTTCGGCTCACGGTGTGGCCATTGAAAGGGGCAGGCAGCCCCCAGTCGGCTTAGAGCCCTCCATCCAGCAGGTGCTGGATAGTGCCAGGGCTCCGTCTACAAGGGCCACGTACGCTCGCTGTTGGCAGCGGTTCGCTACCTGGTGTTCTGGCAGGGACGTGGACCCTGGTTCTTGTTCCCTGCATGAGGTTCTGCGGTACCTCCGGCACCTGTTCGACAAGGGCCGGGCCGCCTCGACCCTTAAGGTACACCTGGCGGCTATTTCGGCCAACCACCTCTTGGTGGATGGCAGGAGCATTGGGGCTCACTGTTTGGTGACCCAGTTTCTGCGGGGCGTGAGAAGGTTGCGTCCTGCCTTGTGCAGGCCGGCACCTGCTTGGGACCTTCCCCTGGTCCTGCGGGCCATGTGTGGGCCACCCTTTGAGCCAATGACTACCGCCCCGTTGGCAGTGGTGTCTGTGAAAACCGCCTTTCTCTTGGCAGTGACGTCGGCTAAACGGGTCAGTGAGCTGCACGCACTGGACATCAGCCCCGCCTGCCTGCGGTGGAAGGCAGATGGGTCGGGGGTGACGCTGTGGCCCAACGTCGCCTTTCTTCCCAAGGTTCTGCCCGCGGGCTACGTGAATGCCGCAATCGAGCTGGGGGCGTATTTCCCTCCCCCATTTCACTCGGAGGAACAACGGCGGGCGAATTTGCTGTGCCCGGTCCGGGCACTGCAGCTCTATATTGTGGCCACAAACACTGTCCGGCAGTCGAACCAGCTGTTTGTCTGTCACGGAGGAGTGAACAGGGGTCGGGCCCTCTCGAAGCAGAGGCTGTCGCATTGGGTCGTGGACGCCATTGCGATGGCTTACGCGGCAGTGGGTGCCGTGGCTCCCCCTGGGATCGTGTGCCATTCCACCAGGAGCGTTGCTACATCCTGGGCGGCGATGAGAGGTGTGCCACTGGCGGACGTCTGTGCTGCGGCGTCCTGGGCAACTCCGTGCACGTTTGCACGCTTCTACCGCCTCAACGTTGGCCACGGGTCCGCGCTCGCTTCGGCGGTGCTGCCTCTGGCGGCTACCTCCTGAGTGACGGTGAGTTTTATGTTCCTCGTGACACTTCTGGCATAAGTCATCCACTCTGTTTACTGCCACTGGCAGTCAGGAGGGAACGAAACAGAACGGAAGTTACGGTGTAACTATGGTTCTGTGAGTTCCTGGATGACTGCCAGTCACAGGGGTCACTCGGAACTTCTCGGGCGAGAAGATCCCGGGAGACCCGAACGTAGCTATCGGCGCGTAATTTATAGACTCGCGACCAGGTGCGCTACGTGTCACGTGCGTGACTTTGTTTACATTAGTACTCGACCTGCGCAGAGCGCGAGGAGATACATCCACTCTGTTTACTGCCACTGGCAGTCATCCAGGAACTCACAGAACCATAGTTACACCGTAACTTCCGTTTCTCTCTGGAGTCAAAGATGGCTTTCACAGCCCAGGAAACTCTGCAAACACCAAAATGGCTGTCACTACTGTGGCAAAGTTGTTGTGGTACCTGAGAGTAGCTTAATCATTTCAATGAGAGTTGGGCTTAAAAAAACATTTCATCTGGAGATCTCATCAACTTTTAGGATTGAGTGTGTATCCATTTACGTATAGTTAAACTACTTGCTGAAATGTATGGGAGGTAGCCAAGCCCCCAGTCTGCCGTCATCGTTTGATGTTGAATCTAAACTGCCTGGTTGCTATTTTACCCCCCAGCTCAAAACAGCAACTTTAATGAGAATAACTTGCATTCTAACAGAATGGGGGGTCGGGTGGGGTGGTGGTGGGTGGTGGAAGCTGTGATTGCCCAACAGACGCAACGAGCCAATGGTAAAGTTGACTCTGGTATCTTATGTGTACATTTGAACCAACAGAGGCAGCAAAGTTGGCTTACATGAGATTATTGAGACAAACTTTATGATTCGGTTATATGTAGACCTACAGAAATACTATTAAGGGACAAGTGGTCCAAACGCGTGCTTTTAAACTTGTCTGTCGTTGGCTGAAGGAATCTGAGGAATGCAGACAATCGAGACTTTCTGGTACATTGCTGTGTGAATGGAGTCAGCAACAAAAACAAAAGAAATACTTTTTTGATAATATTCTTTAAAAACCAGACTTCCTCTTCTTATTATCTTACTTCTAATCTAAACCGCTGGTCTCTGAAACTTAAAAAGATCTATGCAGACTAGTCACCTGCTCATGATTTAGCTCACCAGCCCCTATGCAGACGTTTACCAGATGATAAAAATAGGCTTCAATATTCATCACTGAGTCATTTTTCTACAATCTTGTATCAAAGACGATTTTCCTGCAGTCTGTTGTTAATAAAATAAACACCAATACCCTAAAAGCATCAAAATAACCATTGAGTAAATAATCTAGATCTATTTGTAAAGTAGTTAACTTACTCTGCATGATTGTTTTCTGTTGAGTAGCTCTGCCGTCCTTCACTGCTCCCACTTTCCTCTGAATCTCACCAACAGGTGATTCTTCCTGAGCCTCCAGGTAGTCCCTCCCACTTTCATTGCGACACACCCAAACTCCACCCCCTGCCTTCCCTTTGTCATCACAGATTTCTCAAATGGGTAAATACTCAAATCCCTAAACCCAAAGAGATGCTTTGTTCTGCTTGTCTTTGTTTAATCAGTGAATTTTCCACGACACACTCAGGATTAATCAGAGACCGGTTCCTTTTGTCACTAATCATTAAATGCTGTAGTTTCTGGATTCTTCTTGCTAAAACTGTGTGTTGGGTTTTTGAAAGTGATGAAAATAATCGTTATTTATAAGTTTTAGAGAGAGAGATCTGATTTTTTTTTTAATTTAAGAATTCTTTAAACAAATCAAATTTAAAGAAAAAGACATTTGTTCAGAATGGGTTAATAAGCTAACTGCTAGTCATAAATAGATAGATTCCTGCCATTTCAAAAAAGAAAAATTCTAGTTTTAAAAATACGACAAACTTAAAGATAGATGAAAGGTCACCTCATTTTCACAATGCTCAGAACTGGAGTCGTTGTTTAAGGTGCTGTTGTATTGTTGTAGTCTGTCTGTAGAAGCAGGATGTGGATGAACATCTGGCCAACATCCCTGCACATGTTTTAAAAGTGATGCAAATCAACAATAACCAGAGGTAAGGCAGAGTTATCTTAAATAATCTGAAAAGTGCTAAGTATTAAAGACAGCTAGCTACGTAGCTGTGCTGCTAATTTTACCTGTAAAAAAACAAGAAAAGTCAAACTTAAAGCTTAACATATCTTCACTTGGCCTAACTGTTAGCTTGTCAGTCTGGTCAAACTAATCCCAGTTTCTTCAAACAAACACTTGAACAGGCCGTTCAAAGAGCTTTCTGCATCATGTGAGACACCGATCATTCATAACAACAGAAGTAAGACCAAAACGCCTAAGCTGTAGCTTGGAGAGCGTTTTCTTGGTGGAAGCTTACACCCAGTTGGGTTTTCCTTTCATAGGTTACACCTTGACCTCTGACAGGAAACAAATGGAGGTCAGGGGGGACAGAAAAAGTGTGCCACTCTTATTTGAATGGGAAACTGGGAATGATACTCATTTTGCAGCAAGTGAAGTCTGGCATCTATTCTCCACATCTCTTTCTTCTTGTTTTGGGGCTGGCTGAGCTGTGACAGGAAGCAGCCAGCAGATGGCAGCACTTCTTCAGAGCAAGTAAAGTAAGAAGTTCGAGTAGGACCTGGCTGCAGACACAGTGTGTCGAGAGCAAGATGGCGTGTCATTACTTTTACCGGAAAATCGACGAGCGAAAGACCTCGGCAGGAAGTTGGTCTTTTTTTGGCGGCCGCTACGTTGTTTTTGTTTCAACCATACTCGGCGGATTTCAATTGAGGAAAGGTAATGATAAGGATGATAGATAAAGAAAGAAAGATAAGGATGAAATTAACTAATTGTTGCAACCGTTCTTAGTTCTTAAATGTAGGCACTGTAGCGTTTAAAGCTTTACCAGAGAATTATTGCAAAGGCACCGTGTTTCATAGCTAATTGTATCAATATTAACACGCAGTCTTAAAATGAATGCAGGGAGTTCACAAGCTAACACAAAAGCTACATCAATAAAGCTATCAGCAATTGTAGCTTAGCTTTAACTTAGCTATTTGATTTTTCTGGTCTCCCTGTTTGTTAAAACAGTTAAAGTAATAATTTTAACTTTATATATAATTTAGATATGACATAAAGACCACGATTTCTAATACTGACTTGACTGAAACGTTATTAATACCCTTTTTTAATTAAAAAGCGTAGATTTTCAGAGATTTGTAAGTGGTTTCAATCACTAGTTTTCATACGAGACTAAAGTTAGCTTCCGATTCGGGAAATGGCTAAAGGGCTAATACACCCAATTTTTCTCTACTCTGACCATTTTTATTCTGCTCTAGCTCAAAACCTACAATACATACACTCTTCAAACCTGTTTTAGATTATTCTGGGCTCGTAGGAATGCATAAAACATAGTTTGTGATTTGTGAAACCTTCCTCTGATTTGTGAAACTTCAAAAAGACAGATTTATGAATTTATTTTTCAGCATCTGGCCCACACTGGAACTGGTCCTGTGCACCCAGAAATAAAATGTATTTTCTGGACAAGCTTAGCTTTCAATATCTCTAAATATTTTTCAGTTATTGTGTGTGGTGTGCTGGGTCATTCTACTGTGGTTGCACAAATCAGGTGTCCTGCAACAGGTACAATAACTTTGAAATAGTAGCCGCTTCTCTAATTAATGCCGCCCTCCTTCTGATTGTGTTTCAGAATAATCCTATCCTTATAAAAAATAGATATTTTTGACTGACTGCTTTGATCGGGTTTGGTTTATATTAATATTACCGGATTTAAGCACATGTAGCTGCAAATCATTCAGGAGTTACAGGCCTTAAATATAGATCTAAAATGAATATCGGACTTCTTCAAGTGACACTGACAAAACTCCTTACATGTGCTTGTATTCTTCATTTGCCAATAAGATGTATTTTTATCTAAATTACAGGACAATCGAGGCTTTGAAAAATGGAACCCAGGCAGTGATTTCAGATGGTGAAGTCAAGGTAATGTTTAATTATAATAAATTAAGACTCTAAAATTGGACATAGGATAATGCAATCTCTTGTTATCTGTGGTAATGTTGCTTATTTTTAACTCTTGTCTCTACTCAGACTGTGTATAAGGATCTCTGCAGCGGTGGAGTGAAGTCTGGCCGCATGTATCTGTGGCACAATCCAGGTGTCTCGCTTAAATTAAAGCAAAGACTAAAGCCACTGATGTTCCACTTTGCTGATGCACAGGTAAATGTATACTGACTTACAATAAGCTGCATCACATTTATTTATGTGGATGCGTGGTCAGTGGGCCACCTGGGTCCGTTGTCTAATGCTGAGAGGAACGTTTTGTTCATTTTTATGTTAACGTGTTTTATAGGTTGACGAGCTGACAGAGCGGATTGGTTCATGCTCTGGAATAGATAAACTAATAAAGAAGAGAGAGTTCCAGTTTCTGGACTTGGTGTTTGATGTCCTTGTTCCAGAGGTACAACGCAGTCTTCAGCAGTGATTGGTATAAAAGTTACTTTTCGAAAACATTTGACAGTGTATGAAGTAATCCTTAACAGAGTTTGGTGGCAGGAGAATCTCGTCTCTGCTTTTTGCGGATGATGTGGTCCTCCTAGCTTCACCCAGCTCTGACCTTCAGCTCTTGCTGGGTAGGGTCGCGGCCGAGTGTGAAGCGGCTGGGATGAGGGTCAGCACCTCCAAATCTGAGACCATGGTTCTCGACCGGAAAAGGGTGGCTTGCCAACTCCGGGTAGGGGGAGAGGTCCTACCTCAAGTGGAGGAGTTTAAGTATCTCGGGGTCTTGTTCACGAGTGAGGGTAGGAGGGATCGGGAGATCGACAGGCGGATTGGTTCAGCGTCCGAGCCGATGTGTTGTGGTGAAGAGGGAACTGAGCCAGAAAGCCAGGCTCTCGATTTACTGATCGATCTACGTCCCAATCCTCACCTATGGTCATGAGCTTTGGGTAACGACCGAAAGAACGAGATCGCGGATACAAGCGGCTGAAATGAGTTTCCTCCGTAGGGTGGCCGGGCTCAGCCTTAGAGATAGGGTGAGGAGCTCGGACATCCGGGAGGGACTCGGAGTAGAACCGCTGCTCCTCCGGATCGAAAGGAGTTAGTTGAGGTGGTTTGGGCATCTGGTCAGGATGCCTCCTGGACGCCTCCCCGGGGAGGTGTTTCGGGCAGGTCCTGCCGGCAGGAGGCCCCCGAGTCGACCCAGGACACGTTGGAGAGGTTACATCTCCAATCTGGTCCGGGAACGCCTTGGGGTCCTGCCGGAGGAGCTGGTGGAGGTGGCCGGGGAGAGGACGGTCTGGAGCTCCCTAGTTGGGATGCTGCCCCCACGACCTGGACCCGGACAAGCGGAGGAAGACGACGACGATGAAGTAATCCTGCATGTTTTTCAGGTAACAATAAAAGTGTTGGAAAAATGGGAGGGGATGAATCGATATGCAGCTGAGAAAGCCATGCTTCAGCAAATTCATTTGTACCCAAAATAAAATGGTTGTGAAATTAAGTGTTTCTTTGGTTTTATTGTCTTTCACTCAAAATAAATACCAACTAGCTAAATAGTTATCAGCTGTAGTAGTTAAATTCTGTTGCAATGAGCTGCTGTGATACACAATAGGACAGTGTTATGGATATTTAGTAACTTTTTGTTGCTGGTGAGAGAGGAGTGTTGCTGAAATGTTTTTCACTGCTTCTGGGAGTCCTGTACTTTAGCAACTGGTGTAGGTCAAAAGTTCATCTTGGGCTTAACAAAACTGAATATTTAGCAAGTACTATTTTGTTTGCACATTTTGAAAAGTCTTAGTTTAACGTGTTCTCATTTTATCCATATATGTTTTTTTAATTCACTTTACAGCCTTTTATTGTGTGTGTGTATATATACATATATATATGTGTGTGTGTGTGTGTGTATATATATGTATATGTATGTATGTATGTGCTACTGTCATAAAAATTCCCTGTCTGAAGAACAAAGGGATTTAATCAATTTTCATGCAACGCAGGTAACAACGTTACTTAAGTTTGCAAGTCCAGATCTGAAGAGAAAAAAAAAATCCGAAATAAAAAGCTTTTTCCGGTAAGTTTTGTTTTTTTAAAAACTACTTCCAGTGAAAGTAATGACTTCTGGTTAAGGTAATGACCCACCGTGTAATTTTTCTCTTAAATGTGTACAAATCGAAGAGAAAAGCGACACGGTATGGTTTTGACAAATCCAAACTACTTTTGTGCTTTGTCAATAAAGCGTATTCAAGAAAAAAAACTACTTCCGGCAAAGGTAATGACCCGAAAAAAAAACTACTTCCGGCAAAGGCAATGAGTTCCGGCGAAGGTAATGACACTTGTTTTTCCGGATACGTCATTTCCTGTCACGGCAAAGACGCCAGCTGATGTCTGCAGCCAGATGCTCTTGGGAAGTTCAGCCAAGTTCCCATATAGGGAGCCCAAGTCTCCTCCCTTTCCTGTCGGCTCATGGGTCCCTGGAAGAACAAAAAAGTGAAGTCAACGGAGCTAAAAGAGCTACTTTCTAGTCTGCTCTGCCTTACGCCCTGGATCGCACAATTTAAATGGAAACTAATTATGTGTGTTTCAACAACGCCTGTCACGTACTTTGAGATTTATCAGCTTGTAAATGTTCATAATCAGCATGACTACAAAACAGATATCGGTACGTCGCATATGTGTCGTCACCACATAATCTCCTCGTGACTTAGGCTCCCTATGCCGATACCTAACTGCCATTCAGTGTCTGTACCGACCTCTTACATTCCCACATCTCAAAGTTCAGATTCACAGAAGAACTTATGAATCCAAAACTAGAAAAATTCTGACTAATTACTTGGTATCAGATCATCAACTAATTCTCCTAAAATTAACTACTTTTATTTGAAAATATATATTTTCATAAAAGGCACTTGAGCCTTTTCTCCTGCAGCAATGGATTGTGGGTAATACACTTCACCCAAGTCTGCACCGCTGCAGACTTGGGTGAAGTGCGGATCATGGGTGCAAAAGGATCGTGATCAACTTTTGCATTTGAGAATCGAGAAACCCTACGCACTCGCACCCCTGGTCGGGATCTTGCAATCACAGGGCACAAGTGTGGAAGTGCAAGTTTTGGGAATGGGCCAAAAATGTTTCATTTAAACAATCACATGACAGAGCCAGGGTTCCTCATGCTTTTATTGTGAAAGAGCTCTTCAGTGAGCATCAGGCTTCACTTTCAGAGCTTGATTAACCCATTGGGGTTTGAGTAAAATGACCTTTCCTTTGAGTTGCATTTTTTTCTCCAAGATCTTGTATTGGTGATGGGAGAAATGAAACACTACATAGGTCATCTTGAGAAAAAAGTGTTCCAAACTAAACCAAAATCAGCAGAGGTTCTGCTTGAGGCAGATTTCGTAGGGACAGTACAAATTCCTAGAGAAAGAATTAAGTTATCAGAGTTACACACAAGTTTTCGATCAGACGTGTATAACCAGCCAGTTTGGGGGAATGGACGCTCCTGTTTGCTGTGGAGGAGACACTGACGTCTCATCTAGAGATGGCTGAACTGATGCAGTCTGGTTTCCGGATGGCTATCGGACGAACTGCCACTGGATGCTGTCTGTGTGCTGAACATCTATATAATGTGACATTGGGACATTTTGAAGTATACCGTATGCACGCCACTGAACCACGTCTCACTTCCAGTCTGGCTCATGAAATTTCATTAACTTCATGAAAGTCTGCATGTGAATGCTCTGATTGAACATCATTTTTTTGTTATTTGCAAAAGCCATATGGAAAACTGACCGCGTCCGTTCCATATTCAGTGTATGATCCCTTCTGTGCACCAAACTTGATAGTAGGGTTGTCACGATACTAAAATTTCAAACTCGATTCAATACTGGAATAAAACCTCGATACTCGATTTCGATACTATTTAAAAAACCCAATTTATTGAACAAGTTTATTAAAAAAATAACATTCCTCAATTTATATTGCAAAAATTAAATGTTAAGAATTAAGTGTGTAAAGTGCTTAAACCTTTCAAGTATCAGCATTTTTTAAAACGTGCATACAAAAACTGGAGAAAGTTAACACTTTAAATCATGAATTGTCTCACTATATATACACTATTTGCAGAGTGATGTTCTGCGGCTTAAACTCTGTTTAAGGTGCATTTTTGTCATAAGCTGTAATGCCATATGTTTTGTTCTGTACTTTTGAACAACTCTGTTGGTCAATAAAGGGAGAAAACAAATTTCTCCACAGTAGGACAAAGGTACATCTACCGGTAATCTTAATAAAAACAGATTGGCGCACGGCAGTGACGTCATCAAAAGCGCTGGTTAATTAGCCGCGGCTAGTCTGTTCACGCCTAGAAATCCCAGACTCGCTCCAAATGAACAGGGGAATCACGTTAATGACTCCTAACAAAACCTTTTGCCATTGAGATGTTTTGGTGCAGATAATGTCTTATTTCGAGGCTGCACCATGGGTGCCCGTCCGCACCCGTTATATGAATATACACTGATGGTGATTCGCCGATGGATCTACGGTAAATACCCCGTGGAATCCAAGAAGCACCAAAGTTGTCAGCGTGAGTAAACAAATGTACTGCATGCTAGAAATTAAGTCCGTGTTGCAATAAACGGGAGTTTTCCTTAAAGCACATAAGCGTGAATATACGACTACGTGTCAGACTTGGTATGCTAATGAAGTTGGGCTGTGAAGCGCCTCCCAAATTCGCTGTTTATATTTTTGTTTATTTATTTGGCAGACAAAACTTGGATCGGAGACAACTCGCGTGGGAAATTGCAATGTAGCCATGCAGCGTCTTCTTCTTCTGTTTGTCTGGGAGGCGGAGGCTGCTTTACGGCATCTGGCTGTCGTGCGTGTCGGTGTACTTTGAAGAAGGCTGTGTATAATAGTCCATAATATCGATACCACAGGGATGGAATATCTAATTTAGATACCACTTTTAGTATCGATTTATATCTAGGTATCGATTTTTTGACAACACTACTTGAAAGTGTCGCAAAACGACTGCAAAACGCACCACATGGTAATTAGTCGTGTGACGTTTTGGATGCATCCCAGAAGCAAAGTGGAAAGAAGGGATGAGAGGTCATGGTTGTGGAGGAAGTGGAAGGTGGTGCGGTGGTGGAGTAACAATCAGAGATCGATAAAGAGCATCAACAAACACTGACTGTTGTTTAAAAGTGTTTATAAAATAGAATGGGGATGTATGATCTCCCTGGTCCCATGTGGTGTCCTGTCCTGCTCTATAACACCCAATGACCTGCATGTCTTAGATGTTTAGAGGTTTTAAAACACCTGGTTTGCATCGACTGATGATTAACCGACTTGTGCAGAGCCGAGGAGATGTTGACGAGGTCACTCAATCATTTAATCAGGTCTGGGAAAAACTGGTCCGCAGAAACTTAGAGCACAACATAGGGACGATCAAACCTGGTCTAGGACTGACACCACTTTACTGCTCTCCATACCTGTGGTGGGTCAGAGGGTCAACAAACTAAACTCTGATGCCATTGGTTAACAATTACACATCACGTCTTTCATTTACAGCAATTTTCAAATTTCCAGCCTCCCACCATGAGAGTGAATCTCACTTTTGATGCGCAGGTTTCCTACGAGGACGTTACTGATGAGGTTCACCAAAGAGGGCAAGAAGAGTTCAGTTTTGGATGAAGATTTATCGTTAGCATGTGTCTTGTTGAATGGTTTTCTTCATGATTATATCGTTTTGGTAATTATTTAGCATCAATTTAACATGATTTCAGGTAGTGTACTCACCCAGTTTTTTGTTTGTTTATTAATGCACTCCAGTTATGCACCAGGCGTCATGAAGTGTCCCTTGCTTGTTTCCGTGTCCTCTCGTTAACCCACAGCCCCACGTATACAGGACACAGGTGAGGATAAAGGTGTTCATGAGGGAGTTTTTATTGTCTCACCTGGTCGGTGAACTGACTCTCAACTGTGAAATCAGATAAAAGTTGTTAATTCGTCTGGTTTGATGAAAGTTTCCTGTTATGTGAACTGATTTAAACTGTCTGTGGTTTGGTAGCGGATAAACAGTGTTTCACATCCAACTCACTGATTTAGAAACAGAACACACACACACACACACATTGTGGTGAAACTCTAAAGGCTGACCCCGTCTCACCACACACTCTGGACTCAGTCCTTCTTTCAGCTCCCAGTTAAAGAATAGGTAGAACCAGTTTGGTGGGTTTTGTTTCCCAGTAGCTCCTCCAAACAGATCAAAGACCAGTTCACAGGTTACCTCCAGACCACCAGGAGACATCTGTGAGTGATGGTGACACAACTTCACCAGAAAACTGGAATATTTTCCATAAAATTCTTAATGAAATCAGACTGTTCTATCTGGTTTAACCTGAGCCCCATGTCTCTGGATGATGGGCAGACACACATGGAAATGCTTTACACAACTAATAAACCATTCTTTACCATGACCATCTGGTATGTAGTTGCTTTCCCTCCAGAATCCCATCCTATGGACCTCTGTGTGTGTGGTTGTGTGGCTGCAAATCCCGTTGGTTGTGAAATGTGTTTACTGTGAGCTGGTTGCGTTGTTGGTTCACCACAGCTCCATCGGTCTGACTTTGACAAACGGTCTCCATCATAAACTTTGGTCAATGTGGGGACGCTCGCCTCTCTGGATGACTAAGATACTTTTTATTTTTCTGCAAACACACCGATGTGCTTGGTTTTTTAATTCATTATGGAGATGTGTTCGATTTGTTAACTCTGACGTGGAAAAACAGGATTAAATGCATGTTTTAGACATCTAATCGGACTCATTTATGAGTAATTCTGCAGATGCTTGCATTTTTACAGCGCGGACTGGCAGACTATAAACCACAATACAAATGGACCCTTTTAGAACTGGTCCCTGTAATTTTGTATAGTGATCACAGTGTAGGGAGACAGTTTACCTACACAGATCACATATTCTGTCTTGTTGATCCTGTTAACAGAGGTCCTAGTTTCACGAGATAGTTTTATGAACAACAGCCGTTTCTCGAATGCTCTTTATTAATCACTGATGGGTATTTGTCAAACATTGTTGTGAACTAAGATTTATAAACACCAGCTGGTAAACAAAATGCTGACAAACATTGTAAACAATGCTTAAAAGTGTGTTCATGAACTCAGTTGGAGCCTGTGAAGGCAGCGTTCTGACCTGCTTCAACTACGTGACTGGTGACGTTAATCACATTCGTTTTTTTTTCTTATTCACGTAGAAGTGAAGTATTTTCACGTAGCTTGAGCACAGTAAAAGTGAAACTAACTCAGAGATTTTAAACCTTGTAATCACATTTTCGTTTATTAGACTGCTTTAACCCACAGCCAGCTCCTGATGAAAGTGGGTATTTTAGTGCTATAAACCATAGAAAATACATCAACAATAGAGATCAGATGTGTTGCCATGCCAACCAGATACTGTTGAATGAAAAAAACCAATACTTTTGATTAGAAGGTCTAATCCAGGATTTGTTTTTCACCCCAAAGTGGAGGAGTTTAAGTATCTTGGGGTTTTGTTCACGAATGAGGGAAAACTGGAGCGTGAGATCGATAGGCGGATTGGTGCTGCATCTGCAGTGATGCGGGCGTTGTACCGGTCTGTCGTGGTGAAGAGAGAGCCGAATAAGAATATGAAGCTCTCGATTTACCGGTCGATCTACGTTCCTACCCTCACCTATGGTCATGAGCTTTGGGCAGTGACAGAAAGAACGAGATCATGGAAACAAGCGGCCGAAATTAGTTTTCTCCAAAGAGTGGCTGGGCTCTCCCTTAGAGATAGGGTGAGAAGCTCGGTCATTCGGGAGGGGCTCGGAGTAGACCTGCTGCTCCTCCACATCGAGAGGAGCCAGTTGAGGTGTCTCGGGCATCTGGTCAGGGTGCCTCCTGGACGCCTCCCTGGTGAGGTTTTCCTGGCACGTCCAACCGGGAGGAGACCTAAAGGTAGACCCAGGACACGTTGGAGGGACTATGTCTCTCACCTGGCCAGGGTACGCCTTGGGATTCCCCCGGAGGAGCTGGCCCAAGTGGCTGGGGAGAGGGAAGTCTGGGCCTCGCGCCTTAGGCTACTGCCCCCGTGACCCGACTCCGGATAGGCGGATGAAAATGGATGGATGGATGGATGGATTTCCTTAATAAAGTTTATTCATTAAGTTGTTTTAGTTTCCTGGAAAAGTCTGAAACGGATCCAAGACTGGCCTGTGGTTCGCCCCCATCTGTTTACATCACAAATATGACACATGAACCTCTGATGGGCTTTCAGTCTGCGTGGTAATGTCAGAACGCTACACACACACACACACACACACACACACACACACACACACACACAGAACCCAGACCCAGTCACTGTGTGTAAATCAATTTATTCTTGTTGATGGGCGGGTTCCGTAGGAGGGGGGCGGAGACAGAAAGTCACGCGATGAATGCTGGTTTCCTGTCGTCTACACAACAAGAGACTTGAAAAAGAGCAGAGTTCACTCAGAACTTGCAGATCCCTCCAGAAACAGAACGGATCCAGATCTTCAGAACCAACTGACTGTTTCAAGTTGGGCCCAGGATGTGGATGTTCCTGATCGTTGTTAGTCTGCTGGACCAGAACCAGGCTGCTTCTGTAAGGATGAATCTTCCTGATCAAATAATTGTTTCATTACACCTGAGACTGATCACTAACCTGTGTGTGTGTGTGTGTGCGTGCGCACGTGCAGTTACCAGGAAAACATGGCAGCGTCCAGCTCCTTCTGCAGCAACAATACCAAACAGCTGTGAGTATGTCTCCTGTCTGCAACGATCCTGTTAAAAAAACGTTTTATCGAAGAGAAAAGAAACTACAGAAAGTTCATCCAACTAGAGACAGGAGGACATGTTTTTTAACTGAAATAGAATCAAGCTGCTTGTTATAAAAGCTAAAGCTCACTCATGCACACATCTGTACGGGCACCAGTGCACTCAAAACTTTAACGTTGTCACATGAAGTCATAATATAGAAAAGTGGCAGTCGAAATGCTAAGTACATTTTTGCATTCAGTAAATTACAATGTTGTCTAAATGTTTAGATTCAAAATTTTTTTTTATAATATGTCCAATCTAAAGACTCTAAATTTATAAAGTTACATCTAAATATTTGAATCCTGTTTCCTTTAAACTAAATATTTAGCCAAGCTCTAAATCCAGACATGAAAATCAGCAAAAGACAAGGTGAAGAGATCCCCGATGCAGAGTAGATGTCAGGTTGTGTGAGTTAATTTAACCAGTCATGATTTTAGCAGATGAACTAATTATTAAACCCTGCTTTTGTTTGAAGGGCTACTTCAGGTTTTAATTGTCTGATTTTGCATGTTGAAAACTTTGTTTAAATTCTTAAATATATATTCTAAAGTTTAAGATTTGAATCTAAATATATAGATTTAATTTAAAGTATTTCTAGTTTATTCTAAATCTTTAGATGTAACTTCCATTGTTGACATTAGATTCTAAATATTTATAATTCCTATTTACATTTCAAAATGAATATGTGATTCTAGATATCGTCACCTTCCTAAAATAATGGCCTATGTCATATTTTTACATATATATATATATATATATATATATATATTGCCTAAATCATGTCCCAGTGATGCTGGACTGCTTCTGAAAATGTTTTAATATGTCAATGGTCATCTGTTATCATAACCTTTTAGAATGAAATTGTTAATAAATGTTATATATTCAATATTTAGTTCGGTTTTTTGTGTTTGGTTAAAAACCTGAAAAATTACTTAGGCCATTATTTTCAGAGGGTGACGATATTTAGGTTTAAATCTATTAATGTAATATTATAAATATTGGTCACATAATATATATTTCTTAACATTTAGAGTTAGGGTCATATATTAATATTTGAAACTACATATTTAGATGATCGAGCATCGAGCAGCTCGATGAATAACTTTGTTGTCGTTTCATCTGATCTGCGGCCACTTGTCTTGGAGACTCGGGGGAAGAGAGGGGCGGAGCTGTCAACTGACCACTACCTGGTGGTGAGTTGGCTCTGATGGTGCGGGAGGATGTCGGTAAGACCTGGCAGGCCCAAACGTAACGTGAGGGTCTGCTGGGAACGTCTGGCAGAGGCTCCTGTCAGTAGGAGCTTCAATTCCCACTTTTCAAAACGTTCCACGGGAGGTGGCGCACAGAGTTCGAATGGGCTCTGTTCCGTGTCTCCATGGTTGAAGCGGCCTATCAGAGCTGTGGCCGCAGGGTCATGGCGGCACGTCCAAGTGGAACTCAGGTGGTCGCTGAGGCAAGAACCTGGGCATGGGAGGAGTTCGGTGAGACCTGTATATATTTCGATGGGTGTGACCGTGGAGAAAGACTTTGCATGGCTAGGAGGAGATTCTGGTCCACCGTCCGGCGCCTCAGGAGGGGAACACAGTGCACTACCAAAACTATTTAAAGTTAGTCTCTTTGAGTAAAGTTGAGACTTCGTCAAATTACCTCTTTAAGATTTTGAGCTCACGTGCTTCGGCACTTTTGCATGATTAGAGCACTTTAAGATTGGAAGCCTATTGAGAGGCCATTTTGTTTGTAGCTTTTTTCAGAGGAGAGCATTGTCCTTTGGTTGGTTGGGTTTAAGTTAATACTGCCCTTTAGCTCTGTTAAGAAGAGCTCTTTCCTTTTGCTGTTGTGGCTTGTAGTTGTTTACTCTCTTTAGAAAAGAGTCACTGAGTTAAGCCCTTTTGTTATGGTCAGAGCCCTTTTAGTTAAAGGCCTTTATTTTAGGCGTTTGTCTATTTTATACTAGAGCTTGGGTAAGTTTTGTTTCAAAGTAAATTTAGTTCCTTTACTGACCCTTTTACCATTTTTGGATGTTTTTAAGTTAATCCAGAGCTGAACATTTGTAATATCGCTTCCTCTCTTAGTTTGTCACCCCTGTGGTTGTAATTTAAGTTTAGCAGACTCCTAGTCATATAACAACACCAGAACTGTCTAAATCTTGGACATCCCTCTCAGAAGACTCCCAGACTCCAGAGGGGGATGTAACAAGTGTCTTGGGGGCTCGTTCACAAGTGGAGGGAAAGCTGGAGCGCAAGATCGATTGGCGGGTTGGTGCTGCATCTGCAGTGTTGTACCTGTCTGTGGTGGGGAAGAGAAAACTGAGCCAGAAGACGAAGCTCTAGATTTAACGGTCGATCTACGCTCCTACCCTCACATTAGGTCACAAGCTTTGGGTAGTGACCGAAAGAACGAGACCGCGTATACAAGCGGCCGAAATGAGTTTTCTCCACAGGGTGGCTGGAGATAGAGTGAGAAGCTTCATCATCCGGGAGGGGCTCGGAGTAGACCTGCTGCTCCTCCACATCGAGGAGCCAGTTGAGGTGGCTCAGGCATCTGGTCAGGATGCCTTCTTGTGAAGTTTTCCGGGCACATCCAACTGGGAGGAGACGCAAGAGAAGACCCAGGACACACTGGCCTCGGCTGGCCAGGGAACACCTTGAGATTCCCCCAGAGGAGCTGGCCAAAGTGGCTGGGGAGAGGGAAGTCTGGGTGTCTCGGCTTAAGCTGCTGCCCCCGCGATCCGGCTCTGGATAAGCGGAAGAAAATGGATGGAGTGATGGATTACAAATTTGGGGAGAATTTGACTTAGGTATAATATTATATATTTAGTTATGTCTAAATGCATTAATTATTAAACCTAAATGGTGACAAAGTTGGTCATTAAATCTAAAACTGTAAAATCAGGGATAAATGTGTTAAGTTCAACTTTATATTTAAATTTATTACAACTAAATATTTTATTTTTAAACATTAATATTATTTTAAGCTACACATAGGAAATAAACCTCCTAAAACTTTAAATAAATGATAATTTTGTGCCAATTTTTCCACATTAATCATTAAAAGGTGTACGGCAAAAGGGAAAGGGAATAAAAACTATTTTAATTTGCAGCCCTAGCTCTATTTTCCTCAGGCTGCTTATACAAGTTATGTCTTTTTTAAGTGAAACAAAAATGTTCCGTTCAATAAACAAGCGACATATTCATTTATGTCTTTATTAAAATCACACACAGATTACGCCCTCTCCCGTTGCACCTCAGCAGAAGACTTCCTCCTCATCCTCTTCTTCCTCCTCCTCCTCAGACTCCTCTGACTCCAGCCAGAGTGCTCAGGTGACACGATTCATCATCAATTTATAAATGCCGATCACGGAGTCATGTATTCTGCTCAATTAACTGCATCCATACAATTAAAGCCAGTCTTCACAGCACCCCCTAGTGGACATTAGACAAACTGCAGCTTCAAATTGGGTCTTTAACTGGTCTAAACACCAACCAGCTGACATCGTAAATAAACTGTAACTTACTATTTCTACAGGCTTTCCAACTAATGAGAGACCAACCAAAGCTGGAAAACACAGTAAAACACACACACACACACACACACACACACACACACACACACACACACACACACACACACACACACACACACACACACATTCTGAAAGTTTATTTATCTCAATGGGGACATTTGTTAGTATGATGCTCATGGTGATGTCATTTCCTGCAGGAAGGGGGGCAGGTGGACTTGTCACAGGAGGTGAGTTGTCTGACATAAGTTAAAATCCTACAGTTATCGTGTTTCAGGTTAGACTTTTTAATTAAATGCATCTGAGTTTATCTACTGCCACACTGCAGAATTTAACATCATCTGTTGGGTATTGGAGTATATGATGTCGATGAGTATCATCCACTACCGAGTGAATTTTTAGCTGAATTTCTGTAATGAGGACGGGGTTTTGGCCATTTTTGTGTTCAAGTTCAGTCGGCTGTGGCTATCTCGAATTGAGTTAATTAAAATCAGTTCATGGTTCAAGAGCTATTACTCAGGCATGAAGAGAGACAAAATCAGACAAACTGGACAACAATTCACAAGATGTCTGTAAATGTGTAAATAATGATGTCATTTCCTGCAGGTGGGGGAGCAGGTGGACCTGTCACAAGAGGTGAGTTGGTTAAAAGGTTGAATTTAGCAGTGAGTGATAGAAACTGTAAACATGTCTGTAACTGTGTGTTAGAGTTCAGAGTTCTTCCTGCCTACCAGTGCGCCCAGCAGCACCAACCTGCAGCTCAGTGAACTGGTTCTACTGGGTCAGAGAGCTGAGGAGAGACAAGACAGTCCAAACAAGGTAGAAATGTCTTGGCCCACTGTATCGTATGATACACACATTTCTAAGTTAGTAGTAGCTGTATCTCTTTAGCAAGATTAGCATTTTCCAAAACAATCTGCAGTCTAAAATCTCTCAAGGGGTTTCTGCCTGCTCATGGATTATTTATGTACTTAAGTGTCAAGTGGGATTTTTAGTTAGTATAATTATTCTTGTATTATTATAGAGTTGCTGGATAAATTTAATATGAAAGTTAATAATTGTTATATTATCATTACCAGAGTTTTTGAATTTTAAAGGGTTAAAGAGCAAGTCCCCTCTTACCCGAGTCTAACTCCACTCCCATTTCCTGTTTGAAAAATGCACCACAAGGAGGTGTTGCCTGGCAGAGTGAGAGGGCAGAGCCGCTAACAAACACACACACGGGCTCACAGAGGCATTGTGACATCATAAAGTACCAGCTAACTTCCTAGGGTACCTCTTAGCGAATTGCGATGGCAGATTTAAATTCAAATGAGTTTTTAGCAGATGAGGGCGCAACACTGTAGGTTTTGGGCAAAATATTTAAATTTTAACTGAGAAGCACTAAAGTGCCAAATCATTCACACGTGTCTACAGCACATTCGTTTATATAGTTCATTAGCAAAAAAAAAAAGTTGATTTGGGGGTGACTTGCTCTTTAAATTTGTTACCCAATCAGACGTTTCCTCTCCTTTTATAACCCCGCCCATCTAAGAGAATGTCTAAACTAACCCCACCCCCAGGCCATGCCGCACACTTTTCATCTCCTCCTGAGCCCCAGCAGAGAAACTCCTCAGACCACCAAAGTAGGCGGGGACTTCACAGATGGGGGCGTGTATGTAGGTGGCGTGGGCGGAGCCGGAGGACAGCAGGATGCAGGAGATGACCATGACACTGATGAGGATGAGCTCAATGGAATCCCACGTGTGTCAGATGATAGCATGGAGGGAGGAAACGGGCTTGCCCTTCACCTTCCTGGCCACCGTAGTGACGAAGCAGGACTGGAGCTGGCGTTATAAAAGAGGCCACGCCCTCTGGCCTGAACATCATGTAGCTGTGTGAAATCTGTTATCTTCCATAACCTGATGACAGATATGTAATCTCTACTTTCATTTAACCTCTAAATAAAGTTTTGAAACAAACCCAGGAAGTGAAGTGAAGAGTTTCTGTGTGAGAGCTCTTTAGTGGTGTGTGTTAAATTCAGAGGCTCTGAATGTGAGACTCTTCCACTGACTGATGAGAATAATCAGCAGGATGTGGTCACACGTGTTTATTCAGGGAGAGTTGGTTTCACCTTTTTTTTTAATCATTTAATTTAGAAATAAAAACCCTTCACCATAAAAACCTGTTTTATGTTTTTACAAGGTCTTAAACCAAAGAAAGAATGAAATCATTAGAGAAATACAACCCTTCTCCAGCAGATGTGGAAATAATAATAATTAAATATATTGTGTGTGTTAATTCTAACCCTTTCACTGTTGAATTGAGCTTTTGTTTTGTAGAAATGCTGACTGAAGAAGCTGTAATTCTAAACTTCCACCACCAGTGGGCGTCCTGGGGCTGTAAATGAGACAACACCATCTCCTGCACACACACACACACACACACACACACACACACACACACACACACACACACACACACACACACACACACACACACACACACACACACACACACACACACACACACACACACACACACACACACACACACACACTTTACATTCATGGAGCATTTTTGCCCTATATGGCAGCTGATGCTGTCACCCCTAGTAACAGTTTACTACACAAAGGAAATCAGCAGAAGTTATAATTCACAAACGATTCATATTCAGAGACGATAACATTTGAAATAGCTGGATTCGTCTACTTTTTAACCCAACTTCTTTAGAGTGTGAGGCGTTAATTCCCCAGCAGTCCCAGGATGATTGATTTCCTCGTTGCAGGGCGGCGTATCGATGGAATTATTGTCAATAAAACATAAAAAAGAGGCGGTGGAGGGCTGTTCTAATAACGATCACATGTTCACATCTCTACTGATGCTTCTGCCTCTGCTAATCTTATCATAGCACCATGTTTTACACATTATTGATGCGTCTTTGCCAGCTTAGTTCAATGGTTCTTGTGTGTGTGTGTGTGTGTGGGGGGGGGGGGGGGGGGGGGGGCATTGGCTTAACTTTAACAAAATACTAATTATTGCAGCAAATAGTGGAGAAGTTGCAGCTGATTGATATGTTCTCTGAAATGCAAACACGTCCCACCTGCACACTCGTAACCATGTGATGTTTGCTCTGTGTGTGTGTGTCTGTGTGTGTGTGTGTGTGTGTGTGTGTGTGTGTGTGCTTGAGCATAAGGGCATGCATAATGCTCAGTGCAGCCCTACAGCACTGCAGAGATTATGTCGCATGATGTTCTGGAGCAACAATATCTCCAAGTGTTGGGTGGGGGTGGGGGTGGGGTGGGGGGGGGGCAGCTTTCTCCCCTTGTCGCAGCATCAGTCAAGGTAAATGTATTCCTCCCTCCTTCATCTCCCTCCCCCTTTCCCTTCCTCTCATTCTCTCTCCGGCGGCTCTTCTCAGTAGCTGCCAATCTTTGCTCCTCTTTGTTTCTTTGTTGTATTTTCTCTACTCACATCTACTTTGAGGTTCAGGAATTGAACCCCCCCCCAATCCTGGGATTTAGCAGAGAATCAGCTCTGCTGCTTCCCCCTCTTTCACCCTAAAGTCTCTCGTGGTGCACCCCTTTTTCTACGCCTCCAAGTAAAAGCAAAGTAATTCTTGAGGATTTTCTTCTCTTGTTTCTGAAAATGCAGGAAACACCTCTTTAGAGTTTCCTTCCATCCCAGCATGCTTCCAGCTCACATCTGCGGTGTCTTCCTCCGTCTTCCCCCTCGTGGTTTCTGGTTTCCTGACAGGGAGCATCGGCGCTCTCACCTCCTCCTCCGGGAGGATACGGTGGAGCTAGTGAGACTCACTGAGTCAGGGCAGACGGTGTCACAGCGTGTTAGTGAGAAGCTTGCTGTGCCACAGCAGCCGGAGGACACCACCCACTGCTGAAACCATGCCTTGTGGACCCGATCGAGTGACATCTCATGGCCGGGCTAAAAGAACATTTGAGCTGCACCATTAGTGCTCAGAAAGCTGTGATACTTCCCGTTGATCCCGGGTCAGCTGCTCTCACATAACCTGAGTGGTAGAAGGTGACTTGGTGCTGACTTGGTCAAAGTGCAGACAGCAGTGTGAGTTCATTTCAAATGTGTGTTTGAACACTTTAAATGCTGCTACTGCAGACAAATTGATTGTTACAAATAATGAACGACCTAATGTAGAAATCCCCACCTATTCCATTGGCATTGATCCTTCTGATGAGCACCTTGATCTCAACAGAAACCTGAGCTCTTAAGTAACTTGTTTATGCTGACTCGTGAAACAAGCATCTGTTGCACTAATGCACACAACTGCATTTTACACTTTCTGCCGTCTTCAGGAGCCGAAAGTCATTCGTCTACACTTTTCAGAGAAATCCACTGCCCCATGGAGGAGTTTAAGTATCTTGGGGTCTTGTTCATGAGTGAGGGAAAACTGGAGCGTGAGATCGATAGGCGGATTGGTGCTGCATCTGCAGTGATGCGGGCGTTGTACCGGTCTGTCGTATTGAAGAGAGAGCTGAGTCAGAAGGCGAAGCTCTCGATTCACCGGTCGATCTACGTTCCTACCCTCACCTATAGTCATGAGCTTTGGGTAGTGACCGAAAGAACGAGATCACGGGTACAAGCGGCCGAAATTAGTTTTCTCCAAAGAGTGGCTGGTCTCTCTCTTAGAGATAGGGTGAGAAGCTCGGTCATTCGGGAGGGGCTCGGAGTAGACCCGCTGCTCCTCCACATCGGGAGGAGCCAGTTGAGGTGGCTCGGGCATCTGGTCAGGATGCCTCCTGGACGCCTCCCTGGTGAGGTTTTCCGGGCACGTCCAACCGGGAAGAGACGTAAAGGTAGACCCAGGACACGGTGGAGGGACTATGTCTCTCACCTGGCCAGGGAACGCCTTGGGATTCCCCCGGAGGAGCTGGCCCAAGTGGCTGGGGAAAGGGAAGTCTGGGCCTCTCGCCTTAGGCTACTGCCCCCGTGACCCGACTCTGGATAAGCGGATGAAAATGGATGGATGGATATGCATAAAAAATTTTCAAAAAAGATTAAAAATATGTTTAAAATGAGGAAAAAATACAAATTGTGATGAAAAATGTAAAAGCTCCAGAGTTTTTTAAAGAACCAAAGCCAGTAAACAGGTGCGACCTAGAAGTTATTTCTTGTACTCCTAAAAAGCCACAGCATCTTTTTGTTTTTCTCTAATGTTGGGTGAAGAAGACTATGAGCTAATGTTGAGTTAATGTTGAGCCAATGATGCCAACAAATAGTTAGCTCTAAAAATATCGCAAGTTACTTTTTCAATTACCAACATCTTGATATGTCAGTGAAAAGTCTTTATCTACTTACCAACTTACTGTGTATGAATCGTCTTGACTAGAATCCCCTTGAGCTAGAAAGAGAGAGAGTAACTTGTCTGTTTGGAAAATAGACTTTGACTTCCTTCTTACATCATACACCTTTAAGTCCTTCCATCCATTCATCCATTATCTGTACCCGCTTGTCCATCCAGGGTTTTGGGGTGCTGGCGTCTATCTCCATCAGCCTACGGGATTACAGGCGGGGTACACCCTAGACGGAATGCCTGTATGCACATTTAAGTCCCAATTTTAAACACAGTAATTTCTGTTTATTTTCCCATTTGGACACAAATTGCATTATTTTTACAATTTTCAAATGATCCCATCTGCTATGAAACTGTGAAAACTCATTTCTTCACCATGGGTTATGATGCCTTCTGACAAGTAGAGTGAGATTTTCTTCACAATCAATAATAATCTCAACTCCAACCAAAACTCAACTCAGAAAACCCCCTCAAACGTTCTCCGTGAGGAGTTTGCAGCCCACTTCAGAGGGAAGGTAGACACTATCAGATGTAACATTTTATCCTCTCAACGTAACGTGGTTTTAAACACATCTGAGAGTGTGTGTCTACCTGAGGAAACACTGAACAGTTTTGTTCTGGTTGAAGCTGACAGTCTTGATAAAGATTTCTCCTCAGTGAGACCCACCACATGAGTCCTGGACCCTATTCCCACTAGGTATTTTTTTTATACTATTTTATGATTCTTTTAGAGATGAGGTTTTAACCATGATTAATTGCTCCCTTCAGACGGGGGTCTTTCCTGCCGTTTTTAAATGGGCGGTTGTGAGGCCCCTGCTGAAGAAGAGCAATTTAGATTTTAATGATTTAAACAATTATCGACCGGTATCCAACTTACCATTTTTAAGCAAAATTTTAGAAAAGCTTGTTTTAATCCAACTCAGTGATTTTATCAACACCCATAATGTCTTTGAAAATTTTCAGTCTGGTTTTAGGGTGAACCACAGCACCGAGACGGCCCTTCTGAAGATTTTAAAGGATTTTACAGTAAATTATGATGCCCGGAGGGTGACTGTGTTGGTTCTACTGGATCTAAGTGCTGCCTTTGACACAGTAGACCACACTATTCTTTTAACTCGTTTGAAACGGATCGGCCTCTCTGGTGCTGTTCACCAATGGTTCACATCCTACATCACAGACAGGACTTTTATGGTGAGTTTGGATACCTGTTCCTCTAGGGTTCATGGGATTACAAGTGGTGTGCCCCAGGGTTCCATTTTAGGCCCAGTGCTTTTTAACCTTTATATGCTCCCTCTTGGCAGTGTCATCAGGAGACACAAGGTGAGTTTCCACAGCTACGCTGATGATACTCAGCTGTCTCTGTGTCTCCTGATGACACACGGCCAATGGACACACTTTTTAATTGCATTTTTGACATCAAATCCTGGATGACAGAAAACTTTCTCCAGCTCAACCAGGACAAAACTGAAGTTTTAGTTATCGGTCCTGAGGCCCAGAGAGAGAAGCTTTTACCAAAATTACAATCACTGTCTCTTAATCCATCTTCACAAGTTAAGAACATGGGTGTCATCTTTGACTCTGAGCTGACTTTTATCCATCATATTAAAAATATCACCAAAATAGGTTTTTATCATCTAAAGAACATCGCCAGAGTCCGCCCCATTCTCTCTCGGGCCAATGCGGAGACACCGATGCACGCTTTTATCACCAGTAGAATAGACTACTGCAATGCCCTGCTTTCTGATCTTCCTAAAAAGAGGATTTCAGGTCTACAACTATTACAAAAGTCAGCAGCAGGACCAGGAGGTGGGAGCACATTACTCCAGTTTTGTACTCACTGCATTGGCTCCCCGTATGTTTCAGGATCGATTTCAAAATACTTTTAACGGTTTCTAAGTGTCTTAATGGTCTTGGGCCTTCTTATCTTCCAGAACTGCTTTTACCGTATAAACCCACGCGGTCTCTGCTCTCCTCTGGCAGCCGTCTCCTTGTCATCCCTAAAGTTAGGACACATATTCACGGTAAGGCGTCTTTCCAGTACTACGGTCCTCGCCTCTGGAACGAGCTGCCAGGGGACCTCAGGGCCGCAGAGAACGTTCATGTTTTTAGAAACAGGCTCAAGACCCATCTTTTTAGCTTAGCTTTTAACTGAATGCTCTCACTTTCTAAATTCATTAATTGCGTAGTTTATTTATTTATTTTATCTATTTATTTTATTTATTTAATGTATTGTTTATTTATACGTGTTTTTTAAACCGGTTTTAACCTTGATTTATGATCAACATTATTTTAATGTCTATATAACTTTTTATATTACAATTCTCATTGTAGCTCTTTAGATTTAATATTTTAACCTTAATTTAACCTTTTTCCAGTGCTTCCTCTGTGGGAGCCCTCTGCCCTGGCGGCGGTGGTCGGCTGTGGCGGCCTGGGTGCTTTCCATGTGTGCCTGGGTGGTAGTGGGGGTCTCTGCCCTCCCTGCCATGGGCGCCCGGTGTCAATGCCTTGGCTGCTGCTGTGGATCTGCTGCTGTCGGGGTGGATGGCTCCCCTGATGGCGTTTCCTTATCCTTATCTTAGCTGGTCTGGCTCATCTGATCTCAGCCAATCGTGTTTTTTACCATGGGGAAGGGGGCATGTATGTGTGTGTGTGTGTGTGTGTGTGTGTGTTATTACGTTTACATGCAGCCAATATCCGGGTTATGATCGGGTTAAGGTCGGTATTCGGGTTTCTGAATTGATCAGAATAACCCGTTTACAAGCATAAATAGAATGAGTTACCCCTAACTTGCTTAACCCGATTTAAATGCGACGGTGGGATAGCGTCAGGACGTATGGACTACGTCCAGATGCAATATGCGTCATTTCCGGTTCTTCTTGTTCCGGTATCCGTGAAAACAACAACATGTTTCCCAGTTCGGAAGAGATAGCGACCGCGTTTGTTTGCACTTTAGTTTCCTCGTCACTCCAAAAGTGTGGTGCTGTGCCACGACTCGCCATGTTGCTCCCAACTTGTTGTTTACTTCCGGTGTTCTGGCGCATACAAGACGTCTCGCTACTCAAATGACCAAGATTCCTTGCGAACAGAGCATGCGCAGAACACACGCTTTGGTGGGGATATCCCGATATGCATTTACACGACCAAACATTCAGGTTAGAAAAGGGTTACCCAAGGTGTAGTAACCGGGTTTTAAAAACCCGGTTATGAGCATATCCGGGTTTTTGGCGGTGTTTACATGGACCTGCGGAACCAGGTTATTGTGAATATTCGGGTTTTAAAGTGTTGTGAAGGGGTTTTTATTGTCAGACTGTTTTTAAAATTCTGGGGATGGGAGGGTATGTGGGAATGTGGGCCTCTGAACTGAGCATGATGGCACCTGTGTTAGGCTCGGCCTCTGCTCTGTGTGCTTCGTCACCACTTTCTCGCATGTTGGTGATCTGTTTGATTATATTTTTTGCCTTATCAAGTTTGTCAACAAACTGTGTCTCAGCTGTCAGTCAATACCATTATGATCGGCACACGCTTTTCCGCATTAAGGATCATATGCAGATTGCTTGTGTTACCTGGGGCAGGTACGCCGAACTTTTCTCTCCAACTTTTGTTTGTGCCACGTCAGCACTGGAATGCTTGTGGCCCTCAAGCCGCCGTGGACGGAGAAGGAAGCGTGGATCTAGAGCTGGAATCCAGTCCAGGCTAAGAAAACATTATGGTAAAACATCTGTATGGAGTGAGTCCAGATTTGCAATAAGCAAGCGATGCCTCCGACCAGTGCCAGTCTATGTGCCACTATGTGGTCCCGCGCAGGCGCCAGCTGTCCCATGTGGCACCACAATCGTGGCTTTCTGACCGGACTTTCCCGTTTTGACGTAGCCGTTCCATACATCCCGTGAGAGGATCCTCCGAGCTGTCCCCTACCAGGCGTAATATGTGAACGGCACCTGCTCACCAGTGCGGTGCCAACCTGCCCAGAGCGCATCAGTGGCCCAGTGCGCGAAGACAGCAAGGATCACCCTGCTGAACGTTCGCTCCATAGCGAATAAAACTTTCATCCTTGGAGATATGTTTAACGAAGAACGTCTGGATCGCATGTGTTTGACAGAAACTTGGCAGAGAGAGCAAGATCACATGCTTTTAAACAAGTTGTGCCCTCCTGGCTGTTCTGTGTTTGGGACTCCGCGCCGAGCGGCGAGGTGGCATACTCGCTGTTATCTACAGGGACTTCTTCTCCTGTCGGCTTATGAACCAACCCTCTTACAACTCCTTTGAGCTGCAAATGGTTAAGGTTGGGAAGACTGACTCATTTTACTGTGTTTTAGTTTATCGTCCTCCTGGTCCTGCACAAATGTTTTTATATGAATTTTCAGAGTTCTTGTCCGGAGTTGTTAAACTTGAGAGTGTTTTAATCCTTGGAGATATGCACATTCATATTGATAGTCCTTCTTGCAAGACAGCATCAGAGCTACTGAATCTCACTGAGTCGTTCCATTTTAAACAGCATGTGTCTGGCTCTTCACATTCGAAATACCACACCTTAGATGTAGTTTTTTCTTTTGGCCTTAATATAGACAAGCTGAAGGCTGTGGATGTTCATTTTACTGATCACTACTGTGTGTATTTTAATCTGTGTTTTAAATTAGAAAGTAAACCTCATAAAGTAATTTCTCAAAGGCAAATTATAAGTCAAACTGCTGTTGAAAAATTCTCCAATCTGTTTCAGTCAGAACGTTTTGATGGTCACAGTGATGCTGATCATTTTATTGACTCATTTAATAGTCACAGTTTGTCCCTTCTAAACGAGGTAGCCCCAGTTAGGGAACAAATATCTTTTACTAAAAACACTATCCCTTGGATGAATGAAAACATCAAGCTGGTTAGGAGATCTTGCCGTAAGGTGGAACGTTTGTGTAAATCTACAAAACTTGAGGTCCACAGATTGCGTTTAAAAGAGTTGATCTCATCGCTCAACGAGTTGATTAAACAGGCCAGATCTTCGTACTTTTCTAACCTTGTGAACATGAACAGGAAAAACCCTAAATTCTTGTTTGACACAATCAGTAAAATTGTTTCACCGCCAGCTTCCATGATACTTGTATTTTCTACTGTGGACTGCAACAGATTTTTAAACTTTTTTGTAAAAAAAAAAAGTTGATGACATTAGGGCTAGTATAACTCCAACCCTTGTCTTAAATTCTAACATTGGTCACTCAGATAGCTTGTGGTCCACATTTATTCCTGTTACTGTGGAGGACATAAAAGCTGCTCTGGAAAAGATGAGGCCTTCTTCCTGCCCATTCCTGTTCCCTCATCACTGCTCTTGAAAGTTTGGGATGTTGTTGGCCCACACATCGCCAAACTTTTTAACATTTCGCTTTCTACTGGGTCAGTTCCAAGCTACTTCAAACAAGCAGCCTTAAGCCCTATTTTGAAAAAGCCCAATTTGGACCCATCTGAACCTGGCAACTATAGGCCAATTTCAAAACTACCTTTTTTGGCTAAAGTTCTGGAGAAGTTGGTGGCAGGGCAGCTGACTACTATTCTGGACCTTATTAATGTTTTATATAAGTTCCAGTCAGGCTTTTGCAAGATGCATTCCTCTGAAACAGCACTGTTAAATGTATCTAATGATGTACTGATGGCGGCAGACTCTGGCCAGTATACTGTACTGGTTTTATTGGATTTGTCTTCAGCTTTTGACACGGTTGACCATAAAATTCTGTTAAATCGACTACACAATGACTTAGGATTTTCTGGTATGGTTCTGAAGTGGTTTTCTTCCTATTTAAATAACAGAACATTCTCTGAATGTGTAAACAAGATTAGGTCTGAAGTCACATCTTTGCTTCACGGTGTTCCCCAGGGCTCGGTCCTTGGCCCAATTTTGTTTCTTTTATATATATTTCCCTCTTGGGGAGATTATTAAAAGCTTTACTAATGTGTCCTACCATTTATATGCGGACGGCATTCAACTGTACTGCTCTTTCAAGGACACAGAGTTTAACAAGTTAGCTGATCTACTTGATTGCATTGAGTGTATTAAGGACTGGCTAGCCAGTAACTGTCTTCAGTTGAACTCAAGCAAGACCGAAACACTGATCATTGCTCCTGAACAGAAAGTGCTTTTAATCAAACAACACCTCGGTTCCCTGAGCTCTGTAAGGCCTGACTTGAGCTGAGCTGAACCGGAGCAAGAGTTCGGGATGTAGCGTGTTTTTAAATCCAAGCGCGGAGTGACTGACGCCAGGCAGATTGACACGTGGTTTGTTCTAGGAGTCAAACCATATAATGACTCGAGAGCACGGCGGCTCCAAAAGGTAACAAGCTGACTTACTTTGAGTCGGCAGGGTAAGTAGCACGGGCTGATCTGGTCAGAACGGGCTGAGTGATCGGGTTGGATCTGGTCAGAACTCGGAGCACAGTTTGGTTAGAATGATGACTCAGTGGTTTGGCGTTGAGCTGTACTTCCTTATGTATTAGATGTGGCGGGTGACATGGACCGGAAGACTGGCGCTGGCAATGCTGGGTAGTGGAGTTTGGTTGGCCTGAGTGGGTGTGTGGTCCTCCCCCGGAGGATGTCGAGGGTTGTGAAGGGGGCAGCGTGACAAGCTCCTCAGTCCAGACCAGTCTCAGAAACCTTGGTGTTCTTTTTGACCAATCCATGTCTTTGAGCTGCCACTCAAAACATTTAGTAAAAAACTGCTTTTATCATTTGCGAAACATTTCCAAATTGAGAGCTTTTACTTCAAAATTGGACTTGGAGATGATTATTCATGCTTTTATTTCTTCTCATTTAGATTATTGTAATTCTATCTTTACTTGTTTTAACAAATCAAATGTCAGTCGTCTCCAGTTGGTCCAGAACGCTGCAGCAAGGCTTTTAACAGGAACCAGTAGAAGGGCTCACACAACACTGGTTTTATCTTCTTTACATTGGCTACTGGTCAAGTTTAGAATTGATTTTAAAATTTTTTTTAGACTTTTAGAGCTCTTAATGGACAAGCTCCACAATATTTATCAGACCTTTTAATCCCTCACTCTTCTGGCCGCACTCTACGGTCCTCGGGTCAAACCTACTGAAGGTCCCTAAGACCATATTTAAAACTAGAGGGAACCTGTCCTTTCAAGCTGTAGCTCCCATACTTTGGAACGCCATGCCCTTGTTTCTTCATGTGGCCGACTCTGTTGAGTCTTTTAAAAAGCAGCTGAAGACACTTTATTTAGACAAGCTTTTATGTAAGTTGACCTTGTGCTCCTGTCCCGTTTTGCCTTTTTATGTATGTTGTGAAGCACTTTGTGATTTTATCTGTGAAAAGTGCTATATAAATAAAGTTGTACTTACTTACTTATGTGGGGCCTTTTTACTTTGTTAAGCACTTTGAGTTGCATGTATTGTATAATTAAGTGCTATATAAATAAAGTTGATTGATTGATTGATTGAGATGTTAGCAAGGCTAAGCCTATCCTGGTCGTGAAAGCCACTACCCTGCATAGTTTAGAGGTTTCCTTGTTCCATCATACTTGATTCAAATAAACAAGCATCTGTAATACTTAAAAAGGTGATTTTATCCAATTATGCAGGACCGTGGACCTCATTGTCCAGTTTTTACCCATAGAGATAATCCATGCTGTGGAAGGATCAGTTAACCTTCTTCTGGTCTACAACCTTCTTTAGATGCTGCATGTTTTCATCTTTAATCCACTTAAACTGCACCACATTCTGCAGGGGAGAGGATTTAAAATGAGACGGCTGTTCACGTGAACCGCTTTTATGCCATCTACACCTAAACGACTGTTTGCTGTGGAGTTTTATTTTTAGCCCGAGAATCACTGAAGATCTTTTCCGTGTGACTGTACACGCGTTTAGAATCCTGCAGCTTCACCAGCCTGACACAAGCAGCCGAAGTGAAGCCACAACGCCGCAGTGCTTCATTCACAGGCTCAGTGTGTGAGCTGCTATGTTCACTCAGATCTTTCCTGTTGCAGCACGTTTCCCCCCTCAGCATGTGTGTGTGTGTGTGTGTGTGTGTGTGTGTGTGTGTGTGTGTGTGTGTGTGTGTGTGTGTGATTGGGGACTGGGAACTACCTTCAGTCAGCTCTTCCACTGTAAAATCTGTATCATATCCATATCAGGTAACACCTTTCCTCCACCACGTGGCGTTAGTTCCTTTGATGACTCAAATCCCTTTCTTGGTAAAACCTCAGCGTGCGAACATGGATATTTAGGCCAATGAAAGATTTTTTTAAGGAGGAATATATTGTGCATTAACAGACCAGCACAGGGATGTAGCTGACAGCATCGTGGTTTCGGACGTGATGTGATCTGATGCTGTCTGATCTCATCTCCTCCCTCATAGTCTTTGACATATTAAACTCAAATGCTGTTATGCAGCATTCTTCATGAGTGCTCCACGCATTGGAGACTAGAGATCACAAGCTCCAAATCAACATCCTCAACCTGAATTACCAGGACCCAAAATAGAACTTTCTGAAGCTTCGGCACCAGAAGATCAAAGCAGATGAAAACAGATCTCAGTGTCCTGTTATTCTCCTTCATGTTTCATCTGCACACCTATTCAGAAATAGATCTTTATGTTATGAATTTGTTAAGAAATATTTCCTCATTCCGGCAGTTTACATGAAACCCTCATCCACTACAGGCCTTAAATGTAAAGGTCTGGAACTGCTTACACATCACCCTCCTTCATGCCTCATCCATCTTGGCTGTATTGATTTGTGGCCAGGAGAGAGCAGCGCTAGTCTAGTAGAAGCTAACTGTTAGCAACCCCCCAACATGGCCAAACGCGTTCCGGCTTCTGTTGTTTGTAGAGAAAAAACACCAGTGTTCCATTTTTTATCCAAGAGGGAAGATTGAATGATGACGTCAAAAGTGTTGCCTTGCTATTAGCCAATCAGAGGTGAGATGTTTTCATATCATGAATACTGACAGCCTCTTTTAGAAAACAATTGCCGAGCCAGCATCAGGGAGCCTTATGGCATTCATAAGTGGTCAGAACGTGGCGGTATAAAAGGTAGATTACACAATGGCGGTATAAAAGTGGTCATTGGGACCCAGGGCACCTGTGGCTGCATTGTAGCTCATCTCCAGTGTGTGAATGGATGAATGATGCACTGTAGTGTAAAGCGCTTTGGAGTCCTCTCACTCTGAAAGGTGCTATACAAGTGCGGCCCATTTATCATAATCATTCATCAGCGCTGCTGCGGACTTCCTTTTAGCTTGAAAATAACTTGATTTTTATTGTGATCGAAACCACGCTCATTAAGTTTTTTTTAACAAGCCGCTCCTAAAGGTGTCTGTCATCCACATTCCCCGTGCAGCCTCAGGTGATCTGACCTGCAGCTCGAACGGAGAGATGCTCCTGGAGTTCTGCATGCCTCCAGTTTATCATGTCAGCTGGTTCTGTTCAAATGCAAAACTCACGACCCATGATTACTTTCATTTTCAGATAGTTTCCTACCGGAGCTCGGCCGTGACTCCCAACGTGAGCATGACACCTCCCTCTGTCGCGCCAAGGTGTGCTATGCATTCACAAGTCTGATATTCGAGCAATATTACCAAGCACACCCCCACCCCGTTGTCACCCTCACCCACCAACACCCTCCCCGGACCAGATGGCACACTCTCACACACCCCTACCCGCCCCACTCTCACACATGAAGTAATGCAAAGGTTGGTAGCCGTGTGAGTTAGAGCCACTTTAGATTAGCTGTGGCAGCCATCTTTATCTGATTGACTGAGACCCTTAGACAAATAAAATTCCCAAATTTTCCAACTATTTAGTGATTTTTTTTCAGTAACTTAACACTTTTGGAAATGCTGACATGAAAACATACAATGTTTATAGTGTGTTTGAAGAGCAGTGGGTGTTACAGTGGGCCCATACAGAAGCATGACCCGCTCTAGCACCTTTCTGAGTCAGAGGACACCAAATGTACTCTACAGTGTAACATAGACGAAGGCCATGTATTTGTCCGCAGCCTGCTTCATCCGTTTGCCAGAGGTTAACTTTACAAAACGGTACAACAGTGTATCATTCCTCATTTCACAAACTGATGGTGATGAGCTACAATGTAGCCACAGCTATCCTGGGGCACACTGACAGAGGCGAGGCTGCAGAGCACAGGCGCCACCGGTTCCTCTGACCATCACCAGCAGGCAAGGTGGGTTGAGTGTCTTACCCAAAGCACTCGCAAGTACCCCAGTCCTTGTACTGCAGTTGCAGTCAGAGCAGGAGGCAATCACCCCTCTGTCTCCAGATGTAAAAGGAATCCTGCTCTGGCTGAAAGTAAAAAGACTTTTGTAATGTCCAAGGGGTGGTCTATTTGTGGCCCTTGGATTAATCTTTTTTTGAGCAATACAAAGCAAAAAATCATCATAAAAGTATGTCTGTCTTTTGTAATTAAAAAAATGTATTTTTTTATTGATCATAGCAGTTTCAAGGAACGTGTACAGCCAATGGCTGCTTTTCTTTACTTCTTCCGGCTCTTGGAGGGTGCAGACGCTTTTTTCCTCCTCTCCTCCATATCTTATCCTCAAGGCCTTTGTCTGTCTGTGTGTGCTGGGTGCACGGCTGCTTCTGCATTTTTCTGGAAATTGGAAACTGAAATTCACTTAAATGGATCTCGTCAGCTGGTCTCTCAATGCGATTGATAAAAATTTTTCAACAATGAGAACGGGAGAAGGCGCTCCCGGATGCCCCGCCGGCACAGACCCAGTTGGACACATCATGGACTCCTGGAAACAGTGGAACTTGATCTGTCTATCTCAGCTGTCTGTGGAGGACTCTGATGACAGGTGGATATTCGTGGTGTTGGTGTCAGGTATCCTGCTCATTGGCCTTGGAGGCTACCTGGCTTACCAGAAAATTAACGAGCTGTCGAGGAATATTGGCCTGATCCCGGAGCTCAGAGAAGGATTGCACCGCGCTGTGAATTCACAGACTCAAATAATTGTCGAGATGAATCGTAAGCTTAGAACTTTGGCGGAGAATCCTTCTTTGGTGCAAAAGATGGATGCCATAAAGGAGAGAGTGGACGAATCAGCACGGATTGGGATAGATTGATGTCCATTATTGGGATTTTGAGAGGCTGAGGACCAACAAACTGTAAGACAGAGAGGAAATTATCTCTGTCTGGCCCCAAAACAATTTCTAATCGGAATCTGGTGTCCTTGAGCCTGCAAGGCTCCAACGAAAACTCCCCCCTCAGAAGATATGTGGAATGTGCCGTCGCTATGGCAACTCAACTCTGTATTCTTTCCCAGCCTGGGCGGGACTGCGGGAAGGCCGCTGAAACATTCCAGGGTCACTACAACCCTACAACCCTCAATGTTCCTCCCCCCATTCACACTGAGGTGACATGTGCTGCTTCTATCGTGGCTGCAGGACTGAAGTAGGGATGGTCCCAACCCACCACCCCACCTAGTGGACACTTATGTTGTGTTGTCTGAAGTCTGTTGCATCTCTGTTTGAGGTGTTTTTTGCAGAGCAAAGCTGCCCTCCTTGGTGGAGGGTAACTCTGAAGTGCCTTTTTTCCCTCCACCTGAACCAATCCTCATGTTACCCTCTTATCTCTATTAAGGTAGCACGACTCAGGGTTGCGAATGACCACAGTCACTAATTCTTGTCATGTATCTTGCCCATGTATGTCTGATCTCTGAATTGTGTGTACTGAAACTCTAATTTCCCTCTGGGATTAATAAAGTATCTTTGATTTGATTTGATTCTTACTGAGGAGTTGGCAGTACTCTTTACTGATAGTCTCACCTTAAAATGCCCTACTAATCTCTCTTTAGTTTGCAGTGTTGCAAAAATATTCAACTTCTAGCCAAGTATCTCCTTCCACTTTCATAGTAATCTGCTCCGACAGTAGAGAGATTCTGCAGAGCATCGCCTGTGGCTGTCAGTGTGCTCTACAAGGACTCTCGTAGTAAACTCTCCTAACAAACAGTTCTGAGGACTCCCCGAGGGTTAAGAAGGACTGTTAATCCCAACATGGAGCAGTTAAGAGGACCTGCAGGTTTGCATTCACACCATCTAATAATGATGTGGTAATGTTGCAATTAGCTAGCAGTCAGCATGGCCGTGCCACCATTCTCTAGCAGTGAGTGCAGTTTTAATGGTGCAGGTGCTGTAATTGCATTCGGTTTGCCGAGCCAATCAAGTATCAACCAGTCTTGTTGCAGGTGTTGTTTATGTGTTTATTTATATATTGTCATGTTCAGATGAAGAAAATTTTCCTGAATCTTAAGTAATTGTGTCAAGGGGAGATGCAAAGACACGACGTCCTATTTACCTTGTGGATAATTGAGTGCTCCAAATCGCTGAATTCCAGATCTTATATGGTGTCAGTCACTAGCTGCTTGAACTGGAACAGCACCCAGAGGGGACCAGATTGAAGCTAGCTCCTCTGGGGTGGGGGGTTAGGCTGTGTTCCCAGATGGGTCTGCTCCAAGACATCTTATTTTAGGATCTGAAATGTGTTACTAAGTAAATATTATAAACTATTACCACATTAACTGCTTCCTGAACAGCCTCAGCTGAGAGAAATGGCTCTGACTTCCTTAAGAGCCGATGAGCTAACAGCTAGTCTGAGAATCATTTTATTCAATTATTATTTAAACTCCTTCATGATAAGTAATTCCACATTTTATGCTGACTTACATAATATCTTATGGTTCTCTACCAGAGTATACATTACTAGGAACATTTAAATGTTGCACTTCTGCAATGTTTAAACTTCTTGTATTGTTGAAAATTTGTATCAAACCACTTCTGGCCTTTAGGTTTCTAGAAGGAGTATTAACGGGATACTAAGCTGTTAGGCTTGCTTTTAGCACCCCCTAGTGACTGTTAGTTAAACTGAAAATGAAACTTATCTCCTCGCTGTGTGTTTGTCCCTTAAACACCTTAATCTAACAGCTGAAATGTCTCCCCAGCCTTTTTTAGTGTCTAGAGGAGTGATTCATCACTAAATTGAACAAATCAGCTGTGGCCATGATCTAAAACATACAGCAAACTTGCTACTACTAGCGGACTACGGTGCTGGCATGTCAGCTCCATACGTTCAACAGGGACTGGTACTCTGAAGTTGCAAGTACAATCTTTTTTGGCCACAGAGGGGGGTGGGGTCTGGGTGACATTCAATAACCGTGTAGTCATCTTAGCACATATTGGTTCAAGAAAATTATTTGAAAATATGAAAAAGTTGCATAGTATGCCTTTCAGATTAGTACATTCATCAAAAATCTGCCATATTCTGTCCTATACGTGTCTACTGCCCTCTGGTGGAGAACCTACAGATCGCAAGGGCCAATTTTATTTTTTCATTAATTGTATTATAACATAATTTCATAATAAAATACAACAAAATGTTATTTTGCAGTGAAACTAATCTTATCCAAAGATAATTTTTATAAATATTATTATTTCATATTTCAGGAGAGAGGATTATAAGACACCTTTCGTCAAACATTTTGACAGGTCTATTGTTCTTTGACCTTTCATTCCTATTGTTCATTTGACCCTTGACCTTGCCCCCCCTTCCTATCATTAATCAAATGGACAGGTGTATTGTTCAATCTTTGCCCCCCCTTCCGTATCATTAATCAAATGGACATGTGTATTGTTAATTGTCCAGATGGGCTAGACCCCCCACGCCGCATCATCAATGGCGTATTGTTGAACGTGTCCAGATGGTCTAGACCCCCCACGCCGCATCATCAATGGCGTATTGTTGAGCGTCCATGATATCCCACGTCATAGGCTAATGTGTGTAATGGTGTGTGGTTTCTTTTTGTGATAGCCCATCGGTTCCCACAGCCCCTCCCTTCTGAGTGTAATCCTATTGTGTTTAACTCTTTAAAAGCTCAGATCTGTCCGAATGGTGAAAAGCCGAGCTCTAAGAAAAAATGATGAACCGCTCTGAGCAGAATGCCTCAGCCGAACCGGACAAGTTCTGCCACCATACAGGGCTTCACGAGGTAAAAGAGGAGCGGGCGGTGGATCAAATCTTGAGACAAACTGTTTCACGTTGGATTTCGTATGTTCAGTCTTAAACTTTGTGTTTAAATGTGTAAATATTTACATGCAGCTCACTGACACTTTTTGACCAGAACTAAAACTATTGTGTAAAACTCTCTGTCCAGCAGCACATCAAATTAATGGCTGTAAGCACACACACACACACACACACACACACACACACACACACACACACACACACACACACACACACACACACACACACACACACACACACACACACACACACACACACACACACTTCTCTAAGAAGTAAAAGGATTACATTCAAACATTTGTCTTTGACTAAACCATTCAAACATTTCTATCACTTCACAAAAGCAATGGTTTACCATCCTAAACCATTTATGGTCCTGTTGTAAACCACCATGCATTCTCAAGCCTATAAGAACAAAAGTTGAACCTTACCTCAGCGTGAATGAAATGGTTGTACGTTTCCTCAAAGTTAAAGAATCTGTTTTTGTAGTAGCAGACAAGATGGTATGGTCTGCTAGCTCTCGAGTGAGTGACAGAAGCTGAAGTCAATGCATGAACTTTTGCAGCCTTTTGCTGAACACACACAAACTCTTCAGAGTGACACAATGTCTATGTCATTAATACTCTCTTTGAGATGTTCACGTTGGATTTCGTATGTTCAGTCTTAAACTTTGTGTTTAAATGTGTTATTTACATGCAGCTCACTGACACTTTTTGACCAGAACTAAAACTATTGTGTAAAACTCTCTGTCCAGCAGCACATCAAATTAATGGCTGTAAGCACACACACACACACACACACACACACACACACACACACACACACACACACACACACACACACACACACACACACACACACACACACACACACACACACACACACGCACACACACACACTTCTCTAAGAAGTAAAAGGATTACATTCAAACATTTGTCTTTGACTAAACCACTCAAACATTTCTATCACTTCACAAAAGCAATGGTTTACCATCCTAAACCATTTAAGGTACTGTTGTAAACCAGCCTGCATACTCAAGCCTATAAGAACAAAAGTTGATCCTTACCTCAGCGTGATGCTTTTTAAGATCTGTTGAGCTTTCTTAAAGTTCATTCTAAACAATTTTGCACGGCCAGCGACTTCTGACAAAGCAAATGACTTCTTTTTTTTTTTTTGCAGGTGGCGGGAAAGTTTTAAAAAACAAAGAACTGGTTGAACCAAATCGTCACAGAAACAACACACAAAAAGCAAATTACTTTTTTTTTTTGCAGGTGGGCTGTATTGAAAGAGTGGCGGGAAAGTTTTAAAACAAAGTTCTGGTTCATTCTAACCAAGTCGGCATGGTAACAATTCACAAAAGCAAATGACTTGCTATTGTTTCAAAGAGCTATTTAGGTGAAAGCTTAACCATCGCCTCCTGCCTTTAGTGTCACATTTTGTTTTCACTGTCACACACACACACACACACACACACACACACACACACACACACACACACACACACACACACACACACACACACACACACATTGCTTCCTGCCTCAGAGAAAAGATTTGATCCATTTTGTAGGACCTATAACAGCTGAAATAAATAAAAAGCTGTTTATGAGTTTGTTTTTTGGGAGGGGTGGATTAGTAAAGTCTCAGAGCAGACGTACCTCTGGTCAAACCTTTAATGACATACCTCCCAGAATAGTTAAACTAAGGCACATGCATGCCGTAAACGGATTTACACACGAGTGAAAGAGCTGCTACATTTTAACCAAAACATGAGCAAAGAATAAGAATAAGAAGAAGAAGCGATGGATACGTGTTTTGAATATAGCCTTCCTCTGCTAAAAACAACGTTCGAATTGAGACATGATGAGATTTCAGGAAGAAATGTCCGGTATTATTTTTTGGATCGTAAAGGTTTTTTTATTTCTGCTCCAGGGAGTTTTGACGAAGCAATGGATACGAGCACACACACACACACACACACACACACACACACACACACACACACACACACACACACACACACACACACACACACACACACACACACACACACACACACACACACAACTCTAAACAACCATTCATACATTTGTCTACCTATACAACAAAGCAAATGACTCTGTATTGTTTATAAACATTTTTTTTTCGACCAATCGCAACCGTTTTCTATTCAAGATTTTTTTAAACAGCTGTATAAAATGTAAAAGCGCATTTTCGGAGTCGTGATTTGAGGTGTAACAAGCTAAGATGACGGGTAAGTTTTTAACTCAAGACGCAAATCTTTTTTTTCTCTTTCTGGTTTAACATCTTTATTTTCAGACGCTATTGTCATATCGGACGGCGAGTGGGAAGAAATTCCTATTGAGGAATTAACTTGTAAGACACCGGTACCTCTGGATGATTTGTCTAAAATTAATCGTGCGGTCGAGAATCTGAGTGAGTGGATTTTATAAATATATACGTAACGTTCTTTTCTTCAACTGAGAAATATCTCATTTTACAGAAAAGGAGGGGGTTCAACCTTACCCCGGAAGTGATAACTTTTACCCAACCACGCCTCCATCCACCAGCCGAACCGTCTTACATTCGTATCAGCCCAGCCATACCGTCAGATCACACGGGAATGCGAGCGTGAAAGCTGTTCGTTACAGGACCGTCACGCCGCAGACGATCCTCGAAGCTGGTAAGTGATTACAAAATAGCGATTAATAAGTCAGAGATGTGTCGTTCATATTTATCGTTTTTATTCTTCAGAGCAACGTCCGACGGCCTACGCACCCCCAATATCTCAGCCCCCACCACCTCCAACCCCTTCTCATGCGCGGACGGATGGTAACGATAAAAAAACAACTGATTAATAAGTCAAAGATGACTCGTACACATTTACCGTTGTTTTTTTATCCTTTCAGAACAACATCAGACAGCCGCTTCAATATCTCCGCCCACACCTCCTCCTCCTCCTCCCCCTTCTCCTGCACAGGGTAAGAGATATATAAAAAGGTGGTTATTTACTTCAAAGATGATTCGTTCATATTTTTTCATTATTTTTATTCTTTCAGAACAATCCGACAGCGACACTGAAACCGCTGAACGTGGTCCTGAGCAGCCAGCCGGTAAGCTGCTTCACAAAAAGCTCCGCATAGTATATTAAATTTTTAAGTAAAAAAAGATGTTTTTTATCCTTTCAGAACAACCCACGACCGACGAAGAGAACGCACCACCTCCTGCACCTGTACAGAGTAAGTTAAATTTTATATATAATTTATTAAAAGCTCGTTCATTTTATTTATTTTTATTTATTTTTTTCATCAGAAAAACGACTGAAGAAAAAGAAAAACATCCGTCTTTCACCACTTCAGAGATTAAACAGGATGAAAATGGCCTACTTGCTTCTGCAGGTCAATTCTGGCCTGGTCGAAGTGGTCCAACAAGTGCTCGCTTTGTAAGGAGGACGCAGATTTTTTTCTTCATTTTTAGTAGGTTATTAATGTCTTTTGTATCATGAGTGAAAATTGGTTTGACGACCTTTCAGATTTGTTTGAAGTAGATGGTGAATTAAATGTAGATTTGTTAGATCGAATTTTAGCCAGCCAAAATCCCTCAGATGAGGCCGATAATTTGGTGTTAAATGACTGGTTTGATTTAAGCGGACTGAGTGAAGTAGATGAATTAGCTTCAGATAGTGAGATCTTAGCATCCCAAGCCGTTTCAAACGAGGTCGATCAAATTCTAGCAAATTCAGATTCGCCTTCATCAGAAGCTGTAGATGAAATATTGAGACAATTAGAACACCAGCAGCACGTAAACGAGGTCGATCAAATTCTAGCAAATTCAGATTCGCCTTCATCAGAAGCAATAAACGAAATTTTGAGACAAATAGAGCACCAGCAGCGCGTAAACGAGATCGATCAAATTCTAGCAAATTCAGATGAGCCTTCATCAGAAGCAATAAACGAAATTTTGAGACAAATAGAACACCGGCAGATCGGAGGGAGCGTAAACGCAGCTTTTAACCAGCGTGAAATTAGAGAGAGAGTGTCTTTTCAAGCAATCAACGACCCAGCCGAGTTTTATATTAATCTGATGGAAATATTAAACAGGTTTGCTGAAAGAGGAAGCCAGATCGCGCGTCCCAACGATAGAGTCCAGTTTGAAATTAATACTTTACACACGACGCACCATGTTAATTTTAATTATGACGGATCAAATATGTTAAATCAGCTTCAGTATTTACTGGATCTGTTAGTCCAATCAAATGAAGCATTAGAGGCTGACAACGAGTTTAATTTCAGACTGCAAGTGATAAATAATCCGTCCGGCGGAGGGAAACGAAAAATCGAAACCATTCTGGATCACGAATTAGTCAATAAAAAACGAAACCATCTCATTTGTCCTCCAGAGGCCAATCAGCCGTTGTGTTTTGCGCTAAGCATAGCCGGCCTGTTAAATCCCTCAGCGAGAGATACAGAATTATTGAATGTGGCTAAAAATATTCATCAACAGGCAGGGCTTCAGGAGCAATCAACCGTTTCATTTAGCGACGTGATTCGATTTGAAAATATTGTTCAAAGAAAAATAATCATTTTTTACAGATCCGACAGAATCATTTCTAAATTTGAAACAGATTTTAGCGATCGAACAAATCCGTTGTTCATTTTGCTAATGAACCATCATTATTACGGCATAAAAAATATTAAAGGTTTCTTAGGAGCCAAATATTTTTGTTCATGGTGCTTTTCCGCTTATAATAACATAAACGGACATCACTGTAAATGGTTCTGTCGCGTGTGTAATACCGATTTATGCAAACGGACAGAAACGTCTCTCATCACATGTTCGGATTGTAATCGAATATGCCAAAATGTAATATGTTTTCAAACTCACAAAACACCTGTTTTCAGGCCTCAAGCAAACAGGTTAGTTTCTCCTTGCGAAATGTTTAAAAAATGCACCATTTGTAAACAAACTTATTACATCGCCATGGGTGGAAATGGTTCACAGCACGTTTGCTCAGCGACCAAATGCATCGTTTGCAAACAGTCGGTGGTCACGGACGATCATCGCTGTTTTATTCAGCTTGAAAAAAAAGATGACGGTTTAACGGAAAAGGTTATTTATTACGACACTGAAACGTTTACGGATCAGAACGGTGTGCATACACCTTTTTTAATCTGTGCAAAATCCGATTCAGGCGACGTTTGGGAGAAATTTGGTTTAGATTGCATTAAAGATTTTATTATGCAGATGCGTCGTCCTAAATTCAGCAATTATACATTTGTTGCACACAATGCGCGTGGATTTGATGCTTATATAATTTTGAGCGCTATGTGTCAATTAAAAATTGTTCCCAAAAATATACTCATGCAAGGCTGTAAAATCCTGAGTTTTCACGATCCAGACTTTGGGTTGAGATTCATTGATTCCTTAAGTTTTCTCATGATGAAATTAGCCAACCTTCCAGCTGCTTTGGGCTTTACAGATAAAACTAAAGGTTATTTTCCTCACAGATTTTCATCGCTTGAACATCTGAATTATAAAGGACCTTACCCAGATGTCAGCCATTATGGGTTTGAACAAATGTCTCCAGAGCATAAAAAAATATTTTTAGAATGGTACACCGATGTGTCTAAACAGCAGCTGTTTGATTTCAGAAAGGAGGCCGTGTTTTATTGTAGAAACGATGTGGAAATTCTGCGTAAAGCATGCGGTATTTTCAGAGAGGAGTTTTTTAATGAAACAGGTATCGACCCGCTGAAATCTGTCACGATCGCTTCAGCTTGCATGCGCGTGTTTAGATCAAAATTCCTAAAACCAGACACATTGGCCATTCCTTGTCCGCTCGGTTATCGACCGCAACAAAAACCATTTTCAAGTTCAAGCATCGTGTGGTTGGAATGGGTTTCACACAGTCAAAATGTAGACATTCAACACGCTTTAACGCCTTTGGGGGAGTATAAAGTGGGAGATTTTTATCTCGACGGATATGCTGTGATTTCAGGCGTCGAACAAGGGTTTGAGTATATGGGTTGTTTTTTCCACGGCTGTCCAAAATGTTTCTTACAGTCATCCATATGTCCTCTGAGAAAAATCACTTTTGGTGAAATTTATGACAAAACCGTCGAAAAGCTTCAGTCGTTGGAAACTGTGCATCGATTAAAAATGAATGTCATTTGGGAACATGATTGGCAGGAGATGGTAAAAACTGATCCGGACGTGAAACAGTTTGTCTCAAGATTTGACCCCCCGCCGGCTCCTCTCTCACCTCGTGAAGCCCTGTATGGTGGCAGAACTTGTCCGGTTCGGCTGAGGCATTCTGCTCAGAGCGGTGAAAAAATCCACTATGTGGATTTTACGAGCCTGTACCCTTATGTAAATGCCACACAGGCTTACCCCATAGGCCATCCCAAAATTCATGTTAAAAATTTCAGAGATCCAAGTCACTATTTTGGCTTGATTAAAGCTGTCGTTTTGCCACCCAGAAAACTGTTTTTCCCTGTTCTGCCTTTTAAAACATCCAAAGGTAAACTCGTTTTTACACTGTGTCGCACATGCGCTGAAATGAATAATCAATCTGATTCTTGTTCACACAGCGCGTCTCAACGTGCTTTGACGGGCGTTTGGGTGAGTGTAGAGTTCAATTACGCTTTGGATTCAGGTTACAGTCTGGTGAAAATGATTGAAGTCTGGGATTTTGAGAAAAGCAGTAAAGATGTGTTCGCAGGTTACATTAACACGTTTTTGAAGCAGAAACAACAAGCGTCTGGTTTTCCTGAAGGATTGATTGATGATGAGTCGAAAAGAAAATACATTCAGGACTACCAACTTCGTCAGGGAATACTATTAGATGCGTCCAAGATTCAGCACAATCCTGCTAAGCGTGCCATTTCAAAATTATGTCTCAATTCACTCTGGGGAAAGTTTGGTCAAAGAGATGATCTTGTACAAACCACATTTGTTCAAAAACCTGATGAATTTTTTGACATTCTGTTTTCAGGGAGATACAATGTTAAATTCTTCAGTTTTCTCACTTCAGGAGCTGTTCTGGTGCAACACAGTTTGGCAGAAAAATGCCTAACGACTCCTGGCAGAAGCAACAACATTTTTATAGCTGCATTCACCACAACTTATGCCAGATTGAAATTATTAAATGCGTTGAACAAACTGGGAAATCGCGTCATTTATTACGATACAGATTCTATAATTTATTCTGTCAAAGAGAATGAGTGTGTTTTACCAACAGGACCGCTGCTGGGGGATCTAACTGACGAACTTGGAGGCGATTCCATCACGGAATTTTCATCAGCCGGTCCAAAAACGTATGCTTACAAAACCCGGGACCGCCAGCAGGTGGTGATAAAGGCTAAGGGTATCACACAGTCATTCATTTCATCTGATCACATCAATTTTGACAGCTTAGCGCTGCTGGTTGAGGGGTATGTGGCTGGAGAAAGGGGAAGATTTTTGCAAACTCAACAGGATGTCATCAAGAGAGATAAAAAAGATCTCACTCTCGCGAATGTTTCATTTGTGAAAAGGTTTCGTGTGATTTTTGATAAGCGGAGGTTATTTGCTGACGGCTGTACAGAACCATTTGGGTATTAAAAATGGAAACTGATTTTGACGCTAGACTAAAGTCTCCATTCAGTGCACAAATTGCTGGTCCGTCAGGCTGTGGAAAAACCTTTTTTGTAAAAAGTATTTTGGAAAATTGTATGCAATGTTTAACTGAAATGCCAAAAAACATCGTGTGGTTTTTTACATCTTATCAACCTATGTATGATGATCTTTGTAATAAAAGTATTCAATTCATTCAAGGTCTCCCGCTTTCATTCGAGGATGATGATTTATTTCCATCGGGTCAAAACCACTTGGTGATCTTGGATGACATGATGTCTCAAACCTCCAGCCATCCTGGAGTGCTAAAATTATTTACGCAGCTGAGACATCACAGAAATATGAGCGTCATTTTAATCACTCAAAATGTTTTTCATCAAGGAAAACATAGTCGTTCCATCAGCTTAAACACCAATTATTTGATTTTGTTTAAAAACCCTCGAGATAAATTGCAAATCAATGTTTTAGCAAATCAAATATATCCTACCCAAAAAAGATATTTCATGGAGAGTTTTCAAGACGCTACGTCAGAACCGTACGGTTATTTAATTGTGGATTTAAAAGCGGAAACGCCAGAATCTTTCCGTCTCCGTACGGGTTTACTTCCGGATCAGCTCACCGCGGTGTATTTGCCTAAAACAGAGCCATGTCAGCCCGGATAAAACGCAACGCCAAGATTCTACGTGCTTTGTCACGTATGAAGCATCGCCAGCGTCAGGAGTTTTTAAAAGGGTGCTCCGAGGACGTTCTCAAGGCTTTGTGTGAGATAGCTTTAAACGTGATCAAAGGAAATATACGTCTGTCGCCGCGTCAATTTCGAAAGTTGTCTAAAAGCAAAACGGTGCTCAGACAGTTGACTCATAACAAAACTAGCCTTTTTAAAAAAAAGAAGCTTTTAGTCGGCCAGAAAGGCGGATTTCTACCCATACTACTAGCAGCCGCTGCGCCTCTGATCGGCGAACTGATAGGTGGCTTAATAAGGAAATAAACGATGGCTTCTCAAAAAATGTTTATGGTGACCCCCCAACAATTACGTCAGCTTGTTAAACCTACGATACGGGACGTGGCTGAAGAGAATCTTGACTCTGAAATGAAATTAATTATGCAGGAGACGGGATTAACGCCGTATGAGAAAATTAAAAAATACAATGCGCTGCTACAGCGTTATCTGAAGTTGATGAAAAGCGGACTACACGAAAGCGCAACTCCCACTGAACCGCCCACTGTGACGGCTGAGCCTACGTCAGCTGTAGAAACAGCGGCTGACACGCTCATTAATGAAACGCTACAGAATCTTCCTGTGCGCGGAAGAAAAAACGCCGAGTACCTGCTGAAAATGACACGATTAAACTGGACTCCGACGGGGGAATTTAAATATAAAGGCGATGTGCAGAAAGGATCGCACATCCTTGACTTGATTAAAAGCATCAGCAACCCGTTAAAAAAACATCCACAATCAGAACCGACGGGTTGGACTCCTTTCCTAAAAACTCTAGTAGAAAAAAATGTACCCTTATCTATCGTGTCCAATCCGCTAGCGAAACGTCAGATTACGCAACTCAGGAACGGAGGGGCTGTACTTCCGGATTCTGAAGACGTTTTGAAGAAAAAAAAGAAAAAACCGAGGAGAAATATCATTTTATCACCAAGCTGGAGCGATGTCCCCACATTGAAGAAATGGATCAGCTTTACACCTTAACTCTCTTGTTTGTTCAATAAAACTTTATTCAAAACAAATTTCACAGTCCGTGACATTCTTTAAACATTTCAAGAGTACAATTCACCTGTGTGTAGTATACATCATGACGTTTGATGCAATTTGAAAATTTTTTAACAAAATGATAAACCATAGCATCATTTTTATCTACATTTTTATGATATTTAGACAGAATTTGTTTCAGAGAAAGTCCACAAGCCTTATGACACAGGAAAAAAACACAATGCTGGCCACAACGGTCGGATGCAAAACTCTGTAGCTGACGATCCTGATATTGTATTCGTGAACAACGTTCTGTTAGAAAATTCAGGATGTTTTCAGGGTAATATTTAAATTCAGGCGATAGACCGTAAGAGTCAAAAAATGTCCCGAGGCCATTTTGTTCCACAGCTAGCGCCAACCAGTGTTCACCGGGTAAATGGACAGGATGAGTGTTTACCACAAAGTAGGCCGGTAGTCGAATGTTTTTTGGGACGGTAGACAGCTGATCAGACGCGTACACGCCACCAAAATAATCTCCCAGCAGGTTCGATAATATGCCGTCCAATTCGTGATTATCCATTAATAATAATCCACCAATACCTCTCTCTTTGAGTTTATCTCCAGAATGGAGTCGTAACACGCATACACAATGAGTGTAGCCGTGGCTCTCAGAGGTTCTCCAAAGCGCATCTCCATCCTCAGGTTGCCGGTGGAAACGGTTGAAAGCGCCTCCGAGTCATCCGCTGTGTTCAGATTAAAGGCAAAGAGTGTATACCCCTGTTGATATTCCAACCTATTAATCGATAGAGGCAAATCTTTCAATTGTCTTGAAGTGGCTGTAAACAGATTATAAAATTCTCTGACCGATGTTCCCTGGTAAAAAGTAGGTTGGAAGGCTTTCGATGGAATCTGTTTTCCGTCTCTGGACAACGCCAGATATTCCACATTCATGTGACGAAAATTAAAAGGCGAAAGATCTCGACGTCCTGTGTAAGCTTCGTGATCCACTAATCCTAAGACGATATATTTAGGAATGGCGCCGAGAAAGAGGTTCTCCAGATTACATATCCTCGAATTTTGTGGAATGGAATAAGTTTTGACGGTCACGCGTGAGAGCGGGTACATGGCGTTTGCTTTTAGTAAAGCAGACTCGTGACCCAAACGTACGGCGGGTGAAATATTAACTTTCTTCACAAAAAGCGATGCACCCAGCAGTTTCAGCTTGTAGGTGGAATCACGCGCCCCCATCAGACAAAACGCATCACACGCGCGTGTCAGTTTAATTCTGAGATCGACGGAATTTAAAAGAAGTCTTTCACAGAAAAATATATCAGAATGCAGGGGTCCTATCAGATCCACTTCTCTGGAGTTTTCTGTAAAAGTCGCTCGTTGATTAAGGCCTAAATTGCGTCCGTTAATTACAACGGTGGAATCGTGCGCGCCTGCGGTGTCTTTGAAGAACAATCCCGCGCTGAATTGAGAATTCAAACTCGCTTCAGAAAAGTTCAGCAGGGTTTCGATGATCGCTCTGTAGGGGTGCGTGGCGCTGGACTGTGAAATCAGACGATCGCCGAGAACCACGTCACATTGTGAGAAAATCGTGTTTATCGGGTAATTAATCAGACCGGTGGCAGCACCATCATCTAGCGGGCTCCCGTCATCGTTTGTAATTTTCACCCGCAAAAATAGAAGAGTGTCGTTTAAATCCAAATATTTTTCTCCATCTCCGGGGACAAAAAATTCTACAGGCCCGCCGTCCGTCAGGGCCGCTATGGGTAAAATTTCGCTGTAGATCTTATCTTCGATAGACAACTGAGTCATGGGTACGGTGAAGAGATCCAGTTCACTCAGCGTACATTCTGACGATTTGCTGTGGAGCAGTGACATGATTAAAAAATATCAGAGCCCGTCTGGCGAGACTTCTTCCTCTTTTGCTTGCGTTTTGTAACTGGAGCTTTGATGCGTCGGTCGCTTCGTGATGTAGATGTCTTTAAACGCCTGCCGGGGGGTCTTTTGCGAACACGCCTCGACAGAACCATGAGGCCTGACCCCTCTTGGGCATTAGGGTCATTGATTTTACCGACGGCTCTCGTCAACACATCTGACACGATTCCTGTAGCGGCCTTTTTGAGATGCGGTTTAGCCAGAGCAAATCCTTTTTTAACAAAAGGTGATATGAATCGAAACAGTCTTGAAAATATCGATCCAAAGCCACGTCCGTACATATAAGGAACACCGCTAAAACCTGGTAAACCATGACCGGCCTGAGTGACGTAATAATTGATAAAACGGTTGGGATCGTTTCTCTGCAGGTGATAAATCATGTCTGCAAGACGTGCGAGTGTAACTGACTCTCTCACCCTGTTTCACGAGCGTTATATTATTGTATTTCTCTGATGTGCGGGCCTGAAATGAAGCCTCACCGTTGTTTTTCCGTATAAGAAGTGAATCGGCTCATTCTGATCAGATTTTATTTCGATATGAATGCTTTCTATATGATTCGTAGAAACGCTGATGTAATCCACAGGATTAAACACATGAGTGACCGTGTGACCGAAGGTCCCTTCAACTTTCACCGTACGTAATAAAGGCGCAAAGACGTCCCCGACCAACTGCTCGGTCACGACATCCGTGTAGCAGTAAAATTGATATAGACCGCCTGTTAAATCGGGTGGGTGAGGCGCCGATTTGATAGGTTCATCGATGCCTGAAGTACCTTCAGGCGTCAACCACTCACCCGCGTTGAAACCTAACAGATAGGCCAGAGGCGCTAAAAATCTAAATTCTATTTCATCACCGATCTGATATTTGAGAATGGGGTCGGGGAATCTGTGAATGAGATAGAAATCAGGATCAATCTTTCTCATAGCAGTCTCACATTCCATTCTAAGTGTTTGGATAGCTTTATAATATCCGGGAGTAATCGGAGCTCTGTTGATTTTCTTAGGTTCTTTCACTCGTCGCCATTCAACAAACGCACGATCGTTCGGTAAATTAAACCACGAGTGTACGTAATTGATTTCAGACAGTCCCACTTGCCACCTGCCATTGAGATTGATGTGACGGGCTAGATCGGTTCTGTAACTGGCAATCGTGTTATTTTTAAACACCTCGTTACTGGCGTTAGAGGGCAATGTGATATAAAAACCCTCCTCTTGTCTCAGATCCATTTTTTTATTGTATCTGTTTTTTAAACGTCGTGCAGGTCTGAGGCTTTAATCCAACTGGAAAATTTTTGAGGCCATCCAAGCCATTTAACAAACACTTGCTTCTGGCCTCTGTAAGTTCTGCGCTTTAAAATTTTTTCAACGTGGAAGGATCGTTCGGTCGATAAGTTTACTTTCTGCAATTCGGGTTCATAAAATGACCCTTCAATTTTTTCCCCATCAAAATCTTTGAGTTTATAAACCGGCGGTGCTCGATGAAGACACTGGTCTACTGTGAACAGCTCGTGCGTGAAACTCTGCTCATATTTTTTATCAAAAACACCTCTGAGTTTGGAAATTCTCACAACGTCACCCCTGTTAAACTTCATTTTCTTTGCAGGCTTCGGTGCGGTGGTCCCGTAAAGGTTGCGAAACACTTGCCATTGATTTTCCGTGTTAACTTCAAAGGGGGCCATTTTGATAGAAGTGTGGTAGCTATGATTATAACCTTTCACCAAATCTTGAATTACATCTATGTAGCGATGGGTGTTTTTGGCTGTGAAATATCTCCACATTCTACCTTTTAGAGTCCTGTTAAATCTCTCCACAACGCTGGCCTTTACGCTGCTGGCTGTGGCAAAATGCACAATTTCGTGTTTCTTCATGAGGGCTTCAAATTTCTTATTAAAAAATTCTTTACCGGAATCCGTTTGCAATTTTTTAGGGACACCGCTGTCTTTCAAAACTGAAGCAAAAGCTTCTGTAACATCTTTCCCCGATTTGTTTTTCAGGGCTCGTACATAGGCTTTCTTTGAAAATACATCTATGACGGTTAATAGGTAATTGAAGCCGTCGTTTGATTTTGACAAGGCCTGCATGTCGCATAAGTCAGCTTGAAACTGTTTTAGCGGCCCTGAGACAAAAACCTTATTTCTCGGAAAATGAACTCTTGCAGGTTTGTGAAGTGTATAGGCGTCTTGTTCTGAGAGAAAATCGCGAGCCTTATCCGATGAAACTTTCTCCCCAATATCTTGTTGTAAACCGGTTCTAAACCTTTCCACACCACCGTAACTACCCTGATGTTCTGGTGTAAAATAAACCTTTTTCATTACCTCCTCCATCTCTGATGAATGGTTGGCAAAAATGATGCACATTTGTTTTCATTAGTTCTTTTTATTTCATAAATTGTACACACAATCTAATCATACTGTAAAAAACAGCAGTCGTCAAATATAATGAATAAAATCATACCGTAAAAAACAACCGTCAAATATAATGAATAAAATCACACAGTCTAATCAGAACTAAAATCTAATGACGCTACCGTCAGAGCTAAAATCTAATCATACTGTCGTCAAATATAATAATAAAGTTGTAGAAGAGACCCTCCGCAGCTCGCTCACTCCATCACCACCCCGGACAGCGCGTCCAGGTCAGCTTTGGACAGGCGATCGTACACCGGAAAAATGTCTTTGTGAATGGGCATCACAGCCCTGAATCCGTGCAGCTGCGTCACAGCCATGGTGAACAGAATCTCAGTGTCCAGAGGCTGGAAGCCGTGCAGACTGAGAAAACTTTGAAGAGCCGGGATCAGTTTAGGTGTTAAAACCCTGCGAATAATGTCCGTAAAGTGAAAATCGTAAAATAATTCATTTTCAGCTACGTAAAGACATTCGTGTTGCCGTTGACTGGGGTGATCGATCTTGCATCCGTGGCAGATGGTTGGTAAGTGAGCTTTGATCGCCATGTTGACCAAGTGAAGAAGACCCATTTTCACACGGTCTACTTTGTCTTCTGAAAACACCCAGTCAGGCAGACGGTGAGGCTCCTCATCGGTGCTCTGGATGTTGAGGGGTTGCACATCCTCCTCCTCCTCATGACCTGGCGGCGGCTCAGGGTTCGATGTCACCAAAGGTGGATCAGCCCCATCGACCCAGGGCCTGAATGGTACGTTCTCCGGAACCTCCATGATGGTGGGGAGTCGTGGTAGGTTATCCTCTGGAAAACACGATGGTGCCGATGCGGGCCTCGGACTGCCGTTGTATCTCGGCGGTGGTGGTGATGGTAGCGATCTGGACCTCGGACTGGTGTTGTATCTCGGTGGTGATGAATCCGTTAGTACCCAGCTCGGTGGTGGGCTCCAAAGGTCTTTAAGGGTCGTCTGATTGTAGAACCCCGTCATGCTGATGCCTAGATCGTCTGGATGAAATGGTTTCTAACTGTAAGCTCTTTATAACTAGTGCTGGGTGGGGGGGGCGTGGTATGATGATGCAACCTCCTCCTCCTCCTCCTCCTCCTCCTCCTCCTAAGGCAGGTCTTAGAACTCCAGCTTTTGTCGCACTGTCAGAATGTCGTTCCAACAGCGGCTGGTACGAAAAAATGAAGTAATACGATCCTCCACTTCATTTATTTTTTCACACCAGGCTTCGAAAGGTACAACCTGTAGAAGGCGGTAAATTCCGCATACAGAATGCACATTCTCCAGCACAAAAAAGAGCTCAAATCCTCTCACACGGACCGAGGCCTTGAACATCCACTCTCCATCAGCATCCTCTTCCCCCTCCCATGAAGCGCTGAATGCTGTCACAGCGTTCTGGATTTCATCCAACGTTGGAAGAGCTTGCGGCCCACTGCGATTGACAGGCGGACGAGGTCTCTCAGGATCATCTCTGTGCACCTTGCGTGGAACAGCCAGCCTGAGCACAGCCCAATCGTTGTAGGAGAGAACCGCTGGTGAGTTTGATAAATAGGATTTAAGAGGTTCGCCCTCAGCCACATCTTGGATTAAACACAGTTCCTCAGTGTCGTAGCTGAACCGGTACCCAAAACTACCGGTATAGCCGTAAGGTTCCAGCTGCCATATTTGCTCCAAGATCTCTTTACCGCCGAAAGGAGGAACCTGCACTCTGCAGATGTAAAATGTAGATTTGCGGGGGGCACCAATTCCAGCCGGCATCTGATGTATAGCGATGGATTTTTCACAAAGCATGGTTTTTGACAGCGGCGTATCCACGCTCTCTTCTTTCACTTTTTGAGTTGAAGTTGAAGCGTCGGATGTAGTAGACACTTCTTCAGCGCGGCCTGGTGCTTCATTCAGCTCCTCGTGGTTCATCATTTTTTCTTAGAGCTCGGCTTTTCACCATTCGGACAGATCTGAGCTTTTAAAGAGTTAAACACAATAGGATTACACTCAGAAGGGAGGGGCTGTGGGAACCGATGGGCTATCACAAAAAAGAAACCACACACCATTACACACATTAGCCTATGACGTGGGATATCATGGACGCTCAACAATACGCCATTGATGATGCGGCGTGGGGGGTCTAGACCATCTGGACACGTTCAACAATACGCCATTGATGATGCGGCGTGGGGGGTCTAGCCCATCTGGACGCTCAACAATACAAATGTCCATTTGATTAATGATACGGAAGGGGGGGCAAAGATTGAACAATACACCTGTCCATTTGATTAATGATAGGAAGGGGGGGCAAGGTCAAGGGTCAAATGAACAATAGGAATGAAAGGTCAAAGAACAATAGACCTGTCAAAATGTTTGACGAAAGGTGTCTTATAATCCTCTCTTTCAGGCTATAAAGAGCTAACCCCTATCACTCTAATCATGTAGTGCTACACAAATGGAGACATTCCTAAAACTGTTTTTAGTTCATGTGTGAGTGTTGATGGTATACTTATATATAATCCACTACATCGCACTCTGACATGTTGCTCCATATTCTGCCCCCAATGGGCCAATCGCTTAACTGAAAGTCAATCAACCCTCTATTAACTCATTAAGTGCCGGCCGTTTCCTGATCAGAAAAGCCTCTCGCTGCCAGCATTTACTTTTGAGTGTTTTTACTGCTTTTTGAAGAGTCACAGAACATTGTGCTCTATGATGATGTCGACGCCAAAACCACCAAAACAAAGAGTAGAATCACTTCTTACATCAGGAAAAATCTGCGTATTTCTAGCGTTATCCGTTCTTTCATACTGCTTTAGTGCTTTTTGGATTCGTGCTTCACTTTTTTCACAGCAGCGGCCCAAAATGATGTCCTAACACATGGATTTTCTGCTTCGTGATCACATGACAAGTGAAGTACGCGGTTGAAGATGTTTCTTCTCATGGTGCGGGGGCTCGTTCTGATGCTCGCCCAGTAAAACAATGCAAATGACGACTTTTGTCATAAATGGCAGTAAATGAGTTAAAATTCAAGTACAAATAATGTTCAAAGTATTATTTTATTTTGTTCATGCCTAGAGATAAAAAAAATATTAGAAACTATCCTGATTCATGGAAAGGATTCAGACACTTTCACGTGAACTAGCTGTTCACCGGTGCCTAATTTGAGCCGGATCTTGCCGGAACAAGATCCGGGAACTGTCTTATTTTGAAAGGACCATTCCGGCAACTGTCTGCTAGGATCCGGCAACTCACGCGACCAACTTGTGCCATACGCAGGGTCCGAATTACGAGTGAGCTAAAGTGATCCTGGCTCTCCCCAAAGGATGACAGGCTCCCCTGGAAGCCCTCAGCTTACACCCAGGGGGAGCCAGAAAAAGATCCTGGTTCTACTTATATGACATTATCTATGTGGACTCTCTGGGGATTATTTGGAGCTGAGAAGCGCAGAGCTCTGATCGATGATGCGCTCCAGACAGATGTGTCCTGAGCACGGCCACAGTAACATTCTCAAAGTGTCGCCACCTCAAAAACATATTTAACATGCGATCGTTCATGTCGGCTCATTTCCTTTCATGCTTTCTGTATTTTATTTGTGCCTGATGCGTTTTACTGCTGCGGAGTGCATCACCTGTTTTGTCCTACGGTGACTTCACGTCACTGGTGCGGCTGGCGTGCACTCCGCTATTTTTGCGGTCGATAGATCTTTTTGAATTGTAGTTTGAAAAAGGGTGAAATATATGAAGCCAGGCAGCAGTTTCTCTTTAGGACTGAGAGGAGATGCAGGAAGATAATAAACAGCAGGACAGAAAAATAGTCAAATAAAAACAAGTTAGTTTTGTACCTGGTGGTTGCAACAAACAGACACCATTGAAGGTAATCAGAAGTGAGGAACAGAAAATGAAATAATTATTTCAATGTTTAGATCAGCAGGAACTCTGAGAGGCTGCAGGCGCACCAGTGAGTTTGCCGCCGCTGTGCAGGGGGAGGGGGCTGAAGCAGGGGATCAAGGCACGTTGCAAGCTTTTCAAAAGTGTGCCGGATGTTGTCTGTGCCTGAAATAAGTTCATGTTATTCATCTTGTTAGTTTAATTTCCATAATAGCGGAGCAGGTGCGAATTTTAGACGTGTCACGCATGTCTCCGTTTTAAACACATGCCCTATAGGTTATAAATTGTAAGTCGCTTTGGATAAAAGCGTCTCCTAAATGAATAAACATAAACATGTTTGAACTGTTCAGAATACAAATCCGGGATCTGTCTCGTTAGATTGGTGTAACTAAAGTTTGTACTGAATGAAACTTTACATTAAACCATGTTGAAAAGAAAAGGATCTGATTAAATCATTTCCCCCTCATTTACAGTCAGTACAGTGCAGTACGCGTGGTTCTGGGGTTAATCAAGTTTAGTTGTTTCTCTTTGCAACAATCTTCACAAGAAGGTAAAACAGTTAAATGGCAGGTTACAGATATTTCCATTTGACTGTTTATTTTGATGGATAAACTCAAGGATGTTGGTTGTTTTGAAAGAATTACTCCGACGCACACTGATGAGCTGACATTTTAATCATTACACACATCGCGGAGGTAACTAAATCAATCAAGAAATGATTCCCATCGGAACATCAGAGCTTTATACTGGACACTGTGCTCAGCGTGGCCCAGAGTGCACACGGTGGACAGTGAGCTGAAGATCTATAGAGGGGTTCGCAGCGCAGTGCAGAACCACGGCGATGCGAAAAGATTTCCTCCCACTGAAGCGGTCTCGAAACCCGGTCTCTCTGAGGGATGTGTCACTTGGAAAAAACTTTGGCTGAATAGCGCTTGTTCCCGTCTCTAATATGGAGACGCATGACGCATCCAGTCTGAGGCAGAATAGCCTCTTCAGCTCAGAAAGCACCTGTAGAGACATTTGATCATGCACAAAGTTCATGTGGAGCAGAAGCGGTCGGGCCACGGCAGGTGAAATGTTCCTAGCCTACATTAATATGTTACTGGACACACTGGTCTGGTTGGTTAGACCAGTGTTTGAAGTGGAAAACACACACACACACACACGCACACACGCGCACACACACACACACACACACACACACACACACACACACACACACACACACACACACACACACACACACACACACACACACATCAATTAAAATAATGCTGATAGCGTGGACTAGAAGCCAGGTGATGGTTACGTATTTAAATGATGATCAGGCTGCTGTAAAATGTAATCTCCATCCACATCCAGACACAATTATCCTCTATTCTTTCTCTATTTGCTCTGCTCTTGTCTGGGCTGACGTAGCTGACGGTGCGCGCGGCACGCCTAACTAGCGGCTGATGCACATTTTACGCATTTGGAGAGGTGGACTGGATGCTTTTACTGGAAGATGGTCCACTTAACGCACGGGTGTAGACTAACTATTAATGACAAATTAATGAAAATTAAATTGTGAGTTTTTACTTCATTTTTTAGAAATTAAAATGACGGGGGAACACATTTATGACGTCTTTTTAAACGAAATTTTCTAGCGCGACCTGCCTGCTTCACTAAGTCGCTGCTTATTAAGGTCCGTCCAAAATTACCGTGGCCCACCCAAAAATGAAAATCTGGCGCAGCGCTGGTTATGAACCTCTGCAAATTATTGTTCTTCACGTTATCAAACTCAGACTTTGTACAGCTAATGCCAAGATGTAAAATTATGAATTCAGTCGAGCTCTTCCGTCCCTCCCTCTCCTGCTCTCCTTGAAACCCGACATCGGCTGTCAGAAGAGGGAGGTGAAGAAGGAGATGAGGCAAACAGAGTGAGTGCGACGTAAAGAAACCAGACTGGTGTGGAAGTGAGCAAAACAGCTGGAAAAGTGTGGGTGTTGAATCCCCCACATCCCCCACGGGTGCAACGCCCATGAGGGGATCAGTAAAGATGCAAAAACTAACGCTGTTAAAAGAAATGTGTGTTAACTTTGAAAATGTGGGGGCAATTTTTAATTACTCGTCAAAAGCTCAAGCATGTTCCGGCATCTGCTTTGCCCGTAGTGAACTTTGGTTTGACATCGGTGTTTGCGTTCCGGGAACGTTTCATTTACAATTTAAGCACTGCTGTTCACTCAACAGTCCTGTATGATGTAAAAGCCATTTTTCCAAACTGAGGCCATTCAGGAAGTTGTATAAAATGGGTCAAATGTGTGACAGTGGCACAGGAGTTAAGCGTTCGCCCCATAATCGGAAGGTTGCAGATCTGAGCCCCGCTCAGTCTGTCACTACTGTTTTGTCGTTGGGCAAGACACTTAACCCACCTTGCCTGCTGGCGGTGTTTGGGGGGACCGGTGGCGCCTCTGTCAGTGTGCCCCATGCAGGCCAGTTGTGGCTACGATGTAGCTCATCACCACCAGGGCAGGGACGAAATTTTGATTTCAGAAGTGGGGGGGACACAGCAGGCTTGTGCGGATTTGGGGTGGGGGGTGTTATGTAAAGACCCCTTGACACGTCACGTGCCCATCTCAATAATTTTTCCATCCTCATATATATATATATATATATATATATATATATATATATATATATATATATATATATATATATATATATCAAAGTTAAAAAATGTACAACTCTATTATTATTTTTATTTATTATCATTATTGAAGTGCAGTTTTGGCTGTTGACAATGGATAGGCCATTGTATTTATTGTTTTGGGTCTTTTTTATTGTTTTTGGTGCAACATTTTCTAACAGGGAGTGAGATTCCTTTTTTATTCAATTTTTGTTTGTTATTTTTATTCATTTAGAAGTTCTGGTTCTGGACATTTCAGTGTTAAATGAAGGTTTATTTGTTGCATTTTAAAGGGTGTACTTGCATTATTATGATATATTAACATTATATTAGTGGTTTTTGGTCTAGATAATGTTGGCAATGATATCGTTTATCATCAACAATTTGTTGGACAAAATATCGTCCAGCAAAATGTGTTACTTTCCCAGGCCTAGTCAAAAGTATAAAAATTATTTATACATAAACGGTCCTCCTGAGATCTGGCCGTTTGTTCATTTGCTGTGTTAGAGGACATGCTGAACTAATGTTTTACACATGATCATCACCCTAACATTTGAGTGTATAAAAACATATTAAATATGTTTTTCCCTTAAAAGTGTTTAAACAGTTGTTGCATTTCAACACACAAAAAATAAATGGAAAAAATAAGATAAATCTAATGAAAAGTGTACATCTTTGACATTAAGCTTAAAAAATCTGTTGACGATGATGATACTGTTCATTTTTCAGAGCTTTTTAATGTGAACATATACATTGCAATAGATAAGTTTACAATAAAGTTAAATGATAAAAGTTTTGAAGTTACACTTCTACTACTACTAGTAATAATAATTATGATGATAATAGTAATAATAATAAAACAATAATTATAATAATACGAATAAATTGTGTCTGGGGAGTCAGTTATGTGGAGGAGATGAGTTTGTAAAAGTTAGTTTTGAGTATGTGTGTGAAGGAGGAGGTGAGTCTGAGCTTAATGCAGGGGTGTCACATGTCCAACTTACGTTTTGACTTTGAAAGAAGTCTCTTATATCCAGTTTTCGTTTTCTTGACATGCTGCCTCCTGGCTGTGCCTAACTACCAAAGACTCACAAATGAACAGTTGTTCAAATGTTATGTAATGGAAGCTGAGCTGAGCTCTGATATTACACAGCATCTAGTTGACGATGTGACTCAGTACCGGTGTTCCCTAGCGGCTCCAAACTAGCAAAACAACGTGAGCACGTTCGGACTATTTCCAACTTGAGTGACAGCAGCAACAGCCAATAATACGTTAGCAAGTATCAGCAGAGCCAATAGATTAGCTTTTGGGCGGGTCTAATAGGAAACCGGTTTCCGTTTCGGTCCTAGTGCTCAACCAAATCCATTTAATAGAGCGTAACATTGTTTTTGGACGGAAAAAAGTGCAGGGGACCAAAACTGCCTTTTGAAAAAGTGGGGGGGACATGTCCCACCCGTCCCCCCCCAAAATTACGTCCCAGCACCAGGGTGTGAATGTGTGTGTGAATGGGTGAAATACTGATTGTCTTGTAAAGTGCCTTGGGGGGTTACAGGACTCTAGAAGGCGCTACATCAAATGCAGGTCATGTTACACAACGTATAGAATTTGAAATGATTAAGAACCACTCGGGTCTGAAAAGACTTTCAGACAAGTGACTTCCAAACATCTGACACAATAATGCACAATGGGGAAAGAGTTGAAAGCAACAACAGAGCAAGTTTTATTTGGTGCAGAAAACACAATACATGGGTTGATTTTGTGCATTCCCACCTCCACTATCATTTCTGCAAGTCCAACTACATCAGAAAGGTCAACACACACACACAGGAGGTATCTCGTCTAAAACACACAAACATGGATCCGTACATGCCTTCACATCGAAACACAAGAGGTGAGGAGAATCACAACAAAGATACCCACATAAATAACAGAAAAGGAACTTTATGACAAAAATAACGCGTCAGTGGTAGAAGTAATGATGCAGCAGGAGCTGACCCCCCCCCCCCCCCCCCGAGCTCTCTGATTGGCTTATGCCACCCTGAAAGGGCAGCCAGCACTTCAAATCCACACCGTGACTTTTTAATCACCCCAAAGATCAATTCCCACTTGAATTCTTGTCATAACTGCAATCAAACAGCCAACCGTGAACAGGAAAACTGTTCCTCTCTGCCTTTGGTTGCTGTAGACAATGCCCATGTGAATATGGATGTTTTCATTCTCTAAATTATGGCTTAAATGCCTTTGCTAGCCTGCAAAGCTGCACCCCTAAAACCCACTGCTGGCTCACAGACACAATTGCTTCTCTCTATCAAGTTTGTTATATTCTCGTCAAGCGTGATGAGGAGTGGATGTAGATAAGCAGAAAGCAAGCAGAGGAGAATAATAGGCTAGTAAGCATGGATTCAGAAGCTGGGAACTGAATGTAGCATACAAAAGCCTTGGCTGGGTTTCACCCTGGTTCTCGTCTGATACAGCACCATGAGGGTTTTAAACGAGGATGAGGGGGACCTTATTTGAACCATCTTGAACACAGTCCATGCATGGCGGCACCGTTCACAATCACAGCCACGAAGAAAGCTTTTAAATCCACCATCCTGTCCCCGTGCACAGCAAGCAAGCTGCGCTCAGCGAACCCCGCATTTGGTTGCCTTCGGGGGGTAGAGTGAAATGAGGTCGGGCAAACAAAGCAAAGCCAAGAAAAGAAAAAAAAATACAATGTTGATAAAGGAAAAAAAAACAAAGAAACCAGTGTCCTCTCATGCTCTGTGTGCATCAAAAGGAATGGAAACGGGAGAAAAACAAACCTGACGAGTTCTTGAGGAATGTTAACCAGAATGGCTCTTGGAAGCTTCGCCACACTTTGAACATGCAGCATCTACCATGTGACTAAGTAAGCTGAGTGCATCTACATAAATGGCTTATTATAAGTTGGTTGATCAGCTGTAGGTAACTGGATCAGAACTGGCTGTTATATCTCAGAGAGACAGGGGATTTACGTGGTCGTAGTAAAAAACAGACCCGCTGTAGTTAGGGTCGGACACATGCACACTCGTGGTTGATCATGGAATGATGCAGCTGATGGTTTTTTGTTTTTCTTTTTTCTGAATTTCAATGAAACACTTTGCTCTCCCTCTGGATCACAAGTGTAATCTTCAGTGATTCTACCTGAGCGCTGAAAGAAGACAACCTGTGAAGATCTAATCTCAGACCCATCGCTGACCTTTATCCACAGCCTCAGGTCCCCCAGGCTTATCACACGTCACATTTCAAATTGAAATGACCAGCTTTGGTGTCGGTTCTTCAGTGGAGTCAGTTGCCAAGCAACATTACGGGCCTTTAGGATTTCACAGGTAGCTATTTACAGCCTCCAGACTCTGAATAGTGATGATCCGCCCCTCCCCTGCGCAACGTTTTGTCTGATTATCTCCACGTCTACAGTTGAGACTTGAACACGTGTCGGCCACTAGGGTGATTGTTGCACATCGAAACAGGGAGGAAACCAAAATAAAACAGTCCCAACAACAAGCTAACCTCCTTCCCTGCAGCTGCAATCTTCTGTTATTAGGAGGAAGGTCTGACTCTAACCCAGTCATGAGTGGTACTGAGTCGCACTATTCATGTCTCAGTCAATGCAGTGACCGTCCTGCAGATCCAAGAATAAATCTGAAGTCCTAAAATGTTGACTCAAGGTAAAATAAATACAGGAACAGAAAATGTAGATCAGCTTCACCACTTTTCAGTAGCATCTCGTTCAAATCTTTCAGTTCCAATCAGAGAAGAAAAGTAGGATTTGATGTCAAATATCAGACGAGGTCATCTCCTTCACACTGTGGGAGCAAACACTTCCTTTCCTCAGAATAGAAAAGAGGTTACAAACCACTAATAATTCCATTAATTAGTGAGATTATTAATAAAGCGACACAACTCTCAGGTTTTAGAAGCAGTCCAGTGTGCTACATACGTAGGTGGGCTGTGAAGGAACTAGCAGCACATTTGCTGTCCTGTTATGTGTCTGTGCATGTATGCATGTATGTGTATGTATATGTATGTATGTACAGTGCTTTTGGAGTGTATTTTGTACTATGTGCTTTGTGTTTTTGTCTTTTATTTTCTGCCCAACAGCTCCAGCTAGTCTGACCTGGAGGTGACAGAACTCAGGTTCATGGCTGCCATCTACTCTCAGTCGTTATCCAGTGTTGTATTTAGGGATAACAAGGCTTAGGTTACTGACCGAGGCATTAGGAAACTCAATAAGAAGCAAGGCTAAAAGCTCTGCGGGCATCACTGTTGAAATGTTTTATTCTTGGAGGCAAAACAACCCAAAGCTTATTAAATCAGTGAGCCTGTCTGTCTTCCTGTATCAACAACTTCTGATATTATCCAGTCGACAGGTTTACACCAATGACTCAAAAATGCTAAAAAATCCAAAATAAGTGAAGTGATTTGCGTTAAAGTCATGTAGACAACCATAGAACAGTAATTCCCTAATTTTTTGTTGAGGACCCCTTTGCCTTGCTAGTTATAACTTTTATACGGAATTTGGATTTTGTTATTGGGATTTCACGAATGTAACGTTTACAATTAAATTGTTGCTAACCTCACAAACTAAACACAATAAAACTTTGGGGATCCCCTGCGATCTTGTGCGGCCCCCCTTGACTCCAGTTTGTTAACCACTGTCGTAGACGTACATACTTTTACCAGTCTACCGTTGGTCTGTCCAGTGAGACCCTGTAATACTCCCAAAGGAAACTAACATTTTCAAATGACCAATTCAGGAAGCTAGCTTTAGCCTTTTTGCTAGCTAAGACCTGAATTCCGCTTGCTAGCATGGTATAGCACGGTATATTATGTTCTACTGTAATAGTGACTATGACAGGCATGTACAAAGTTCGGCCTGGAGAGTGTTTGCGGCCCTTGGAGTGTATGATGAACTTTATCTCTCCAGCATATCTAAAATGTTTATGTTGTGATTTAACAAATATGCTAATTTGGCTATTTTAGAGCTTTTATGAAGAGCGCTGATAAGGAAAAATCACTATAAAACTTTCATTTTTGTAAACAAAAACCTTTTTGTGGCCCAAAAGGACTATTTCCTTGATGATTTTAGCCCTTGTCTTGAAAGGCTTGAGCCCCCCTGGTCTGTGACATAGTGTCTGTTTAGTGCAGCTCTAACCTGGTTACTCCTGGTTACATGCAGACCTCTACTTCACATCTAAAACTAGTTGTTGTATTTCCATAAATGTAACTTTCAGGCCAAATGTGATTTAGTTGGTTTGAGAACAAGATGTTCCAGTTGCTTTGTTGATCAACTGGACAAGTCCATTGTTTTAGTCGTGCATACATGGTCTGTTCAAGTTTGTCTGAAGTTCACGATTTTCCTTCTAAAAGAGTTCAAATCTGCAAATTTGCCAACGTTTCCTGTCTGTAGGGCGTAGTTACCAATGTTAGTCCAAAGCTGGTCTGATCTTGTATCCTGACAGGCTGGGACTATTTCAAGATTGCACTTTGTGATCCTGGAACAGGGTTGGGGTTATCCCCGGTCTAAAAACTCATGTTTTCTACCTATAAAATGATTTTAAAACACTTGTTTCTACAGTTATAAAAGGATTTGTACCTTTCTCGATAACCTGCCGGATTAGCTATAGCACCTATATTCTGCCCCCTGGTGGATGATACAAGAATTACACATGGAAAGCGACAAATTTATTTCTTAAATTTGGTGCATTTCAGTGGTTTTATTTTATTAATACTTAAATTTTATTTTGTTGAGTTAACTACCTACGTTGTTTGGGTTGAAGACGCATTTAGGGTCAATTTCTGAACATACAGATGTGAAAATTTGCATGAATAACCATGAGTGATTGATGTTTTACTGGCAGACTGATGACACATAGTCCCTCAGCCATCACCTATAACATCGGGTATTAATGACTTGCGTAAGCATGGGGTGTCTGTACTTCCCATCACTCATTAAGCTTCGCTGACAACAAAGTGCCTCCAACTGAGAGCGAGGCAGCAGCTAGTTTCCATGACCACCACCTCCCGTCACCTGTGAGATCAGACAGGCATGCGGCGGATATCCAATATCTGCACAGCACCAGGGGTGATTTTACACCTGGGACTGCAGCTTGGTGTTGCTTTCATCCTGGCGGGGGCAGACAGAGAGTTAAAGAATGCCTTCTGAGGTGGCAAAAGGAGAGGAGGACCTGGAAACTAGAGAATGTGCTTCTGTTCTTTCTGTGTTTCATTAACCATGATGGACTGTGCTTGTTATGTCAAGTCAGTGGAGAGATGTTTGGTTGTCGCTAAGCACATCTCATGACCTCCCTTGTGCTGGGGTGGTGTTTTGTGCAACGGGAGCAGGGAAAGGGTTTCAGGATGCATGTTTGGGGCAACGAGGCACAGGTGGAGACATTAGCGAAGGTTAATGAGGTGACAAGAGTTTACAGTATTTCATCATGCTAGATTATAAATAATTTTTTTTACTGTTTTTCTAATCTTAATTATTGTCCCTATCAACTTTATCATGTTTAATAGTCAGTTTGTCATGCAAAAAGGCATTTTATGACACTTTGCATAATAAGATCCTGATAATTGGCGTCTCCATTCTTAAACCCCTAGTGACTTAATTTCTGTACATACGCTGAAATATATTTATCTACATTTTTTTTGTTTATTTAGTATTTTTAAATTATTTTATTCAGTCATTCTACTTCTTCTTTTTCTGGAAACGCCTGAACTGGTTCTGGATGGCGAGCGCTGCCTTCTCCGTCTCTGGTGCCTCCAAGTCAATGTCGACCTCCTCCTCTTGTTCCTGAGGCTTCGCTGCTGATGCCTTCTCTGCAGGGTCAGAGGTCAAAGAGCAGAGGTTAATACACAGCTGAAAGGACAGGAACGTGTTAGCTCATCTGTCTATACCGAGTTTTTCTTCCTGGCTGGGGCGGGAGGGGAATCCATTGAAGACTAATTGGATTGAAGGGAGATTTCACACAAAATCTCTAATCAAAAATCTACCCAAAATGTTAGCAGAAGCATTTCAATAAACATTGATAAATACAAACTGGTTAGAACAGTGTTTATAACACATTGTTTATAAAACTCATTGTAATGAGTGGTTAACAAGACAAACCCTTAGACCATGTACTCACGTAGCTGTTTTTTTTTCTAAAACAGAATATCCTCCCCCGCCCATCTAAATGAAAAAATTGGGTCAGAACCGTCTTGTTTTCAGCAAAAAAGCCCCTGCATTGTGGAGCAAATTCCTAGAGATGCCTATACTCTAGGTGGCAGTAGTTCCCCAAATATCCAGCGTCTTTGCCCAAAAACATTCCTTAGAACAACTGGGTGGTAGGAACGACCATCCTTAACAATGTCCTTCACCTGTAGTCAAAAAATTCGAGTGTTAAACCTAAAGTCCCGTTAGCTGTCACACACACTGGTGTGTGCTGAAAATGGTCCTCCACACTTGACCCATCCCCACTGCTGGACTGACCATAGGGCATAGCGGGCAATTGCCCGCTGGGCCGACCCTTTCATCTTTTATGGGCCGGTGTCTGTTTTTTTTTTTTTTTTTTTTTTTTTCTGGCCTCTAGTTGTTGCAGACAACTTGTCCGCGCCGCCCCACGCGACGCCTCGTAAAAGTTGGTGGATTGGCCAATTGGTAATAATACACTCTGGGCTGGACCAATAGCCAGAGGTCTGATGCACCCGCCAGTTGTTTGTGAATCTCAGTAAACAGACAGACGAGCTTTACAAAATGGAGAACAAAAAACGGAAAGCAGGAGCGGAGAAAATTCGACTAAAAAAGAAACTGGCCCTTCAGGCTGATGCTGGCACATGTGTTAAAATCTCACAGTTGTTTGGTAGTGAAGGTTCAAGTAAAATCAATTTAGGAAGTGATGGAGCCTCAGCCCAGCGACGGGTTGGAGAAGAAAAGAGGGAGGAGGAGGAGAAACCCGAGCCGGTGTTGTGCCATTAATCGACTCGCTGCCAAAAAATGATTAGCCACCGCGGGATCGCGCACGGTTAGGTAATTGCATTTCTAGACAAAATTCCCCAGGATTTCGCCCTAAAACTCGGCATATCTAGCAATATGGACATTCAGAAAGCAAAGATAACCTCTTCCGGTACTTAAACAGATGTTTATCGCGGATATTAGTGTGGCAGTGTTTGTGGCACCCTGCGCGGGCGCTCGAGGACGTGCTTGTGGAAAGAGGGAGGAAGATGTGGCAGTGTGAGCATCCACAATGTCTCGATTGATGATGCGCCCTGGCTATTTGGCCAAGTAGATGTCCCTTTGGCTGACTGGTTAGAGCGTATGACTCTCTCCCCAGAGGTCTGGGGATCGAATCCCGCTTGGGCATTGTTTCTTCACCTTGCCACATAAGTTTTTCCAGTTCGGAAGTTGTTTTAAGTGTTGCTATTTGTCTTAAACGTTCACAATGAGGATATATTAATCCTTTTTGCAATATTTGCGATTGAAAGATGGTTTGTGGTAAGAACTGGCTTTCTTTATGTTACAGCCTTGATACTAAAAAAAATAAATAAACAATGTAAAATGGCACCATGTATTGAATGTAAACGTTGTATAAATGTAAATAAACAATTCTCCAGCGATTTAATTTTTTCCCCTTCCTTTCTTTAGTCCACTTGACATGGAGCCACAGTTAACTAGTTTGGGGCACATTTTTACTTGGAAAAATAGTATTTAAACTGATCAAGCTTTGGCTTTAATGACACTGTGTAGGTTGCTATCTATACATTACGTTGCTCTATTTAAAAGTAACAAGATAAAAGCACATCAGCACATACAATTAAGATTGTCACTTGCCAAATAGAGACTACACCCTCCTGTTTACCTATAAGAAACGCCTCAAAATGTCTTTAAATTCTTTATTGATGATTTAATTGTAGACAACTAAAATGGCATTTTACTTGCCAAAAAGTGATTGAATCGCTCAGATTTTCATGGAGGCTAAAATTGACCAAATAAGGGTTTTATGTATTATCTGTTGATGTTACTGTACTCATACTGTCTACTGTATCATCATAAACACCCCAAAAATGGCAAAAAAAAAAAAGATAATTTCCCTTGCCAAAAATTGATTACAGTGTCCTGGTCACCCATAAAGGCTTAAATTGGCATAAATATGACTTCATTTATTATGATGCTGGGTGTGTTCCACAATCATATTCGAATAAACATGAAAATATTCCGTCCGAATATCTGTTTCTTGTTATAAATATAACAGCTAGAAGGATTTACAGTTAAAATAGGAGAAACATTTCAGGAAACTATTGTCAATTAACCACAGAAATAGGGACTAATAACATCAAGAGATAATAAATAAGGTAATATTTAGGTAAATTTAACCCTTTACACGTGACTCCCCAGGAAGGGTCGTAACACCACTCGCCTCACGCACATAAGTGACCAAAACAAAGCAGCATGGAGACACTCCGTCTCCAACCACCTCTCAGGCAGCAGCCTGCACTCCCAAGTTCTACACGTCACCAGAACATAAACAACCGCAACACAATAAAAGCAGTGTTATACAAAATGGAAGGCCTGTAGTGTTTATTCTCTTACAGTAACAACTTATCAATTTTTTGGAGGAATTTATTTGAGATTTTTTGGTTTTTATTAATTGTGCAATAGAAAAATAACCGCTAAATTAATCATCTAAATAGTCATTAGAATAGTTGACTATTCGATAAAATAATCGTCAGAATAATCACTTTAAAAATAATCATTTGCCCCCAACCCTACTTTTATAGAATACCAGGATAGGAAGGATGGTAGGTTTAGGTTTATTAGATTGATACATAAATATTACCAATAAGAAAGTGTACGTTGGTGTGTGTCAGAAACAGCGTAAGGCTTAATGTCTTTTCCAAAAACCCAGGTGATTGGCCGGTCTCCAATCAAAATGCCCGGGCTGAATTTTTGTCCCAGTCCAGCCCTGCCCATCCCCATTGGGAGCATTGAGCTGCAGACACGGCTGCGCTCGGGAACTATTTGGTGGTTTAACCCCCAACCCTTAAATTGTGTCAAGCAGGGAGGCATTGGGTCTTTGGTACCCAGTGCAAACCAAGGTCACTTTGTAAAACCTAACACCCCTGTAATCTCCAACCACAAGAACATGGAAGTTTTTGAAATAATCAATTTTGGTACCAAACTGTTGAAAAGTCTCTTTGTTTTGAGGGATACCTGCCTACGTGTGAACATGGCATGAGCCCTCCTTTCCACCAGACACGTGAGTGGCGTGAAGCGTAATAAAGATGTTTTCCCTTCCAACCGGGAGTGTTTCAGATGCGAAATGGGAGTGAAAGCATTTCACGGGTCCGGCAAGGTGACAAAGTCACGAGGGAATTGTAATACCACACGTGATTTTGGAAGTTCACACATTAACGTGCATGGAGAAAGACAGCTGTATGTATCCAAATAAGGTCTGTGGTTTATTTTTACTGTTCTGTTTACCTCAGCTATGAAGGTTTCACAGGCAATTATGTAAGTTTTTTTCTAGTTAGGCAACTGGAAATCTGCATGTGACTTTTATTTTGAAAGTTTTTGGATGTTATACACTCCTTTTGTGTTTGACTTTCAGTCTGGCCCAATCTGAACTGCTGAGTTGGACATGTTCTGGAAGTGTAGCGTGTAAAACCTAAGCAACGCGTCCTTATGAGTCTGGAACACGTCCAAGACGTACCACTTTGTGGCCGGTGGAAACAAACCCATCTACTACTACAATGGTGGCTAATTGCCGCAAAGTACGTTTCGCGACGCTTTCACATCTAGTAGAAAGGAGGGTTAAAATCAGTGCCCAAAAATATAGTGTGATCCTCTACAGAAACTTAACAGATGGACGATCAGCGGAGGATGAGAGACAGTTTTAGGAGCTGAAATTATGCTTGGTTTTGAATCTCGAGCTGCATAAATACCAAATCAGTTCTTAAACGCTCAGGGGCCTCATTTATCAAGCTTGCTTACGCACAAGACGGGGTCGGAAAACTGCGTAAGCAACTTTCCACGCAAACTTTGGGATTTATGAAAGAAAACTTAGCGGAAAAATGTGTGCAACTTTAAGCTGACTAAGGACCTTGCTTACGCACATTTTGGACATGGAGAGCACCTGCAGTGCTGCTGCTGAGAAGGATGAAATTACATAACCCTGCAGCATTATCACTTGTACTGCTTCGTTTTCACACAGAACAAGACCCCCCACACGCACACACACGCACACGCGTACACACACACACACAGCCTGAAGCGCAGATTACGGAATGCAGAATATCAGCAGGGGGACAGATTGAGACAGAATGTCATGCGTCTGTGACAGTGTGTGTCCTGTCACTGTGACCCGATTGATCATGCGTCCTGGCTACTTGGACAAGGAACATCTCTGTTTGGGTGACTGGTTAGTGCGCGTGACTTTCACCTGGGAGTCTGGGGATCGAATCCCGATTGGACCATTTTTTATATCCGCCACAGATCTCTCTGAAGAATTCACAACATTGACGGCTTCAGCAACGCTGTGCCACTCCATAGATTTTCTCTTATTTGTTTTGCAAAAGCACTTCCTTTCATTTCTCCATCTCACCCATAGGTACCTCAATTTCTGCTTCTGTGAAATTGCGCTTCCTTGATCTGCATTGATCTACGGTCGCCATCATCATTGGCGGAGCGCTGCAACAAGCCGGCTTATGTATATGCATGAGATCCACAAGGCACTTTGCATTGACTATTTGTGGCAGTAAGTGGGCGTGGTGAGGGCGGGATGTGACTAAAACGCCGCTGAGAAACATTCTAGATAGTCTCCGATTTATGAAGCGGAGATTGTGTGCAGCTGTGCGTACTCCATGTTTGATAGATCACAAACCTACTTGGTGTAAGTACATTTTTTTTGTTGAGCTTAAGTACGGTTTTAGTAAGGATTCTACGCAATGTTTGATAAATGAGACCCCTGGTCTTTTAACTAAAGTAACTAAAACAGCATAAAACTTTCAGAGAGTAAATATTCTTTACCTCAATCACAAAAAAAGGCCCGTGTTGGTGCAGATGAGTGAGATGTGTTATATAAGATCAGACTAACAGGACAGAGCATGAATCAGAATACTATAAATAGTCCCACTGCTACTGTACAGAAAGCACATTCTGTATGTCTGTAGGCTCTGGTACTCTGCAGACATGTGCAGCAGGTGGACCTTGCCTTGGAGCTGGAATGTGAAAACCCTCATGCACAATTTATTTAGGTCCACTCAAAGACACAAAGCTTAAAAAGGAGCACTTTGAAATTTTCATGTTATGTTTTTGAGGCATGGAGTTGGGGGAGCACCAGCTCTTTTTCCATATGATGGTATTCACTGGTGCTGCACTGATGGATGGGAAGTTTTCCAGCGCTGGAGGAACTTATTGATGAGCGTTGCTGCACAAAGCCAAGAGCCAACTTCTCCTGACTGACACACTGCTGATTTCCTGCCAAAAGGCTGTCCTGTCTTGCTGCTTAGCTAATGGAAGAATAGGAGTCTGAGCCTTTTATCGAACTGAATTTAAATATGTTTAGCATCGTGGAAGGTCAGGGAAGGTCAGGATACAGAAAACAGGAGGAGCAGCTTGCAGAAAAGATTTATGCTTACGGCTTTATGGCAGTTTTACAATGTTTACGATGTTCGATTTTCCCTGTTGCTTCTGACAGCTTTATGTTTGTAGAGTGACAATAAAAGTATCTACGGCTTTAATTAGTGCTGAGGATGGAGCTTTATCCTACCAGCTACCAAGTCCTTGGAGTTTCGGCTGTAGCCGCCTTCGCTAGTTAGCTGGTTAGCTGGTTAGCTAGTTTACAGTAACGTGCTTTTGAATCTCTTTGGCTTTTGTTGAATATCTTGTTTCGATGATGTTCACATAATTCATGTTTTCATGCCAATCACCATTTTTGTTCTCTGTGGAATAGTGATAAAAAACTAACGTCTAACCTGTTCTGGATGCATCTGTGAATGAAGTCGTGTCTGGAGAAACAGACAGTTCTGGTCAGATTGAAGAGCTAACGGCTAGTTAAAGCCAGGAGGAAACCACATTGATCTGCAGCCATCTTTAAAATTTCAAAGCAGTAATGCTATTTTAGATGTTTACACTTTGGCATTGCCATAAAAAAATAACATCTGCACTGTCCCACTTTTGGCTCTAATAACATAAAAATAATTCAATGTCATTTTTATCATCGTTATTTAGGAAAGTGTAAAATTTAAATGTTTAAACATAAATCTGAATGTCAATTATTGCTAATTATTTGTTTATTACTGTTTTAAGCTGAATGTGGTTAAATGTAGCTGTCATTTTTCACTTTATATGATTGTTTATGTCAACCTCTATAAGCTCTTAAACTAGTGGTGGAGCTAGCTAGCTGTAGCACACCTGGTGTAGCTTTCATTTCCTGCTCAGTTATAACAAATATTACTGAAAAACGATTGAAGTGTTATATAAATGTATGTGAAAATGAATCATTAACTACAATGACACTTTTAGGATTTGAGGTGTTTGTTTTTTAAGATGTCAGGAAGACAAGTTAGCTGTTAGCTCATCAGTCCAGTCAGAACTAGCTGTTTCTCCAAACTAAGGTTGTTTAATGGGTTATCTATTTAAGATAAGACACTGGTTGTTGTAATCAACATTAGGAATATATAACCGTATCTGCTCTAAAGCCCATACCTTTGTTGTCAGCTGGGGTCTTCTGACTGCTGTTGGTGGAGTCATTGGATGTCAGCTGTAGAAAAACAGAAAAGCACCTTAAGCACAATGTTCTACCAACTTTAAAAAGTCTGACAGTAAATCCACTTTTCAAATGTTTTAGTTTGATCATATTTCAGCAGTGCAGCCATCCTGACCAACAGCACAGCAGCTCTGTCACACAGTGTGATTAAATGGGTTTGTGTAACACCTTGAGCCAGCAGCATAGCCGTACGTTGTCACATTTTGCTCAGGAACACCTCCCGTCAGACTGAGACGGAAAGCACAGGACTGCAGGCTTCCTCTGAAAGCTGCGTTCCTCTATGCCTCATCAAAGGCCACGCTTGTCTTGTTGCCATCCACGATTAAAGTTACCACCTCTCCTAACCTCTCCATCGCCATTTGTGTGTTTGTTTAACTGAAATAGGTTTTTTGATACGTCAGTTGCAGTTTCTCTTCAGAATCGGTTTATTCTGCTGTGTTTTCCAGTGTGGTGGCCCTGACTAGATTTCATCATCTTATCAGTCACTTTCTGCTGCCGTGAGCCATGCTTGTACTGTTTATTCACCCATGTGAGGAGCAAGCAGGAATGACCTTGGTTACACTCTTGGATTGATGTTAGGAATGCTGTAATGTATGGTTGCTCATATTCCAATTATTTCGGGTCAGTCATGCCACAGCGTTCGACTCACTGATCTTTTGTTTCACCTCCAGACCCGTAGGTGGCGATAATCTGGTTTGTAAAAAGTTTGCTTAAAATGAAGATATTCAACTCTGACAGGTTTGGTGTGATGTTCACGTTTTTGTTGTTGTTAAATGTGTGGAAAACTGAAAACTCATTTTGAATAATTATTTCTGATTATCATTGGTCCCTCTTTTGTTTTTCATACAGGTTGAACATCAAAATCGCATCCTACACCTTTGTCCTGCATTAGCTTCTGATTGAAAATAGACGGTGACGCTGACAGGTCTACGTCACACTGTCACTTAGCAATTATCCTGACTTGTGGCGGAGAAGGCTGTTGTTGGTTTAATATCCAGGAAACAGCAGAGAACGTCTCGGCTAGTAGAAGCTAACTGTCAGCATTGGCAACTCTACAACATAGCAGAACTCCTTCAGGATTGTGTTATTTGTGGAGATAAAACATCAACGTTGCAAAACAGAGTCAAAGGTAAAGCCATGTTGCTGTCAATCATTTCATTAAGCATTGGGCAAACATTTTTCAGGTGAGAGGTGGGGAACACTGGACAAATGTCCAGTCAATCACAGGACCTCAGAACAAGTCACACACTCACAGAGAAAATTTGGAGTCTCCAAAAGGTGACATTCCTGTTTTTGGTCTGTGGGAGGAGATTGGAGAACCCAGTGCATGCATGGGAAGGACATGCTAACTCTTGGTGCAGCTAAGAATCATTCTTGTTGTTGCAAGATATCAGTACCACCAACTGCAGTCCGCAATGTAGCATTTAATAAAACCAACACCTTGAGAGTTTTTGTGTTAACTATGATTAGATTAACTCATTCTGAGTTAATTCTCATCTGCTAAAATCTTTTTATCAGTATTGCTGGCTCTGTTATCCACTCTGCTGTGGGGTGTTGGGGTGCAGGCATCTCCGACCGAGGAAGAGACTGAACAAGCTAGTTCACAGAGCTAGCTCGGTTCTGAGCTGCCCACTGGATTCAGTTGAGGAAATGTGTGAAAGGAGGATGCTGGGGAAGATGACCACCATCTTAAAAAATCCTTCCCACCTGCAGCATTCCACTGTGGAGACCATGGACAGCTCCTTCAGAGGCAGACTGAGACACCCAGATGTAAAACAATTAAATTCAAGTTTATTTATATAGCGCCAAATCACGACAAGAGTCGTCTCAAGGCACTCCACATAATAAACATTCCAATACAGGTCAGTTCATTAAGCCAATCAGTAAAAAGTTTCCTTAATAAGGAACCCAGCAGATTGCATCAAGTCACTGACTAGTGTCAGAGTCTTTACAGCAATCCTCACACTAAGCAAGCATTTAGCGACTGTGGAGAGGAAAACTCCCTTTTAACAGGAAGTAACTTCCAGAGAATCCTGGCTCAGTATAAGCAGCCATCCTCCACGACTCACTGGGGATTGAGAAGACAGAGCAGACACACACACGCACACACACACACACACACACACACACACACACACACACACACACACACACACACACACACACACACACACACACACACACACACACACGCGCGCACACACACACACACACACACACACACACACACACACACACACACACACAGACACACAGACACACACACACACACACACACACACACACACACACACACACACACACCATTCAATTTAAATAGAGACTTTCTTCTGAAAAATTGCCAATCTTAACTGTTTTTAAAAGAATATTTTTTATGTATCTCTTTTAAATATAAGGGCAGTTTTTTTCCATATAGAAACAGCTCTGTACATCACTGATTTCATTAATACATCAGTTTTTGTTTGAGGCAATGCATAATTATTCACAGATAGTTCTATACTCATGTCTGTCTTGTACCAGAGTCATTTGAGAATACAAGCAGACCGGTTCTTTAGTCAGATATTTTTTTTACCAATTGTGCTAGTCTACTTGCTAATTCTCTGTTCTACTGTTAGCCATAATAATTTATTATGCATCACCTCAACATTTTCCCTTATTGAACAATTGAAAGCAAGTCAAACAGACCAAAAGTGAAGGAAACTAAATGTTAGACAGACATGAGAGCAGTGACAAATCATGTACGGTATTGGATTATAAACGAAAAAGACTAAATCTGCAAGAGTGTTCTCTGTGTGTGTGTGGGTGAGAGTTGAATGCATCTGTCCCTGCTTAACTCTAGCCTTATTGCTCTTTAAAATCCACACGACAAATGGCCCATGCATAACAAATTCTCCAGCAGAGCGTGAATGCATGGGTGAGGAGCGGTTTGTCACTTCCGCCCTGCCAATAACTCAACCTAGCCTAGTGTGTGTGTGTGTGTGTGTGTGTGTCCTTGAATGTGCGTGCGTGCACACGTGCTGACAAGAAGTTTTTAGCAGAACTTTCTGTGTTATTATGACGAGTGGGCATGCAGTGATGAAAAATGCCATCGGGTCATCGTTCAGCCCAGGTTCAAAGTTCAAAAGAGGATGGGGGGTGACTAATATCCACAGGGTATGAGTGTAAACAGTGTGTGTCCTCTAAAAATGAGGAGAAACCATGTTGGAGGACTACAACTGCAATAAGAGCACCTAGGATAAAACATCCACTCTGTATCTGACAGGAAACTAAGCCCTTCATACATTCATGGATTCACAAATCTGTCACATTACTCATTCAGACACGGGTCACATTATATTAATCTTCCTGGCAGCTGGGGTATTTGTCACTCACGTAATGTAAGTCAGTACGTGAAGTAAGGCTCGTCAGGGTTCTCCACAGTGGTTGGTACCCTTCTGTTAAAGACAGGATGTTTCAGTGCCTTCACAGAAGGGTTCAGATCAGCTCTGTCCAACCGTGCTCCCCGAGGACCCCATCAGCACGTTGCATTCCCACTAGCATCCACTCAGCACAGCTCTGTTGTATGTGAGGCTCTCTATTACAACTAACAAATGCTATGATTAGCTGTCAACCGTTGTCCTCTTCTGTTGTCTTCTATTCATGCTGCCACCTGTCACATGCCAGTGAGGAAGGGTATGTGTTTCTTCCTTTGTTTTTCCTCTCTCTCTCCCCTCTCCCTGTCCCTTTCTACAGGGGTGGAGGCCCTGGATTGGCCGATTAACTTCACCTTGGACCAATTGTGGAGCAAGGCAGGGGATAAAAGGAGACTTCCCTGAAGAGCAGAGAGACTCTTCCTCCCACATGCTGCTGCTTGACTAACCCACCTGTTCTGGAGCTGCTTTTGTTTGAAGGTTTGGTGGAGGGAGACTGGGGACAAGGTGAGCAGGGGGGACCCTTGTACATCTCATCACCTAGTGGAAACTTGTTGAAAACACTAGGTAAGGAGGTGGGTGTTTTTGGATCCATCTATTTTGCAGAGAAGTTCAGCTGAGGCTTTTCTTTGATTCCTTTGTTCAGTTAGAAGGGTAGATAGGATCTATTTTGTTTTATTAATTTCATTCTTTTGGCCCCACCTAACTGTCCCTGTCTCCCCCTCCTCCACGGCAGTACCCGCAGCATCCACATGAACAGAACAGCAATAAAAGCTGTGATATACTGAAGTTTATTATGGTTGACCAGTTACTACCTTCTCACCTTCCTGACCTGGAAGGACGGGTGGGGAGTGGAGGTCTGTAGCACATCTAACACTCGTGAACTTTGACCTTGGAGTTGGGGGTCTGGTTATTGTTCATGTGGCTCATCTCTTTAAATTGTCTACTATTTTCTTGTTTCAGCCCCCTCCACTGAGATTGTCTGCCTTCCAGGAGACATTAAACATCTGGATTGGTTTTGTTTAGCCACCAGCTTTGAGAGTCTCTGGACCCTGCTCTTCTTCACGACCAACTAATCTTGAGTCCTCCCTGCTAGACATGTAAACTTCCCTTTGTGTGACTCTAATCTGTTTACTGACCATTATTATTTTGGATTGAAATGTTATCACTGAGCTTTTCGGCATCTGTGAAGGAACCACGCGCAGACTGTAGAGGAATGCAACGCTGCAAGATTCCCCGTGTTCAGAACTTTAACTTCTGTTGAAATCAGTTCTTTTTTGTAAATGTTGTTCATGTGCTTCTGGGTCTGCAGTGTAACCTTTACAGTACTTTAAACACTCCAGTAATTATGGAAACACAGCAGAGTGTGAACCAGCTCATCTAGATCCACAAGATCGATAGGTGTATTGGTGCTGCGTCTGGAGTGATGCGGGCGTTGTACCGGTCTGTCGCAGTGAAGAGAGAGCTGAGCTGGAAGATGAAGCTCTCGATTTACCGGTCGGTCTACGTTCCTACCCTCCCCCACGGTCGCAAGCTTTGGGTGGTGACCGAAAGATCGCGGATACAAGCGGGCAAAATGAGTTTTCTCTGCTGGGTGGCTGGGCTCTCCCGTAGAGATAGGGCAAGTAGCTTGGCCATCCAGAAGGGGCTCAGAGTAGATCTACTGCTCCTCCACACCGATAGGAGCAAGTTGAGGTGGCGGGGACATCTAGATGAGATGCCTCCTGGACGCCTCACTGGTGAGGTTTTCAGGGCACGTCCAAAGGGAGACCCAGAACACGTCGGAGGGATTATGTCTCTCGGCTGGCCAGGGAATGCCTTGGGATTTGCCATGGACGGATGGATGGATGGATGGATGGATGGAAATGAGGAGCATGCACGATACATCCTGGCAGTGATGGTAGTGGAATGGGTATAACATTAAACATTTCCTTTTTGAACTGGAAATAAATTAGAATAAAACATCTTGAGAGCAGTAAGGAAGCCCAGTTATTTGGCCTACAAGGACAACTACAACCTGATTGGCTGACAGTTATCACCAATTAATTTAACTATAAAATATCGATTTTATATGATTTCATTTGCAGTTACATGATCACAAAAACATGTTTAAACTATGAAGAAAAACTAAAATCCTGCTAAAATGTTACATTGTGATAATTTCCTCTAAATAGTCAGCCTCCTCTGAGGGACAAAAAAATTCAAGCGTTCATACTGCACTGCTACAATAATGGCCAAACGTCATGGCAACAGAGGAAAGAAAAGAAAACGATCAACAACCATGAGAAGTGTGTGTGATGGTCGGGGGGATTGACTGCAGGGATATGAGTGAGTGTGTCTGCAGCAGGAGGAGGGGAACACTGCAGAGGCTGTATGTTCAGCATTAGCGCACATCACACAGCGACGAGTGCAGATGCTTTCACCGAGGGAGGCGTTAAAAACAGGCTTTTCACTCACAAAGGAGCCTCTCTCCACAGAAAGAGGCGGCAAACACGAGCATGAAAACCAAAAATCAAAGATAAACGTCCACAAGTGAAGGAGGTTGGGGAGAGACGCGCATAGAAACAGAAAAAATGAAATGTTGGATGTGAATGAAATGAAAGAGAGCGGGTGACTAAATGATTTGAACTTTTTTCAAGCAACTGAGCCAATTGATTTAGGGCTTTTCTTGTATTTTTTTCTCTCTTTTAATTTGCAGCAGGATAGCGGAAATGAATTCATCTGGGTGAAACCTGATTTTGGGGCTCAGAATTAAAGCTTGAAGTGATGCTTCTCATATAAGGCTGTCAGGGTGAATTTGTCTCATCGTCTTTGGCTCTGATTCTCTCCTTCAGTCCTTCCCTCCGGTACATTTAGGGAGACACACACACACACACACACACACACGCCAGACCCGTGTGTATCTGGTGACAGTCCAACACCGTTCCATGCTAATGACTGGTGATGAATGGTGTAAGCCGGCATCTCGCTGAGGTGAGGTGGGATTGGATGTCAGACAAGTGAAAAGGAGACTGACGGGACAGAGAGTGGAGAGGATTAAAGATTTTGTTCAAACAGATTGAAGGAAGACCACATCTGACAAAGCTTGACTGTTAAAGGTCTGTGATGTTAGCTAAAGGCTTTTATTTTGTCAGCTGAACACTGGGTGTTTGTCAATGTCAAGGAATCTTGCCTTGATAAGGTTTACGTTGTCAAGTCAACTTCCTGCATGGTGCAAACTAAACATACAGTTTATTCAACCCCACTAGCACATGACTGAAATTCCTTGGGCCCCCCAAAAAATTATTTTTTTAATAAAAGAAATGCAAAAATTGTTTTATGATGATTTTTAAAAATCGTACTGATCAAAATAGTTCTTGTAAAAATCTGAACATAAAAATGTTAAAAAGTCAGCAGGAAACACACATTTCCACCATTCAAGAACTGCAACTGGGGGCCGCACAATCACGAGACGAGGGGGACAAATGGCCCCCGGGCCACACTTTGGGTATCTAACCAGTAGTAGCAGTGGATTAGGGATTAGGGTTTCTTTGCCTCTTTAATCTCTTAATTTGATTGTGCTTTATGATGAATAGAATAGAATAGAATAGAATAGAATAGAATAGAATAGAATAGAATAGAATAGAATGCCTTTTTTGTCATTGTACAACAAAAATAAAATGCAGTGCCTTCTCCTATGGTGCATAAAAATGATAAAAACAAGAACTAAATAAATAAAACACACACCACAAATGCACTCGCATTCACATCCTCCTTCCATTGTTGCATGACACATGATATTACACAGTTTAGAGGGATAATGAAGAAGTCACATCTATACTGTATTTAACGCGCCTGTTGCTTTTGCATAGAAACTGTGCTTTTAATGACCTAAAACGTCTCCCAGAGGGCAACAGTTCAAAGTGCGAGTGACCCGGATGAGATGGGTCCCTCAGAATGAGTCACGTGTTGAAAGATAACCTTTTCTAGGAGAACTGTACACAAACTCACCTCTAGTGGTTAATTTATGAATCATTAGCATAAAGTACTTTCAGATTTCAAATGCCAGTGACACGGGGTATGACATTTAACTTTTTACGGACTCGCCAATATGGCTGACACTGGCGGAATGTCATTCATCGCCAGAGGGACTTTTATTATGGCAATTAATTAAAGGAGCATATTGAGCAACACCAATGAAATTACATGGCACAGAGATGTCTATCTGTGTAAATTCTCCCCATTAGGGAAACATTTGTAATCTAATTCAATCCCACAAATCAGTCCTTTGCTTTTAAGGCATTCAAGAGAAATTTAAAGAGGACGTCTTATACTTATTGAAGAAGAAGCACCTTTAGAATAGAGTAGAATAGACTTTATTGATTCCACTGTGGGGAAGTTCACTTGTTACAGCAGCACCAACACTTAAGAGATTCATTTGAAGAAAAATAATAACAAAGGTACATGTTTATACACACAGGCAGTATGCTAGTAATATAACCTTCGACCACTAAAAACCACAAATAAAAATAAAACTTGGGTTCCAGAACTATGCAGCATACTGTAAGGGACACAGACATACTATTTAAATCCGGTTTTGCACAAGTATTGACAACTTAGTGAGTTTTGCATTGATGGACCAGGATAATGCCAGTACCAGTTAAACAGAACAGTTATACACTCTTACTGCAGAGGGGATGAATGAGCTACGGTAGCGTTCTGTTTTATTTATGGGGTGTCTCGGTCTGCCTCTGAAGGAGCTGTCCGTGGTCTCTATTATTGGTAGTATCTGTATCGGTATCTCTATATCCTAAATCTGGTTGAAGCAATGACGTTCCGCTGCTGTTCCGGCAAAAAATTTACATATGAATTGTTTTTAGAGCCATCTTGTTGGCATAACGTCATATTCAATTTACCTCTAAACCAGGTGTTCCCACAGAACACCAGGAAAAATATGGGTCCCAACATGGTTTGTGTGGCGTTGCTATAGTGTGATGTCATCGGTAGGCGCAGCTCCCCTGTCCTCTCTTTTGAAAATGAAACTACAGTCACCCTATCTTATGTGTTGGTCCTATGCCAACTCTAATTGATATGTTAACATCTACATGTGTGAAACAATGCAACATTATGTGTTCTGTAAAGCTACTGTTGCCATATTCAGTCAATGATGTTAACCAGGGGGAATGTAAATCACCACGCATTTACAGTAGGAAACAACCGTTTGTAAAGCTAGCATAGCTACATACAAAACTCTTTGATTGAGATAATATATATATATATATATATATATATATATATATATATATATATATATATATATAACGTTTTGACATAGAGGCCAAGTGCAAGGAAAATCCCAAAAATGCTTTAAAGTGCAAGACTGACTTATTTCTATGGGTTGTGGCCAGACTATTGGTTTGCTAAAAAAATTTGCAATATTGTTGTAAATTTATAAGCTTACAAATGAAAATTTCAGATTGGCTTTAGCACAGATGTCAAAATAACGCTGATCTTTAAATCCTCTCTTACTGCAGCCATTATCATTGCCCTCAGGGCCGTCCTTTGTCCTGACCACAGGTCGCCTGGATAAGCAGCTTATTATAACCCACAGTTGTGTTTCACTGTAGAAACAGACTGTAATGGCCTTCATAATTGTAGTAATTGTGATTGGAGCTGGGTATGGATTGAGACACTAAAAAGAGCTTGGGTTGGCAGAATAGCTTAGTGTTACATTTTAACGCCGACTCATTCCTTGTCTCACACTGCATGGAGCTTGTTTCACAGCAGTAACCACTACACATGACTGATCCATCAATCCGACCCTGAAAGAGGTTCAGTCACAGGTTTACTGAGCTTAACAGTTTTCACTTAACACTTTCATTATTGGACTCTAAAACAAAAAGGAGAAGTAGACAGCAAAAGGAGACATGTAGAATGAATTATATGCAAGTTATTCTAGCAAATGTCTGACACATTCTGCAGTGTCACCCTTGGTTGTTTTGACAAATCCGGATTTGCCATTTCTCATGTCATAGCTGAATGTTGTTAGTTCTTTCTTGTGGACATGTCTAATGGACGGTCATTAGGAATACTGGGATTACTGAACAAACCAGCAGCATGGTGGTGCAGTTGGCACCGTTGCAAGGACTCTCCAACAGGCTCACAACAGCGGACGAAGTGGAGCCCACTTTTCTAAATCTCCGCTGAAAGAGGCGGAGACCGGAAGCCTTTGACTGGTGAAGACACTGCTTCCTTTAACTTTGTCAACAGCACCACCATTACCCCTCCAAAATTATCAAACGAGTAGAATACCCCCGAACAGCCTTTGCTGTCCTGGTGGAGAATTGCTTCACAACACTGAGACACCAACGGAGGAGCGTAAAAGGAAAATGTCTCCATCAGTGCATGTGCAGGTCAATGCACAGTTGCTGACCGAGAAGCATAAATCAGGCTTTAGTTACGGAGCACATGCACGAACGCTTCAAATAAACGCAAGTTATCCAAGGCAGCCATGATAAGCACATGTGCACGAGACGAAGATCAAGTTTATTATCAGCCTGTTGTCCAAACACGACATTTGAGGTGCAATTTCCACGTGACACCGATGCACACTGGGTATACCGATGTAACGCCAGTATGCAAAGGAGTCCAAAAAATGTTCTTGAATGGGAATTTTTTCGACTTTCATTCTCGTTAATGAATCAGGTGCTAAAGCGACCTGCTTATGAAACCCAAGGTTTCAAGGCATTTGTGCTAAAAGTAAAAAGACAAGATCTAACTGGCAAGTACAAGGAATGTTGTCGATTCATGTTCCAGACCCACTGGGAATTTCTCAAACACTTAACCCCCCCCAATCCGCTACAGCCATTAGCTTCATAGGGTACTTAAACCCCTTTTGCTTCAGTGAAGCTACTCTGTGATCGACAGAGGAATAAAGTTACAGCACAGAGTGGCTTCCTGTAAGAAAGTAACTGCATTCCAGCAACGTCTCTCCGACTTGTCGCCAGGAAAGATCTTTCCATTCATTGTTGGAGTCGCAAATGAGCTTTGGAAAAAGGGCCGAAATCAAAAATTAAAAATTAACCTTGAGATAATAACTCCGGTGTCAAGGGTCCATCCCTTTATCCCACTTGTAATTTGTCTTCTCTTGTTCTTCTCATCCCTCTCTCTTTAAAACACACAAATGACTAGCTGGATTTAACACCCCCTTGAGATGTGTCATTATCACTCCTTCCCATTTTCTGTTCGGAGTCAGGGTTTCCCTCTTTAACATGTAGTCGTTGGTGCTGTGACTCATGAGCAGGGAGCCTCTGCTGGGAGACAGAGAGGAAGGGAGAAGAGGTAGGTAGGGAAGGAGGGGGTGAGGATTGGGGGACAGAGACAGATTGCAGCATTTAACAGGCTGCCCTGGGGAGCTACTGAAGGTGATAGAGAGGGAGAACACCACATATGGAGGGAGAGGGATGCAAGATAGAAAGAGACATGCATTGTGGCAAGAGGATGGTTGGAGGAACTCGCACGCCGGCTCTGTGAGAAAAATTGGAACCTACGCCGTCGACTCTGCGATAACTCATTGGCATCAACAGTCCAGATGGATGCACCACACATATGCAGACGCAAAGACACGTGAAGCAAACACACTCTCACACACCTCCCCTCCACATTGGCACACTCCTCGTCTCACACAGCACTTCATTTACACCAAGCCTTTCCTTTGGGGAATACACCTCTCCAAGCTGTTTTCCTAACTCTCCTGTCAGATTCCTTCATCCCGTCCCAGCTGGCCCCTTTTCCACCCCCAATCCCCAAAAGCCCAGCCTTCATGGAATAAACACAATAAATATTAAATCACTTGTATAAGGTCCAAAAAAAGAGCTGCCTGCTTTTGTCAGAGATGATTAAAATCAGAAGCCGCCCACAGTTTCTGTCTGATGTAGAATCCAAACGTTGTTTTCCTTTCTGGGGGGATCTGGGTCATCGGTTTGAGGAACATGGATCGTCTGTGTGTTTATCTGCTTCAGGGCCATGACTAACTCTTATTACTTATTCATTGGTGATTTCTCCTAATCAGCAGATTATTTATTTCACCTATTAAAGAAACATAAAAACAGAGGAAAATCAGATGAAGACCTCTAAAACTAAACTTTCTAGAAGACAATGAAACAGCCACAAGAAGATGGACTTTTATGGTTTTAGCTTGTCGTGTTTATTGTTAAACCAAACTAGTCTTTGAATATGAGTATATTCTGACTTCAAAGCGTACATAGATAGAGCTGAAATCATCTTTATGGAGCTCATCCATGGTCTCTAAATCTGTTAACAACTTGGGGTTGAGGACCAGATGGTGGCACTCAGCAGAGAATTTGCTGAACTCACTAAGCTAACTCGAAGCCAATCTACACAATTGTTTCCCGGAACCAGGAACCTTTGTATGTCCTTAGCGTGGTCCTATCACAAAGAGATGTTTTTTAAAGATACGTAGATATTTTTGTTCAACAACAAAGTCGTAGTTGTACTGTCGTACAGATACGTCTGAGGGAACAGAAACTGTGATGTTTCCGCCCGGTACGACTCTAGTCAGGCGCATGTTTGTTACAGAGATTTACACCAAGATCAACTTATTTTGAGAACTAAGAGCATCAAAATCATCGTCTCTGGGCTCAGGCCACGGGGGCTGCATCTCTATAAATGAAACCCAAACCATCTTCTCTCAGGCAACTTCCACCAGCTCCTCCAGTGGGAGCCCAACAAGTTCCCTGCCAGCTTAGAGACACAATCCCTTCAGCATGGACGTAATTTTTTTGGGGGGGACAGGGGGGACATGTCCCCCCCACTTTTTCCAAAGTCAAGTTTTGACCCCTGCACTTTTTACCATCCAAAAACAATATTATGCTATATTAAATTGACACTGGTTGAGCTCTAGGACCAAGCAGAAAACAACCGTTTGTGTTGAAGCCGGTTTCCCATTATAACATACTGTAAAGATACAACCCCCCCCCCCCCCCCCGTGCGCGCCCCCCCCCCCCCCCCCCCTCTTAAGTGAAAATTACGCCCTTGCCCTTCAGTATGCCCTGGGTAAACCTGGGGTCCTCCTGCCAGTAGTATCTGCTTGAAGCACCTCCCCCAGGAGGTCTCGAGAGGGTTCAGTCTTCTGAAAAACCAATACAACAATCTGTATGATCTGTTACCAATATCCCGATTTGTGTTGAGAATATTTGGCGTGGGTTAGCTTTAAACACACATTTGGCAGTTTTGACTTGCTTTTAATACATGCATGGTGGCGCAGTGGTTAGCACTGTTGCCTCGCAGCACGAAGGTCGCAGGTTCAAAACTCGCCTTTCTGCGTGGAGTTGCGTGTTCTCCCCATGCATGCGTGGGTTTTCTCCGGGTACTCCGGTTTCCCCCACAGATCACAACATGCCCTATAGGTTAAAAAAAATAAAAATTGTAAGTCGCTTTGGGAAAAAGCGTCTGCTAAGCACATAAAAACATAAAAAACATAACATAATACCCCTTAGTGTCTGTTTAGTAGAACCGAAAGTGAAACATATCTCCTCGGTGTGCCTTTGTCTTTTTAACACCTTAATCTAACAGCCGAAACATCTCCACAGCCTTCATTAGTGTCTACAGGAGTGATTCGTCACTAAATAAAACACATAAGCTGTGTTCATGATCTAAAACATGCAGGAAATGTGCTGAAAGTAGACTCCAGCTCCAGGTAAGTCCAACAGACCAGAACGACACTCTGAAGTTGCAAATGTGGTATTCTGGCCACAGAGGGTGGTGGGGGTCTGAGTGACATGAAGGGTAATTTTAGTGCTTAAGGATCTATAAAACTGAGATGTTGAGATTTGCAAAGTTTACCAAAATCTTTTATTTTCTTATTTTTAACTCAAATTTGTAATCTTTCATCTATTTATGAAATTTTACAGTTTTATGACTTTATTTTTTCTGATGTTAATCTATTTTTGTTTTGAGATCATTGTGATTTTATGTCTGTTTTATTTTATTTTGATCTATGTGAAGCACTTTGTGATTCTATGTCGGTTATAAGTGCTATATAAATAACATTTATTTACTTACTAATGATGATTAGCTGCAGTAGCCATCTTGAATGGGGTTGACTGTAAAGCCGGGCGTACACTGTGCGACTTTTTCACTCGTAGCACTCAGCTTCAGCTCAAACTGTACGACTTCCTCGCAGGGCAGATCTCACGAGTCATGTGCTCACACTGTACGTCCCAGTTCTCGGATGCGACCTGACTGCTCACACTGTACGTCTGGTAGCAACACGTCGGCCCTAAAAATGTGCTAAAAATAGCAGTTTTTACACAACACGTCAGACTTTTTTGTCTTGTTTTGCCTGTTGTCCTTCGGGAGTGCTGCAGGAGGACACACAGGGATTTATGGGGTTGGATGAGGAAAACGAAATAAAGAAAGTAAATCTGTGTTTTGTGATCAGTTTAATTTGACATGAACACGACAAACACGCTTTCTTGACAATCTTTGTGAGTAAAAAAACATGTAGAAATTAAAACGAACAACGTGTGTTATTAGGGAAATAGCGGGCGGGCGGTGTTTATGCAGGATTGCGCATGCGCCGTGAGCGGTTCTGATAATTTTTGGGTGGCAGCTGCTCGCAGCGCCACTTCAACAGTGCGATACCCTCACGAGGGATGAGCAAAATATTAAACACGCCAGAAGTTTGTGCGAGCTCACGACTGCTGATCGGTAGCTGGTCACGTGGTGTTAATTGCCTCTCGTAACTCCCTGTATACTACACAACGCTCGGCGCAAAACTCGCCCCGATCTCGTGGATTCTCACGCACGAGTGGAAAATCGGCTCAAAAAAGTGAAAAAGTCACACAGCGTACGCCCGGCTTAAGAGATCCCCTGTTGTGGATGTAATCCAGCCATCACATTCTGTGTGATTCACTAAATTATGAGCTATTTGGTCAATGAACACACAAAGGGACAAAACCATTATCACCTGTTTTTACCTTTCAGCAGTGGGTTAATAAAAATGTCACCAGCATAATGTTGAAGTCAACCAGGTGGTTAATTTGTCCTGTTTTACTTTGCTTAATAATTTTGTGTATTTCAGTGTGAGCTTCCAAAAATCTAAAAAACATCACTGACGATGAGGTAGTTGTGTCATCTGTGTGTGAAAACAACAGCTCTACCTCTACGTGGAGATAACATTAGATAACTGTTGGTAAACCTGCCCTAAAGACAAATGAGCACTGTAAAGATGCTAACTAGCGCAGGAGGGAAGCAATAATTGCATGTCAGAAAAAGCTAACATATAGGATTCATTACCGCTTCCTCCAGAGGCCATAAGTCTGAAGGAAGCGTCCTTATTTATGCCCAGAAAAACCTGCCCAAGCTGTCTTCATCTGGGGCTTTCTTCATGTAATTATGCATCGCTTGTGCGCCTGCTTTTTTTGTTTCTGTTGCCCCCTCTTCTCTTACGTAAGGTACTGTTAGCTAGCCTTATTTTTTGTGCACCCTGTAGTATTAAGGCGAGCAGCCTGGGCAGACTCTTCCCTGTTTTTATCTCCTCTCCTGTCACATCTCCTGCAGTCTACCCTTCAATTTTCTTCCCACCCAGTTGTTGTTGTTTCCGTCTCATCTCACACTGTACCCCCACCCCCATCCTCTGAGTGTACTCAGCTAACGGTCCGTGTTTTTGCCGTGCATGCAGCCAGATGTGTGGTTATGCAGAGTGTGTAAACCAAACATCTGCTCAAACTTGCTCTCACTCTATGTTAAGTGGATCAGACTGGAGTTGTCCCCGTTCAAAGTCCAGGTTTAGGGTTTTTTATTCTAATGAACAGTGACGGGCTGCAAGTTAAAATGAAATTACACTCGAACTAGAGGTGTGCTTTGAGACATGATGCCCTCTGATGTTCGTAGAATCCAGCTGGACCAATTTAAACCAGGTATGACAAATGCAAAGCTCAGAAAAGCTTCTTTCTAGATTTACTGCATTATTAAACGTGTGTTTGGACACAGACTGAACCAGTGCTGAGTGTGTGTGCACCTATAAACCTCTAAATCTGGCTGCAAAATCAATACTGTGCCTTAGAATAATGGTTGAACAGTAATTTGAAAGTAAGAAAATCCCCGGTGGATTAGGCCACCATCACGTTTCCTTTGACCACTTTTAAAGCGCAGATCCCCTGCTTGCTGTAACAATCTCATCTCATGCTGAAACACACTGTACCTGCCCCGCTAAAAATAGCAAGAAGCTAGTTAATGGCTTTATATAAGTGTGTGGGTGGGGTCTGTGTGGTGTAAGAGGGACTCAGAAATAGCTGGGACTCCTGTTGGGTGGATTAGGGGGAATAAAGGTTGGATTTATTTGATGGAGCCTTGTATTAATAGCATTTGCTGGAGCAGTTTTCTTTCTCTGTGAAATTCTTCTTCATATGAAAACACTGTATACCTTATCGCTAGGTTAGCCTTTCTTTGCTGAAAGCATACACCAGAAAGATGGAAGCCTTTAGGTATCTTCGTAAATACACCGAACCCTAAAACGTTCACTTACCGTAAATACCAGGGATTTTATTTTTATGAGCACATCGACACATCTAACAGCAGTTCCTGAAATGTCACCAAACATGCAGTCTTCACGCCTACATGAACGTGACCTTTTCAGATTTTGTGACACCTCATCTGGTTTTCAGGCTGATCGCTTTCGTTTGTAGCTCTACTGTTTTTTTCCCACCTAGTGAAACCGGATAGTTTGTGTAATGTTGCTAACCAAAAACTTTTGACCTCCTCTAAAATTACTTAGGCTTACTTAGAAGGTCCCATTAGCTCCATTTACTGATGTGTTGCCCAGTCGGTACGAAACACAGGACCTTTAATTAGAAGACGTTTCTTCTTCTAGAGCTGTTGGACAGTATACACAAAACTATCCAACGCATGCCCATGGGTCCTCCAGTCACACTCTCGTTTTTAGCAATAGAACACCACTGGTGTGAGATGTTCTCTGCTCGGTAATATCAGAGAAGGAGAAACAGCCAGCTGCTACCACTCTAACTTTAGGACAGACTATCAGAGTCCAACAGCAAAAGATGTTTGGACCTAGAAAATAGTGTGTGGTGTTTCCTCTGCAAAGAAGGTTTCCGGTTTTGGCCGAAGTGGCCCGGGGATGATAGCCGACAGGAGTGAGTGTTCCATGACTGCGTTAGCATTTAAAAGCTAGCTTGTTCTGTAGATGCTATTGCAACTTTAATATTTGTCAACACAGCTCTAATAGTGTTTTCCTAATAGTCACTGTAATTCATTAGAGTTAAAAAGGGTTTGATTAAAACTCTGGTTGTAGGGTAAAAATACAACTAGATGTTACAGCTCAGTTTGCTTCTTTCTGTTGCTCATTGGGCCAGTTGATTAATAGCTAAAAAACTTGGTTGAAGATTTAGTTGGTTTGTCATTTAGATAATTGGTCAGCTGATTATTTTTTCTGCAGGTGTGTTAATAGGTTAGCTTTATGGATAGTTAACTGGCTGGTTTGTGGCTTGTTGGTTTGTTAGAAAGATATTTGTTTTGTTTGTTTTCTGGCTGGATTGTTGGCTGGTTGGGCAATTTCTTGGTGGGTTGTTTTTTAATTGGGTATTTGGTTCATTAGTTTAATCAGTTGTGTGTGTGTTTTATTTTTTTTATTTTTGGGGGTTGATTGGTTGGTTGGTTGGTTCTTTGGTTGTTTTGTTTGTTGGTTGGTTGGGCCATTGCTTGGTAGGTTGATTAATCACATCCTGTTATTTCCACTTTTAGCTTCTGATGCAAGTAAAAAAAAAATGTGTTTCCTCTTTTAAAATCATTTCATCCTTTGGTGATATCCATCACATGACGAAGATAAGTTAGTTCTGCTGGTAAAAGGAGAAAATTCAGTAGCCGGTTTGACCTTTCAGTGGTAATTTATGAATGAAACCCAACATCCCTGCCATTCAAACATGAGCAGTCCAGTCTGAGCCCTCAGTGAACTGGAGAAGGATGGTTTGGTGGTGGAACAATATCAGGATGCAATAGGTGCTACAATACCTAGAATGACAGCACATAGCAGGCTTTTCTTGGATGGTGTCATTTTTTCCCCCCTGCTCAGCTCTCAATGGTGTCTCCGCTCCGATCACAAATACAGAACATTTCTTAAGCTGAACACATGCGTAGGGTTTAGCACTCCACTTGCTGTCAGAGAGGGAAAAGGAAAAGAGGCATCGGAAAGCCTCTAAAAGCTCAGCAGAAACGTATTTATAGACAGAAATAAAAGGATTATACCTCCATGAAGGGGTAGGGGAAAGCCAATGATTTTCAGACGTGCCTGATGCTGTGCAACCTCAGTCGGAGGGAAAGCGGGGGTGGGAAGCAAAGTGGAAACAAGGAAAAAGGGAGTGACAGATGGAGAGCGATGGAGGGACAGACTGGAAAGAGAAACGCAAGGACTGGCGTTTTCTCGGATTTACTTAAAAAGTTTATGATTGGCCTCTGTGACACATCAGACCCTGGTAATTACCCCCCCCCCCCACCCCCACCCGCCAACTCGCTGAGAACAGGGTGGCATTTGTGGAGGATGGAGGAGCCAGCTAAGTGATGCTTACAAGCATAAAGGGAAATCTACCTTTCCTTCACAGCGTGTGTGAGCTCTGCTCTATATGAAGTCACTGATGGATTACCAACCTTATTTTATAAAACTATTAAAACAGCATGTTTTACTCCTTAATGCTGTCCCGCTTTTCAGAGCAAGAGGGGATCAAAGAAAATCCAACAAACAGCTGTCAGAAGTGGAACCACTGCCAAACATAAATTACATAACATTCCCAAACTCATTTCCATCCCTGCATATTCCAACCCCCCCCCCAAAAGGAAAAAAAAATTAATTGCCAACCTCCCCCCCTCTGCTGTTTCTTCTCCCTTCTGCTTTCTTCATGCTGTGCATATGTCAGCTCCCGGATGTGCACATGTGAGTGTTAATACCCTGCTTTGAGTTCTCTTGCTGTTGCTAAGGAGAATGCAGTTTGGTTTCTGAAGAGTGAATCAGACAAAAATGAAGGCAACAAGAGACAGAAGGATGAATAGAAGCCCCTAAAAAGAAGAGGAAATGAGGTAGTGGATGACAGGATTTCAGCTTGAGGAGGCAGTCTGTCAGTACGGCACGGGAGGTGCATCCAACCAGCTCACCGACAACCAGGATAACCAACCAGGAAATGTTTATTGACTTATTGGCCAGTGCTTATTAACAGGGATCTTATAGTGACTGCAGTTTAATGCATGAGGTCATGGTTGGTGTTAAACCTACGCTGGCCACCCAACACTGAACATCTATTTCTGTCAATTTTATCACATCAAATAACTAATTCCAGGTAAACATTCATAGTTGGGTTGGGAGTGAGTCTCTGCGTCTTGCTTGTGAGTGATGGTAGACGGAACAGGAGATGTATGGACAGGTTGGGGCTTTGTCTGCAGTAATGACGGTATTACTCCTGTCTGTTGCTGTGAAGCTGAGCTGGGTCAACAGGCATAGCTCTCAGATTACTGGTCTGTCTACATTCCAGCCAAAGCGGCCAAAATGTCACTCCTGTCTGCTAAGAGCAGGAAACTGAGGCTGGAAATCACACAGGTGCAGCAGAACTTGAACATAATAGACTAGAACATGCTTTAGTCTTGATTTCAGTAGCAACATTCACATGCTTCTGAATTTGGTGTGTGTGTGTGTGTGTGTGTGTGGGGGGGGGGGGGTGATGTTATTTGCCCACTTTGGACCTCTTAAGCCTACTTGAGTGTTGCTGCTGATCATGTCCATCCCTTTATGACCACATGGACCCATCTTCTGATGGCTACTTCCAGTGGGAGAATACACCATGTCACAAAGCTCTGATCATCTCCAACTGGTTTCTTGAACAAGACCATGAGTTATCTGTTCTCCAACGAGCTCCACAGTCACCAGACCTCAGTCCAGTCCAGAACCTTTGTGATGTGGTGGAGCAGAGAATTCACATCATGGTAATAACTGTGTGATGCTGTCGCGACAATACGGACCAAAACCTCTGAGGAGGCTTTCCTACAACTTGATGGATGAGGAATTAAGATACACACATTAGGGGAACGGCCTGAAGACACCAACTTGGACCACATCCTATCCCCAAACGAAATGCTAAAGACTACAAACCAGACACCTTTCTTTGAAGGACAACACCTTGAGACCCTGCGTGAGCACCACCAACAGGATTAGAGACCAGAATGGACCCTGATGGAGTGAAACCTTCCCTGAGAGTGAGTTCAAGGCATTGCCAAACCGGATCGCCCTTACAATTGACAAAATCTAAATTGCGGAGCGACGCAGCACCATCATCCGTCAACCCAAATGCTCCAGCAGAAGCTCACAGAGACTTGCCTGTTTAACGTTAAAAGCTACAGAGAGGGTGTGCCTGTGATTGGTCGGTACAACCCTTCTGGTAAAGCACCACCATTAAAAAAAGTAACTAAGACGAGTGCCAAAGATATCAAGTGGTAGACATGGAGCAGATCTAAGAACAAGTCACCGACGTCCGACGATTTATAAACCCGTGACTGAAAGAGCACAAAGTTGTACAGCAGACTTTAAATTCACGTAAAGACATTATGAGAAACGTGGGTTTGGAGGTGGTGACTGCATGGAGAGGTGGAGGAGAATGAGGGACGAATTGGTCCATGCTAAAAAGTCTCTGAAATAAATTTTCAGAATACAAATTCACACGTGGACCAGAGACATGACTGCAATGGTGGCAGAATCCCTCCAGAAAGGTGCTACGCCCTCTGTTGTCCTGGAGGGGAAGTGCATTGCAACACTCCCCAGGAGAAGTCTAAATGTCTAAAAATGTCTGAGTTATTGCACGTGTGCGACTCCACCCCTGAGCTGATGGAGACGTATAAACCAGGCCTTATTTCGTACAACAGTCAAAAGAAGTAACATTTTTGCTTTATTTGCATTTATTTCCAATCACATTTTAACTTAAAACTGAAAGAAGGAAGAACAAAAACATACTTTTGATTTTCCTGCCTTTTTTATCTTTATGTTTGAATTAACTGTCAGCTTTAAACCTTCCAATTCCCAATCCCAAACACGCAGGCAGAAAACCTGAACCCCTCTTGCTCGCTTCTGCCACAGGCGTTAAAAACTCATCAGCCCTGCCTGACTCAAACTTAGCACTCCGCTCACATGCAGGAAGCAGGTTTTTTTCCACACCACGGGGACTTCTTGAAAGATCTGCAGAGATCACCAGCAGATGCCCTATCCATTGCCTCGTATTTACGTTTGGAATTCTCCCCCCCATGTGCAGCGAAGGCATCAACCGCTGCACATCAGATAACAGCGACACATCCCATCTGCGCTGGGCCGAGGAGCGAACAGCGGGGACCGTACAGTAGGAAGACAGAACATGTGGTGAACAGGCATTCCCTGAGGGGGCATGCTCTACTTCTGTGGTGGAAAAAGAAAAGACAGGAAATAATCACTCCACAGGGAGGCTATTTTTATCAAGGTGGAATTGATGAATTTGTCTCTGCACCTCCTCATATGACACTGAGATCTCTTTAATCAGGCTGATTTTTACGGTCTTTAATCAGGCTGAGGTTGAAGGTCTTCCAGCAATGATGCGTTCTTTTCTGAGTCAGGCTAAAGGCCGGTGTCGGTACAAGATCTGCTCGGGTGCAAAATTGGCTCGGGGTCCGTCGACTGCCGATGACGTCTAAGTAGTTGATTGGCTGAACCTGAACCTTACAGAATTACATAATCACGTTACGTTGGTCCAGGCAAATCTTTCTGTTGGAAAGATGGACAACTTTTACAAAGAAATCCATCATTACCTCTTTGAAAATACACTTTTAGCATTGAGCTGCATGTATATTAGGGCTGAACGATTAACTGCATTTGCAATTAAATTGCGATGTGACAAAAGGAGATTTTCTAATCGCAAAGGCTGCAATTTGGCAGCGAGTGGTTAGCGCAATGCTAATATACATGGAAAAACCCTTAGAAATGCTAATGCTAATATCACCGATTACATTATTACAAATTATGAATTAGAAATGTGCCAAATGATTACATTTGGAGTCTAATAGAAAGTAAAACTACCATCAATCAAATAAGTACAGACAGGTATTTTAGTAAAGCCAGAAAACTTTTAACTCCAGAGTTTTGGCTAGCAGCTATGAGCGTAACTGAACTACGCATGGACAAGACGTCAAAAACTAAACACAAAATACTTCAATAAACGGGACACACTACTTTCCTGCAAATACAGTTTCACAGGTGTTGCTAATACCTATGATCCTTCAAGGGATGTGCTCAAAGAGGAGTTCAACATTAAGAATAAAATATAGTGTTTTATTTTACAAATACCATTATAAACACAAACTTATGTCTTAAGAAACATTATTTTAATAATGAAACTGCTAAATTCTTTCCAACAGTATAGATGTGTAGTGTATTTTGTCCGAGTGGGTTTGCCGTACTTTGACGTCATCGGCAGTCGAAGGACCCCGAGCCGATTTTGCACCCGAGCAGATCTTGTACAGACACCGAGATTTTCTATCCCAGAGGACACGGGGTTGCGTTGCAGGAGCATCTCAAAAGGAACCGCACTAAAAAGTTTACGGACCACATCTTGCATAAGAGAAAGCAAGCATACTTTTGATGCCTGCAGTGATTCATGCCTCACTAAGCACTTTATTATGCAAGGATAAAGGATGCATAATAACAGAGTGCAGCAAGTTTGGGACAGATTTGTGCAGTGGTGCTGCAGGAGAAGACTTCACGCTGCAGGATTTTAATGAACTGATAAGCAATAAAACTGAAGAGGAATTTTTTAAAGATAATAAAAAAAGCAACTTTACCCCCTAAAAAGTGGTTGAATGAGTTGGATTTAAATTTCATAAAGGGTTTCCCACAAGCTTTTCCCACCAGATGACCACAGAGCCCAGTGGCGCTGTGAGCTGGTGTCACTGCTGCAGTGTTTCTGTCAGAGTCGGGACCACAGCCAAGCAGGAGTCGAGAGCCCTGCGCTAAAACATTTTGTTCTGAGGCTTCAGCCACGCCTTCGGGGTTGTTGCTTTGTCCTGGGGGGGTTGGGCTTGGAGCTGGGGGGTGAGGATGGAGCAAGATGCTGAGGAGGAACTGTTGACTGATAGGCGATAAGTTACCACCCAGCGAGGTGGGAAACTGACCACAGGCGGCGTGCAGAATAAGTCAGGAATAAGTCTCCCACTGCTACAGCTATTATTAATAAAGACAATAGTAATAATTAACAGATCTAATTTGTGCTGCACTCACCTCACTCATGTTGGAAGCGTGTGTGGATGGAGTTGTGCAACAGAAGTGGACTTCGGTCTTCTCTCTGCGTCCAGGTCTTCAGGCAGTCACAAGCAAAAGTGAGCTGCCGTGTGTGTGTGTGGGGGAGAGAGAGAGAGAGTAAGAGAGAGAGAGAGACTTGTCAATCAGATGAAACAGCTCCAGGACTGAGCGAGGCTGCAGGCTCACAGAGACAGAGAGAAGTGCTCAGCTCTCCAGTAACAGAAGGAGGATGGAACGAGTGCAGCGGGGAGGTTTATTATGGGCAACAGGAGCGCGCTGCTCTCTCTCTCTCTCTCTCTCTCTCTCTCTCTCTCTCTCTCTCTCTCTCTCTCTCTCTCTCTCTCTCTCTCTCTCTCTCTCTCTCTCTCTGTCTGTCTGTCTCGCCCACTCAGTCTGAGGCAGCCACCAGGGAGCACACTGATGCTCCTGTACAGGGATGTTAATGAAGGAGGGCTGACCTGGCTCAGCCTTACACTGAATTATCTCAACGGGAGCGTCATGTTTTACCTTTAACAGCACACTGATTACACAGAGGAGGGAAACGGCTCACCCGTTCATTTATTTATAGCAGCTTACTCTAAATGCCACTTTCTACAGATGTTGTTTTGGAATAAACTTGCTTTAAAAAGCTACATCTTAGGTTACATGGAACATGTTAGTTCATGGTTTTAAGGTCTAAACAGGTTTTACATGGTAGCATGAATCATTGGCGGTTCTAGGGGCGGGGCCACAGGGGCACTGGCCCCTGCTGAAATATGATTGGCCCCTGTAGTGCCCCTGTCCTGTCACTCATCTGTCCTTTGTGCGGTGATGAGATTATAGGTGGATGCAATTCCGAGTCCAAACACTAGTGGCCGTGTGGCGCTAAGGAGCAAAATATTGTGTGAAATCCAACAGAAGAAGATTTGAAAGATTTCCAAGAAGGGAGAACTTTTCAACCGACATCGGATCTGATGAGAGTCCACGTTATGAGGAGTTTGTTGGTAAGTCACGAATCACTGCTTACTCACAGTTGCCATGTAAGTCAAGTCTGACAATAAGTCCAATGGAAAGCAATGCCGACATTAGTTAAAGGTAATGTTAAAAAGGGCTTGTGAAAAAACGTTAGCCCTTGCTAATCCATGTACTTCTTTTGTAATCCGCATTTCGTGTGTTAATAGTTGGCACTGTCTGATAGAGAACATGAAAAGAAAGGGTCAGATACAGGCGGGAATTCTGCAGTTTTTTCCCAAGAGAGTGAGTGTGTCAGCTGGTGAGAACGAGCATGGAGAAATCAGAGAGAGAGCAGCAGGAGGCAGTAGACCAGAGGCTGGAACAGGGCAAGGGACCTCCATTCCCCCTTTATCAGGTCAGAAAGAATATAATCTTTATTGTGCAACAGTCATGTCAGATAAACACGAGAGACAGCCTCTTGTAGGACATACCATGCTGGGAAATCAGCGTACGTGTAATATAAACGCGCCGTGGCGGCATGGTGTTGCGGGAATTTTGTGGCATTCGTGCTGCCACGGTTGATACTAATATCACCGCAACGCCGGACTTGTGAATGCATATTACAACTTGGCGCAACAGAAGGGGGTATCATGATCACGTGGGCAGTTGCCGAGCTCCGGCCGGCAACTATATTAAAAATGAAAGTAAACATGGGCCGTAAGTTTGGCTTTTCTAAACAGAATCAGCTGAGATGATGGCCGGGGAGCCTCTCCGTAAGAGTTGAAGCTCAGATCACCAGAGACTGCACGGGGACAGACACCTTCTGGAGCGGCTTGTTAAAAAAGCTTAATGAGTGTGGCTTTGATCGCAATAAAAAGCAAGTTATGTCCAAGATAAACTGAAGTCCGTGGCAGCGCAGAGACCGCCCCCAAGCTCTCTTTTCACCGCCATCGCATAATCTTTTGTAAAAAGATCATGATTGCACCACATTATCCAGCAGGACGGACTGACCACTTATAAACGACCTAATGCTGCCCAGTGTGTTCTGCTTATAATTGAGGATAACCTTTTCCCATTTTATCTTGGAGCTGATCCAGTTAATGTGGAGTCATTTTCTTGCACAGAAAATTTGCATTGAGCTTTTTATATTTATCAGTAATAATTGGGTCAGTTATTCCAAGCACCAAAAATAAAGGATTATTGTTTAAATTGATAGAAGTTGTTAATCGTGACAAATCATTAGTGGCAAAGTTGCTTCCCTTTAGTAAATGATTTTACGTTTCTCAAAGCATCTTTCCATTCATCATCAGTAATGTTGCAGTTAAGTTTCCTTTCCCACAGTTCCTTCAAGGTTTCCCTAAATTGTGACATTTTGATGTATTGTAAATTGTGTGGGAAAAGTCCTTGTTTGAAACACTGAATTTTCTAATTGGTTGATTAATTAAGGTCAAGGTTAAGTTTTCCAAAGAGATTTTGTGTTTTGGATATTCCTTTGTTAGTCCAACTTTTCCTGCCATTATTCTAGGTAAAAATAAAAAAAATCACCATTATCTCAAATTTGTTAAATGATGTTATCTTGTACTAATGGCACATATGTTTACTGAATTCTTCCGCTTCATGGTGATGTGGTTTACTATAACATTAACATAATGGATTTAAATTGTATTGGTTTCTTTGTCTACATCTACCACATCTCATCTTTATAGTCCAATCTTTGAAGTCTTCAATTTCAAATAAATAAAAATGTGGTCTCATAGAAAACAAAGTTTTGGCTGGATTTAGCTGGAGTTTGACATATATTTGTATTTTAGCTGCAAACTGGGACAAGACTCTCCAATTCAGACAACCAGAGTGAAGTTAATGACTCAACCTTCCATCCTGCTGGGCCACCAGAGTCACCAATCAATACTAATCCTGCAGGATCAAATGGTAAACATTGATCTTTGAAAGTAATAAATGCTTGTGTATGTATTTGGCTTATGTTAGATAATTTCTCATTTGCTGTTTTCAGACATCTTCCAGTGTGATGCACAGAATCCTGCGCAGACATCAGAACGGTGTTCTGTTCCAGTAGGACCTGGTGGTGTGCTTCTCATTTTGTAAAGGCTCTTTAAATTTAATTGAATTTTGCAGTCAGTCACTTGCAGATTCTGAATGCCATGAATGTTACATGTTGAGAGATATAAGCAACTGACTCAGACTTATTTAACTGACTTCCCACCAGACATTTCCCAGTCAAGAGCAGAGGGTCCTGTGATATTCTTCTGGTGTTTTTTTCACACACAAACATATTTTAACCTGATATTTGTGGCTTTGCAAAATAAATTGAATGCTCGTCTCGTCTCGTCTCGTCTTCCTCCGCTTATCCGGGTCCGGGTCGCGGGGGCAGCATCCCAACTAGGGAGCTCCAGGCCGTCCTCTCCCCGGCCTTGTCCACCAGCTCCTCCGGCAGGACCCCAAGGCGTTCCCGGACCAGATTGGAGATGTAACTTCTCCAACGTGTCCTGGGTCGACCCGGGGGCCTTCTGCCGGCAGGACATGCCCGAAACACCTCCCCAGGGAGGCGTCCAGGAGGCATCCTGACCAGATGCCCAAACCACCTCAACTGGCTCCTTTCGATCCGGAGGAGCAGCGGTTCTACTCCGAGTCCATCCCGAATGTCCGAGCTCCTCACCCTATCTCTAAGGCTGAGCCCGGCCACCCTACGGAGGAAACTCATTTCGGCCGCTTGTATCCGCGATCTCGTTCTTTCGGTCATTACCCAAAGCTCATGACCATAGGTGAGGATTGGGACGTAGATCGACCGGTAAATCGAGAGCCTGGCTTTCTGGCTCAGCTCCCTCTTCCCCACGACAGATCGGCTCAGCGTCCGCATCACTGCAGACGCCGAACCAATCCGCCTGTCGATCTCCCGATCCCTCCTACCCTCACTCGTGAACAAGACCCCGAGATACTTAAACTCCTCCACTTGAGGTAGGACCTCTCCCCCGACCCGGAGGTGGCAAGCCACCCTTTTCTGGTCGAGAACCATGGTCTCAGATTTGGAGGTGCTGATCCTCATCCCAGCCGCTTCACATTCGGCCGCGAACCTACCCAGCAAGAGCTGAAGGTCAGAGCTGGATGAAGCTAGGAGGACCACATCATCCGCAAAAAGCAGAGACGAGATTCTCCTGCCACCAAACTCGACACACTCCACACCACGGCTGCGTCTAGAAATTCTGTCCATAAATGTGATGAACAGAACCGGTGACAAAGGGCAGCCCTGGCGGAGTCCAACCCTCACTGGGAACAGGTCCGACTTACTACCGGCTATGCGGACCAAACTCACGCTCCTCTGGTAAAGGGACTGAATGGCCCTTAACAGAAAGCCACCCACCCCATACTCCTGGAGCGTCCCCCACAGGGTGCCCCTGGGGACACGGTCATAAGCCTTCTCCAAATCCACAAAGCACATGTGGATTGGTTGGGCAAACTCCCATGCCCCCTCCATCACCCTTGCAAGGGTATAGAGCTGGTCCACAGTTCCACGGCCAGGACGAAAACCACATTGCTCCTCCTCTATCTGAGATTCAACTATCGATCGGACCCTCCTCTCCAGTACCCTGGAGTAGACCTTTCCAGGGAGGCTGAGGAGTGTGATCCCCCTATAGTTGGAACACACCCTCAGGTCACCCTTCTTAAAGATGGGGACCACCACCCCGGTCTGCCACTCCCTAGGAACTGCCCCCGATGACCACGCAATGTTGTAGAGACGTGTCAACCATGACAGCCCTACAACATCCATAGCCTTGAGATACCCAGGACGAACCTCATCCGCCCCCGGGGCTCCGCCGCTGTGTAGTTGTTTGACTACCTCAGCAACTTCTGCCCCCGAGATCGGACAGTCCATCCCCAGGCCTCCCAGCTCTGGTTCCTCCTCGGAATGCGCATTGGTGGGATTGAGGAGCTCCTCAAAGTATTCCTTCCACCGTCCGACTATAGCCTCAGTTGACGTCAGCAGCTCCCCATCCCCACTGTAAACAGTGTGAGCGAGTTGCTGCCTTCCTCTCCTGAGGCGCCGGACAGTTTGCCAGAACCTCTTTGGAGCCGATCGATAGTCTTTCTCCATGGCCTCACCAAACTCCTCCCACGCCCGAGATTTTGCCTCGGCAACTGCCACTGCTGCACCCCGCTTGGCTATCCGGTACCTGTCTGCTGCCTCCGGAGACCCACAGACCAGCCACGCCCTGTAGGCCTCCTTCTTCAGCCTGACGGCTCCCCGAACCTCTGGTGTCCACCAGCGGGTACGGGGGTTGCCACCACGACTGGCACCGGCCACCTTACGACCACAGCTAGCAACAGCCGCCTCGACAATCGCAGAGTGGAACAAGGCCCACTCGGACTCAATGTCCCCCACTGCTCTCGGGACGTGGTCAAAGCTCTGCCGGAGGTGGGAGTTGAAGACCGTCTTGATAGGTTCTTCTGCCAGGCGTTCCCAGCAGACCCTCACTATGCGTTTGGGTCTGCCAGGTCTACGCGGCATGTTCCCTTGCCATCTGATCCAACTCACCACCAGGTGGTGATCAGTTGACAGCTCCGCCCCTCTCTTCACTCGGGTGTCCAAAACATACGGTCGCAGGTCAGATGATACGACTACAAAATCTATCATCGACCTGTGACCTAGGCTGCCCTGGTACCAAGTGTACCGGTGGGCATCCTTATGTTCGAACATGGTGTTCGTTATGGCCAAACTGCGGCTTGCACAGAAGTCCAATAACAAAACACCGCTCGAGTTCTGATCAGGTGGGCCGTTCCTCCCAATCACACCCCTCCAGGTCAAGCTGTCATTGCCCACGTGAGCATTGAAGTCCCCCAGCAGGACAATGGAGTCCCCTGATGGAGCACTATCTAGCACTCGTCCCAGGGACTCCAAAAAGGGTGGGTACTCTGAACTGATATTGCTAAAATTTCTCAAATGCTGTGTGTGGTTGTATTTTGTCAATGTACAGTAAAAATTGATGTATAATTGCATTGATGTTTTTCAACATGGTGTTGGGGTAAACTGTATCTACCATACAAAACTGGGAATAGTATGCAAGTATGTTGGACTGTACGTGGCCCCTCTATAAATATTGTGGCCCCTTGATGGCCCCACCCTCAGAAAAATCCTAGATCCGCCACTGGCATGAATGTATGCACAACTCTATTTTCATCTGACAGGTGAACGCTGATGTTTTTTGCCTGTTTCTGTAGGTTGTTAGCAAAATCTCTCTGAAACCACTGGATAAAGTTTAGTGCACGTTTCTATGAGATATTAGCCAGTGTTGGACAATTTCTTTGGAAATAGTAAAACATTTCATTTTACAAAGCTACCCTAGAAGCCTTCTACTCTTAGCCCATGTTTCAGGAGAAGCCTCTTGGATCGGAGGTGAAACGACTTCAAGGAAAACAAAAAGATTCCAGTTGTTTCTAACTAAGCCTTCAAGATGACTGAGAAGCTACTCAATCTACATAACACTTTACTAGTTACATATATATATATATATATATATATATATATATATATATATATATATATATATATAAAGACCACAGATGTTCTCATGGAAGCTCCTAACCATGCTGGGAGGGTTCCATCCCAAATCCAGCCCCCTGAGACTGTACACTAGCCGTAAGGAAGGAGGCAGAGGACTAGTGAGTGTAAGAGCCGCTGTCCAGGATGAAAAATCCAAAAATCTATAAGTAAATCGAGGACAAAGCCCCAACAGACGTGCTCAGTGAACGTCTCAGACAATGGTGAATGCTGGAAATACCATCGTGGGAGGACAAACCCCCTACATGGGATGTGCCACATACACAGAAGATAGAAAGAAACTATGGAATACGTTAAATGAGGTTACGGGTAGGAAACCGAAGTTATTCCCGGCACATTTCGAAGTTGGAGATTCATTTTTGAGTAAACCTGTTGACATAGCAAATCATTTAAGTGATTATTTCATTAATAAGGTGCGAACATTACAAGAAGATATGAAAGTAGGGTTAGGAGGGGGTTTGACTGGAAAAATTATTAAAGATAAAATAGTGGGTAGTAAATCGTGTTCTTTTTCATTTAAATTTGTGACAGCTGATATGGTGAAGAAGTGTATACAGAAAATGAAGGTGAGACCTGCTGGTACTGATGAACTGGATGTGAAGTTATTGCAATTAGTGGTGGATGAGATTGCAATTCCGGTGTCTCACATTATTAATTTGAGTTTGGAAGAATATAAATGTCCAGGGAAATGGAAAATGGCAAAAATTGTTCCTCTTCCAAAAAATAATAAGGAGCATTTTTCTGAGAAAAATAGTAGGCCGGTGAGAATTATGGATAATAGAAAACTAACTGGAATGGTATTATTGGATATGAGTGCTGCATTTGATCTAGTGGATCATAATCTATTACTGATGAAATTAGGGTTATATGGTTTTCATGAACCAGCTATTAAATGGGTGGAAATTTACTTAACTGGAAGGGGGTTTATGGTATTGTTTAATGGCAGTTGTTCTCAAAGGAAGAATTTTTGATGTGGGGTTCTGCAGGGAAGTTGTCTTGGACCATTGTTATTTTCAATTTTTACAAATGACCTTCCATTTATGTTAGAGTGTGCCACAATTGTATTATATGCAGATGATTTGACTTTATATGTAGCGGAAAGGAATCTGGAGGAATTAAATTCTATTTTGGAAAAGGAAATGAGGTTAGTAGAAGGGTGGATTAATGAAAATAAGTTAGCTATCAATGTGGAGAAGACTACGATAAATGTATGGTGATGGGATCACCTCATTTGTTGAGAGAACCTGTACTGCATTTATGTATAAGGGAAATGCCAATTGAGCAGGTTAGAGAAGTTAGGTTACTGGGTTTTACAATTGATGAAACGCTAAGTTGGAATAGTCAAGTGAAACAGATTTGAATTAAAATGGGAAAGAACATGGCAAAGGTGAGGAATGGTAGAAAATGTATTCCATATTTAAGTAGAAAAGTATTAGTTGAAGCTATTGTTTTGTGTCACTTGGACTATTGTGCAGTAATTTGGGCTGCTACTAGGGAAGCTAATTTAAATAAGTTACAGGTCGCACAAAATAAAGCTGCTAGATTAGTCTTAAAGTGTTCTTTTAGAAGGAGTTGTGAGGACATGCATACTGCTCTAGCATGGATGGGTGTAAGGAGTAGAATAAAGTACTTGTAAAATTTATTAGGAATTTTGTAAATACACAGACACCAGACATTTTTTAAATCAGTTGACATTTATTAGAGGTGTTCACCAACATGCTACACGTCAAGCTGATGGCTGCTTTTTGTTGCCAGTTAGTCGAACTAATTTTCTTCATAGGTCAGTATTGTACAGAGCTATGGTGGAAAGGAATAGTTTACCACAATTCTTGAGTGGTCAGCTACAAAGGAGTGATTTTTGCAGGAGGTTGCGGATATTTATTTATACCCTCTTTACACGAGTTTGAGGAAGATGAGTTTTATGTTTTATTAATTTTATGTTTTGTTGTCCAGTATGTGTGGAGTAATTTGCGTTTCATGTTACGGGAAATGTATGTTATTTTGGTGCTGTATTGGGGGAATGTGGTGTGCTCTTATAATGGAGATTTATATTGTATAGTGAAATGGATTGTTTGTGAGCCCAGTAATGATGCATGAATAATGTTTTTTTTTTTTTTGGATGATGTTATGACCCCAGGAAGAATAGCAACTGTTTTAACAGTAGGCTAATGGGGATTTTAATAAACAAACAAACAAAACACTGAAGAGGCTGATATCAAGAAATGCTACCAATGGCTAGAAAGAGCAGGTCTGAAGGATAGCACTGAGGCACTCATCGTGGCTGCACAGGAACAGGCCCTGACCATCAGAGCAACAGAGGCCAAGATCTACCACACCAGACAAGACCCAAGGTGTAGGCTATGCAGAGAGGCCCCTGAGACAATCCACCACATAACTGCAGGGTGTTAGATGCTGGCAGGGAAAGCATACAAGGAACGCCACAACCAAGTAGCTGGCATCATGTACAGAAACATCTGTGCAGAGTACGGAATGGAAGCCCCAAGGTCAAAGTGGGTAGCACCACCTAAGGTGGTAGAGAAGGAGAGAGCCAACCTCCTGTGGGACTTCCAGACCCAGACTGACAAAATGGTCAAACAACAAAAGTGGTGGACAAACAACAGAGGACAGCTGTTGTGGTTGATATGGCAATACCACGTGATGGTAACATCAGGAAAAAGGAACATGTGAAAACTAGAGACGTTCCAGAGTCTCAGAGAAGATCTTGAGAGTGAAGACATCGGTGGCGCCCGTGGTCATTGGGGCAGTGATCCCCAAACTGGAGGAGTGGCTAAAGCAGATCCCGGGATAAACATCAGACATCTCAGTCCAGAAAAGAGCAGTTCTAGGAACAGCTAAGATACTCCAGAACCCTCAAGCTCCCAGGTCTCTGGTAGAGGACTCGAGCTTGGACGGATGAGACCACCCGCGGAGGGTGAGATGAAAGGTGTCAAGACATTTTACCAAAAGTAACTTAAGGTAGAGTAACTGTTACATTTGTGAGACAATAATATTTAATGAAGTGACATGTTCTATGTCTCCACCAGGTGGTGCTGTTGCACCAGGTGTCATTAGAACTGGAGCTGCAGCAAACTGTCATCTACAGGCTGATGTGACCCTATTAAGAAGCAGATGGTGCATCTAAATGTAATTGACCAACATCTACAATAACAGAGTTTCAGATCTAAAACATCCCCAAGCATTTATGGTGAAACACAAGCCTCTTGTCAACATGGAAACTACAAGCTTCACATTTAGACGGAGTGGACTGTTTACCCTGTAGTTAAATAAGTTTGACCTGTGAAGTAATTGTATCCAAACAATGCTAGCATTTTTTTTTACTCGCCACCTGGACATTAAGTCGGCCTCCCTTCTGTGAATCAGAGGCTCTCAGTATGGCATAATAAGAATTACCCAATAGGTCACGAGACAATTAAATATGAGGCAAAAACCCTCAAATGAATTACTACAGTTCACTGAATCCCAGCAGGTAGCTGCATCGTTAGAAAGTGGCACAAATGTTAAGAGCACAACAGTCAGCATTTCTCATTTCACTCGCAGCTATTTGACTCATCTTTTATTTTCACAAAACACATTTTAATAACTTCGGTGACCTTTGTGCTGAAGTGGAAATACGGTACATGAGGGGCTGGCGTTCTGCTCATGGCCACATGGGGGCGCTACTCTTTGCATGTCTTCAGAGAATTGACTCCTGCAGCCAACGTAGGTGACCAGATGTGGGACTGCACAACCTTTTCATTCTTTACCCTGAATCCCATGATAACAGATGATGTCCTGCATTTTGATTGGTTTTCAGAGGTCAATGATCTCTAAAGAGGTTTTGTAATACTTGGCTTGTAACCAGTGACGGAAGAAACAGTGAAAGCTCTTGCTGCACAAAATTAAAAACCGTTCTTTCTGCCATTTTGATTGAAATTACTTTATTTTAAGAACACATAATTTGTTTATGAATTACTTTAGATAAAACAATAGTTAGGAACTTTGTTTATTCTGACTAACCATTAAACACACTAACTAAGCATGTGAACAATCATTTCAGTATGAAAATGTTAATGCTGGATTACACTGTAAGAAATCAAATGTTTAATTTCCTTAACTAAGTTATGTCAACTGGCCCAACTAAAGTAGTTGCTTTAAGCTTGTTTTTGCATATATTCCAGATAGAGATGTAAAAAAATCAATACAATGAAATGTATAATAAAATATTTGTGTTATGATACTAAATCAATATTTAAAGCTGTTATAGTGAATCTGCAAACAAGCTAGGTTTTGTAAACAAAAACGGTCATGGAAAACTCACCCCTCTCCTTGGGCATCTTCATTGGCTCCACATCCACGGGAACCAGAAACCCACATTGTCAGAGGAAACCAGATAGTGCTAAAAACCAGTCACCATTTTCTAGGTGCAAACATCTTTTGTGGTCCATGGCTTCAAATGGTGTTTTTCTTTTTGGGACTTTTAGTTTTTGCCCTAACGTTGAAGTGGTAGCCGGCTGTTTCGCCTCAGATATTATTGAGCGGAGAACCTCCCACGCCAATGGTGTTCTGTTGCCAAATACATCAGTGTGTAATGAGTGGAGGACCCAGGGAAGTGCGGTGGTTTGACCAGAACCACAACCGGATGGTCCAACAGTTGCTTGGTCTGAGTATTGGTGGGCGTTTTTAGACAAATGTGAGAGAACCACTTCATTCATTTTTTTGTTTATTTTTTAATCTCCACAATATATTTATAGTTATACTATTTTAGAAGGTTAAGTGGCATGAAAAAAATGTTAATTTGTTTTCCAAATTTGTCATTGTAGCTTTAAATGTAAAGAGTAATGTACATTGTTGTTAAAAGCAAAAGTAAATCACTCTATAACTGGTTTAGTGGAACCAGTTGGTATAACTTGTAAGATCAACGTTGAATTACTTACAGTGCATAAGGCACGAATTGGTTTGACAAAAAGTCAAATAATTGTTTTATTAAAACACTTAATGTTATTGAAATCCCTGTTTTGTAGAAAAATTCTAAAAAATAAAAACATTTATAGCTTATAGGTTGAATCAGGCAATGCTGCCTATTGAGTGTTTATTTTTAACATGTCCCACTTTTTCTTGGTTTGGATCTGGGTACCCTAAAACAGGCATCTTCAAAGCCCAGGGGTTGCTTGCGAACATCTGATGGGACCAATTTCTACGCTGTACGAATAAATAAATTCAGCAGCAATTAAAATATAGACTTAACTAACCCACATATTTTTGTGGTCCTAAAAGACTTTTAACTTGACAAATTTTCAGTGTGTAGTCAACTGACACAAGTTATGGAAACAAAAACCTTTAGTTATTACAGGTCTCTTTTTCCATAGTTGTACTAAAGCCTAAATAAGGAAGTAAATCCAGGTGGATAAAGCAAAACAAAATCACACACGGTTATTCTGCTTGTATTTATTTCTAATCTGTTTTTTTTATTTTTTTTTATCCATTTGTCCACAAAGTTATATTAGTCACTACTATGTTAGGTCAGTTTTCCCTCACTGCAATGGCAGTCAACTACACGAGAGCCCAAACACAGCGTGGCACCTTCACCTCACAAGGATTTGTCATTTCACAAGTGTTTCACATGGAAACGTGCACAGGGAAAGTTTGTTTCCTTTAAAAATGATGAATAGGAAATATATGTTTTGATCAACATGTGGTGATCAGAAGGGCTGTGAGAATAAAACAGTGCTTAATCTTTAAGGGTTAATTAGCTTCACCATCTGCTAATTACTGATGAAATTTAAGACAAACCTTCACTGATTCCACATCGTTTTAGAGGGGTTTTATATATATTTTGCATTCTGAGCAATAACCGATTCATGTTAGTGAGACTACTGTCCAAAGTGCAATGACTGGTTAGCAGTTTGATTCCCATCTGCCAGTGGGAGGAGTTGAAGGGGCCATCGCTCAGGTTTGTGCTCTCTTGAACAACCAAAAAATTAAAAAACAAACAAAAACACAACATCTCTAGTGCTATCTGTACAACATTCAACAACACGTTTCTTGTCTTTTTCTTTTTTTACCCATAATGCCAAAACAATAATACTTATAAGAGCATTTTTCCATCTCGACGGCATAGAACAAACACCACACAAACTGGAAAAAAATAAACTAATAAAGGCCTCAATACCAGATAGTACACGTCACCTTCAAGTGGTGCTGGAGACTTGGTGGTTTATGGACGGAAGGACATGGAGAAAGCAGGGGACAGACGGAGTAGATTCAGGAAAAGGAGAAAATGAACCAAAAATTGGTGAATTCTTGTTTTCTCAAGTTTTAATATCCTTTAGTGTCACATTGGACATCATTTGGCACCTCATGACATTTAAAAACAATATGCAATAATCTCAGACTTGGGCTTTGGTTTAACAAAGGCATTGGTGAAAGACATAACGCCTAATCCCACACAATTTGTCATTTTTATTTTCTTAAAAGTGATAGTTTAGATCTTTTCCGATGACTAACATAAACAATTATATTCTCGTTTGTTGTAGATAGCTCTTTGAAGGGATCTACTGGTTATTTCTGACCAAACGGATGAGCTAAGGGCTAGTCTGAAAAAGACTAGTGCATTTCTGTCATCTTAAAAAAAACCTCCAATATACACATTTTCTAAGCAGTTTTTGCATATCTTGTAAACAATTAGACCACATTTGCCTCAATAATCTGTTTAATTGGCAGAAATATCAAACTAACCTGGTAGACGAGCCAACAGCTTAGCTAATGACTAGTCTGAGCAAGGACTAACTAAAGTGCCTTTCTGCCACCCTAAAACACCAATCCAAAAAAAGTCTAAGCCTTTAGATTGTCTTCGGTTTATATAATGTTATTCCGAGAAAAAAAATTATATCCTTGCCAGAAGCGTTACAGCTAACTGTGCTTGAATACCATACATTTCTTAACAAAAAGCCACATAACTAGACACTGATGACAATGTAAAGGTGTACAGAAGAGTTTACCTCTGTGATTAAATTTGTTTGAATTAAAGTAACACTAAACAGTTTTAACACTTTAAGCTAAATTCGTTCAAAGGGGTTTAAGTGACTGTGTGAGTACACACTTTACCATCTTCGCCCTGAACAGCTCTCTGCAGCCGCAGGCAGGTGCCCTATAGGGGGAGCTCTTTTCCTGCATAATGACTGTTACCTGTTATGCTAGCAGTTAGCATTTTCATTTCGCTGAGCGTCAATAAAAAGCACAAGAAGAATAATTTTTCTTTTTTTTTTGTTGCCATCACAGTGGAGCCTGGAAGTAAAAGTAAGAGTGTCTTTGGAGGTGAAACAAAGAGCTAAAACCATCAGCATGGCCTACACTAGTTTGAGGGAGCTAAAGGAGGCTACAAAATCAAGGACCGATGGTGACCTGGCTTTGATGCTACTAGTCTTGTAAGTAATAATATTTTTTGTCCAACAGTGTGGATGTTTTTCCTTTGTGGTTTGTTTTAGTATTAGTTGGCTCATGCTTCTGTTAGCTCGTTGTTAGGGCTAGCTACAGCAGGCTGTTGCAGGGTTTACAACATTGGTAATTCCACTTTCAACCAATAGGGCGAAGGAGAAGGAAAGTGCTTAGTGTTACTTTAGCGTATTTTGTTATTTATAACTATAGGGAGCCTACGTCTCCTCCCTTTCCAGTCTGCTCATGGGTCCCTGAAAGAACGAAAAAATGAATGCAAGTCAGTGGGACTAAAAGAGCTATTTTCTAATTGGCTTTGCCTTATGCCCTGATCACATATATGTTGTACTGCAATTTAAATGAAAAGTAATGATGTGTGTTTCGACCATCCCAGTCACATACTTTGAGATTTATCAGCTTGTAAAAGTTTGTAATTAGCATGACTACAAATAAGACATCGGCATGTCGCATATATGATGCCACCATAGTATCTCCTCATGCCTAGCGTAGCTGCTACGTACCACATGACCATATTTATGGTGGTTCTTTCCTCCTGAAGGAATGACTTGAAATTTGCTGAACTTACAGCCATTTCCCCTTTCTCCATGTCTGGTTCAATGACGTCACTTTGGTGATGTGCATTTGTGGCCCTGGGGTCTCAGTTATAAAACGTTGCGTAGAATCCTTACTAAAACCGTGATTAAGCTCAGCAAAAAAAATTACTTACGCCAAGTAGGTTTGTGACCTATAAAACATGGCGTACGCACAGCTGCACGCAATCTCCGATTTATAAATCAGAGACTAATGAGAAAGATTCTCAGCTGCGTTTTAGTCACATCCCGCCCTCAACACACCCACTTTCTGCCACAAATGGTCAATGCAAAGTGCCTTGTGGATCTCATGCATATACATAAGCTGGCTCGTTGCAGCGTTTCAATCGCCACCGCAGATCAAGGAAGCGCTATTTCACAAGCAGAAATTGAGGTACCTGTGGGTTAGGTGGAGAAATGAAAGGAAGTGCTTTTGCAAAACAAATAAGAGAAAATCCACAGAATGGCACAGCGTTGCTGAAGCTGTCGATGCTGTAAGCTCTTCAGAGAGATCTGTGGCAGATATGAAAAATTGTCCGATCAGGATTCGATCCCCAGAATGCAGGTGCTCTCCATGTCCAAAATGTGCATAAGCCAGGTCCTTAGTCAACTTAAAGTTGCGCACATTTTTCCGCTAAGTTTTCTTTTATAAATCCCAAAGTTTGAGTGGAAAGTTTCAAACACAGTTTTCCGACCCCGTTTTGGCCGTAAGCAAGCTTTATAAATGGGGCCCCTGGACCTTAAAACACATAACCTAAAATGTTTCCCCCGGTTCAAAAATAAGCGTTGTTGGTATCAAAATGCGTCTTTAAATTCCACTGACATCTTACGTGAAATCCATGGGACAAAACAAAAGGAATTAACAAATAGCGTTTTTAGCCCCATTGACTTGCATTCATTTTTTCATTCTTTGGGGACCCATGGTCCGGAAGTACATGGTCATGACGTAGGCTACCTATAAAAGATCTAAACTATTATTTTAAGTTTTTTATGTTGTTCATTGTTTTTCAAGACTAGCCATGCTAGCAGCTAACAATCAGGCCTAGCGACCTTGTTTAAGGCCTTTTGGGCCTGATGAGCAGGAGACACTAACGTGAAAACAGCATTCCACCAGAGAATAGGTCAGTCAGGAGAAAAAGATTAAGAAAATTAGTCAGTGTGATGGAGGACAGGAAAAAAATTAAGTAGATGTGAAATGGGAGAAAGTGTGTAGATGTAGGCTAAGTGCTTTTGGTGAGTTTTACAAAATACACCAGGAAGTGCTTGAAACAGAAGGCACAGTGGCATTGATAGTAGTTGTTTGGGAGACACCACTAAGGGACTTTACACTACGAAACTCATAAGGTGCTCTAAAACAACAAAAAAGAAAAACAGACTTTAAAAACAATAATGTGGTTCCAGTAACTCTATACCCCATCAGATAAATTGTGGAAGTTAGCCAGTGTGAAGGGACAGAAATGACTGGTCTTTTACATGAAAATACCTTCAAATCACAAGAATTCATGCTAAAATATTGTATTTTTCATAGTCTGTAGCAGTAGATTGTGTTCTTTTTTTCCACAAAATGACACTTAGATTTTTTTAAATTTATCTCATTGATTCAATAATATAAATATATGACACTGATCAATTGTTTCCTAATGGGTGGGGTAAATCTAATAAAAACCACACATTTATACATTTAAAATGACAACAGAAAGTGACAACTGCCATTGTAAAATAAAAATAAAAAGTTTGGTCTATGGATATTCAAAAAACAACTACTTAGGGAACTCAAACCTTGCACAGTGCTCTGTATAGACATTCCAACTATTCTTAGCTCACAAACATTATAATCAATATTACTTATATTGATAACCTTTTTCTGTAAGCATCTTGAAATGAAAATAAACAAAATTCTGTTTGCTTTTCTTGTCTTTACAAAAGCTACACATATTCTACTGGGATGTCTATGCGTGTGTTAGTGTTTTAATAATTACTCCTACCATTTCTTTTTGTTTTATATTTTAAAGAAACAAACAGAAAAGAGGGAATCTACTCATCTAAAAGACACCAGAACCAAAACGTACACATCTCTCAAATTTAGTCTCATCTGGCAGAGATTCAGTCTTGTATTTCCGTTTTCTAGTTCATATCTTAGATGAAAAAGTGTCGTCATGTAGATGACACGGTTGTTAAAGTCTCTTTAGAACAACGTGCCAGCTGATTGTGTTCAGGAGCTCGAGTGTCAGCCCTCCCCCTCTCAAAAACACCCTATCTTCGTGATTTGTTTGCGTCGATGAATCACAACGCGATAACACATAAACACAAAATTCTGAACAGTAACATCTTTCTTTCACTCAGCATTAAAATCACATTATATCGTCTACGTTTTTTTAGTCTTTTCAAACAAAGATACAGACATCTAGAGTCTGTACCACAAACATTACGCTATTTTGTAGCATATCTTTTACAACGTAACTATTCACAACACCCTAGAACCACTTTAAACAAATATATTGTACTTAAATTGTTTGTTAATGTATAATCCGATAAAATGAAAGATCTATCTGCCAAAGACTCTTTCGACAACATACGTGAACAGGCACTAACTGATAACAACAAAAAAATTACAAAATCTTCTATTTGTTTTTCTTTAGGACAGTCATTGAGAAACACTTTGAAGAAAAACAAGGCAGTGATACATATCAAGGGAACAGTTACCTCATGCTTTAAATTAACAGCCAATAGCATTGAAGCACACCCTAGCCCCACTTTGAGAAGGAACCTGAAGCTGACAGTGTCCTGACTGTTCAGTGGTCATTCAGGAGAGTTGGCTTACACTTGGCTAATATGGTAGTCAACAAATAATACTGCTCCTGTGGTTGAAATATTTGACTCAGGTATGATGTAGGACTTCCCTCAAGACCTAAACAGATGTTTATGAAATTGAACATAACCTTAGAAAGCACACGCCTTGGAGCAGAACTTAGGGGGAGGAAAATACAAAAGTGACCTACAAAAATCCAAAAAAGTGGCATCCATGCACTTTTCTTTGTACAGGTTTTTGAATTTAGGTATGAATTGCAATCGACAATCACAACTCAAGTAGACACGTGATGCCAGAATCTTCACAACCATGTTTCTTCTTCTTTGTGTTCTTTCTCAAAATGTCAGAAAACAATAGTAAGAAGGGTTCCAAGCTTCAATTAGCAGTCAGTTCCTTGTCTCTCAGTGACACGTCCGGTCTCCAGTCTTGTGCCATTTGCATCAAACACGTTTAGTTATCCAGTTTAAAAGGGGTCATTAAATAAAACTTTAATCTGAAAGAGCTCGTTCTTCCTCCGTTGTCATGTGGGTAGAACTCAAAGCTGGTGAAAAATCCAGAGACATCCTCAGGTCTCGGTCTTGCAAATCCTCCACACTGCTGTTGTCCAAATTTTCTTCAAACTCCTCCTCGTGTTCATCTCTCTCATCCTCTTCCTTCTCTTTCACAGATGCGTCATCTCTTACATTATTTGACACAAAGGCCAGGGACTCCGGGTGGTGAAGAGCATCGTCCAGATGCTCTGCTGTAGGCTCGGGGTGACCGTTAAGGGTCTGGACCTCATTGACATGACTCCAAATTCTCAGAGGGTTAAAGTCAGGGTTCTCCATTCGTGGCTTAATCGCCCTTTGAGCTCCACCATCACTCATGAAAGTTGAGGAGCGCCTCTTACGCCTGGACTTACTGGTGTGGTTCACTTGAAGATGCATGGCCATCAGCTCTGCTGATGACGTATGAAAAGGGCAGAACAAACATTGGCTCAGTTTAACACCCATTGAACTCTCCCTCTCACCGTCCCCACCGCATACAGCTCCTCCATCCCCTACGCTAAAGCTTTCATTCTCCTCTATCCCCCCAAGGTTGGGTGAGGTGCGTCGAGAAAGGTCCAAAGGTTCAAACCCACCATCCTGATTTGATGAAACAGCTCTATCCTTATCACTTGGTGGCTGGACCATTCGGCTTGTAGTGAGAGGCTTACGCCGAGACACTTTAAGGGTCTTTGGTGGGGGAGACTCCCTGATCCAGCTTCCTTCCATTCCACCCTGGTAAAGGGCTCCCATCACCCCTGACAGATATCTGTACTGGGTCTCCAAGTCAATATCTCTTAAGGCTGCTAAAGCCTTCCGATGCTCCCGTTGGTCTGGAAGACCTAGAAGCCAGGTCTGCTGGCTGGGCCGTGATACAGGAGCATCAGCCGGGCCTCGATTGATTGGGCAGTGATTGAGTTGAGCTCGACGCTGCTTGCCCGGTCCAGAAGCTCCAGATGTCAAAGTGTTGATTGTGGAAGTAAAACCAGAGGAAGAATTGGAGGAGGCTGATAAGGCATTGCGTTGCTCCCTGTGGTGCCGCTGGAGGTGGTACTTCAGAGAGCCCGACTGAGTGCCTGCATAGTCACAGTGAGGGCATTTATACGGTCTCTCACCTACAAATTAAGAGACAAGCAACATCAGACTCAATCAATATTAGTATCATTTATTAATATCAAGCTCCCAATTTTTACAAAAGAAAAGCCCAAATTATAGCCAGCAAATAAAAAAGGACAATAAATAAGAAGGCATTTCAGGTTTACACCAATTGCTGTGTAGATGTTTTAGCGCAAACTCATATTCCGAGCCTTGGTCTTGAAGGTTAAGTTTGTATGTCTTATCATAGTAAAAGGGTATAGCACCTTCAAGAACTCTTCAGCCCCCCAAGGCACTTTGCAACCCAATTAGTCATTCACACACGCACACTAATTCACATGCTGGTGGTGATGGGCTACATCATAGCTACAAGTGCCCTGGGGAGCACTGATAGAGGCGAGGCTGCTGTGCACAGATTCCAGCGGTCCCTCCGACCACCACCAGCAAGAAAGGCGGGTTAAGTACCTGCCCAAGGATACAACTACTGCAACAGACGGGGCTCGAAGATACAACTCTCCGGTTACAGGGCAGACACGTAACTCCCCTGCCACCACTATAAAGGTATTAGTCTGCAATTCACTGATAAAACTACTAAAATCCCAGGATATTCACATTATCATTTCTACATAGTATCTTTAATTGCCTGGAAGTAAACTGCAAAACAAATTATTTTGAAAGGTTTTTACAATAAGGTCCACAGACATTTATATATTCTTAAATTAGAAAGAAAATTTAAATATGTTTTAGGTTGATTAAATAATCCTCATTTCTGCTTGTAAAAACACCAACTGACATCATATTTTTGCTTTTGCTTATCTTATTACGTTATTTTTTGTTTATTACATGTACGGTGTTAAACACAGAGTTATTTTTCCAACAGACAGAAAGATTTATTGTGACCGGAAAATATTATTATTATTATTATTATTATTATTATTATTATTATTATTATTATTATTATCTAGAAACCCCATTTATGTTGCTGACTATACTGGTTGTGCAATATTGTCATTTTCTAAAAGTAATTCTTGAAAATGTCATTTATTTCTAATACCATTATTTTATCCCACACTAAAGTATCTTTACTATACATGATACATAGCTTTTCATCCTTAGAACTATTAAACAATAAAAATGCAAACCAAAGGGTTTCTTTGCATTGCCATTTCTAAATATCTATCAATTAGTGTTTGTATCCAAATTTTGAATTAAGAAAATTAAATCAAAGTCCAAAAAGAAATCCAAATTTATAAAAATAACACACACACTCTTAATAGAATAGAGTAGTTGAGTGGCTAGCGCGCTAGACTGCTGATATATTAGATTTATTTGTTGGTGTGTCACAGCTGCTGTAGTTATGCAATTTAAAGGAAGATGGCAGCATTGCATTACAGATAAAATCCCACAGCTGAGAAAAACCCAGGTGTTAAATTTCAACAACAAAATGTGTATCATATGTAACAAGTGTAAAGGATCCTGTTCACAGCATAGAAACAAATATAAAATAGATATTAATCATTGGATGATCGGTGTGTTTTGCTGTTGGAACAAAAAGCAAGGGTAATATTTGCTTGAAAAGTTAATGATCGATGATACTTTTACTTTTACATGTGGCTTTCATGAAAAATAGCAAAAAACAAGATGGAAAGAAATTTATAGTGAAGTAAAATATAATAAGATAAAAGTGCAATTTGTATTTGGATATGAGCTGGATACCAGCCTGTGTATAATCCTATAAAATAGAAACAAACATTTTTATTCTGTCCAAATAAATTTAATCATTTATATTAAAAGATGAAAAGAAATGAATGTAGAAAATTCTGTTTAAACAGTAATTAAACTAGTCACCAATCATATTTAATATCTTTCAATACACTCAAACTTTTACTAAAAGACTAATTCACTCAAATCTCTAGTATGTCTGAATACAAAATCCCAAACTTTGTAGTTTTTAGCTTTATCTGCTGGAAATGTCTTTATTGGGTATAGTAATTTTGGGAAAACTGGCATTGTTTGAGTAGTTTTGGACCTTGATTTTAGGTATATATCAGTAACAGTAGTGAGCTACTTTCTAGTTTTATATCTCCAGAGTGTTTTTTTTCCATTGTTACTATAAACTCCAGGTCAACGCTTAAGCAGGTAGTGCTCCAGTGGAGCTGCTCAGTTTCCTGCAGTAGACAGCTGATTAGTGCTGGCCTTCTCTCTGGAGTAAATGTGAGAAAATAAAGCGGTAGTTCTGCTTAAGTGACTAAGCTCAATGAAACCTTTCCAGGGATTTCTAAGGGTTGAAAAAAAGCCGGTGTGGCTTGTTAAACTCAGCAGTGGCTCACCTGTGTGAACTCTCAGGTGCACTTTGAGATGGTGCGAAGAGCGGAAAGCTTTGCCACAGTAGGGGCAGTCTTTTATCCCTCTGCCACGCACTCGCTCCCTGGTGGGAACTGAGGGCAAGGAGGAGACTGCCGTGAAGCCATTTTCACCTGAAATTGGAAGGAAAAAGGGGAGAGAAAATGTAAACCTAACAGTTGGTGTGGCCCAAGTGGTGGGACCCAAGAGATCTTCTAAACAAAACAGCAAAGCAATAGTAAGTTTCAGGAATCAGCAACATTAGATGTGCACAGGAAAACAAAACCAAAAAGGCAACAAGAAAAGTATACCTTTAAAGTTTGACATGGCAGTATGAAAGCCTGTGACTGCTCCTGCTTGCTGAGATCCACCACTGTTTGGTTTGGATTCCTGTCTCGCGTCTCGCATTTGCGGGGATCCACCATGATGAAGTTCTGGTCTCGCTTCACTTCCACCTCGTCGTCCCAGCCCCATTGCCCTACGACTACCAGTCCCCTCCTCTTCGCTGCTGCCTCCTTTCTGTGACCTCTGAGCATGAACGCGAGCATGCACCACCACCTGTTGTAGGCTGCGGAACAGCTTGCCACAGTCTGGGCATTCCCAAGGCCCTCCTGTCTCCCCTCTTGGGTCCAGGGTTGACCGATAGGCCCTGACTTGGTCTGCCTCAGCAATCACCGAACTTCGATTTTGGGATCGTTGACCTTGCTGATGACCTCGCTGCTGGGGCCTCTGCTGTTGCTGCTGGGCAACTGCCAAACTTCGAGCAACCAACTGCCACCAAGTTGACTGGTCCCCTCCTTCTGAAATGGTTGCTGTACTTTCATCTCCTCTTATGGTTACTCCTCCACTAACTTGGTCTCCTCCTCCTGAGTTGCCAACACCACCACTATTTCCCATCTCTGCCACCTGAGCCACTGCTTGAAGTCTCTCCATGCAACTGGCACCACTGCCATCACTGGGTAAGCCAAGATATCCCAGAATGGCTGACTTGCTTAAGCTCATATCAACTCTGCCTCCAGTTTCTCTATCAGATATTTTCTGTCTACCTCTGACTTGTTCTCCTCGCTGAGCCAGAAGGAGGCTTGAATAGAGACTGTTGAACGACTGACTGCTAGCAGAGCTTTTGGAATGCTCGTCACCACCTGCCAGTACTCCAGGGCTTCCCAAGCCAGCCTTCAGGCCAAGCTTGTTGAGATGAACTTTCATGTGGTTTTTGAGAAACCAAGGCTCCTTGAAACCACGGCCACAAACCTGGCACTTATGGTCCAAAGAGTCCTTGTGCTTTCGCATGTGTCCTTTCAGGAACCAAGACTGGGTAAATCTCTGGCCACACGTATCACAACGAAACGCTGGCAGTGCGGGGGATGCAGCTGATGGCATCTGAGTGTTACTTGGGGTTGGGGCTGGTGTGTGTGCTGGGGTGGGAACTGGTGTGTCAGTGATGGTCCTGCAATTGAAGGCTGTTGTCAACGCAGGTGCCTCGGGTGAAGGGTGGCACTCTTGCAAGTGACTTGCCAGACTCTCTTCTTGGCTTGCAGAGAAAGGACAAAGAGTGCATTTATAAGGATTGTGGAGAATGCTAACATGACGTGCCAATTCTGAAGCTGTGCGAAACTTTCCCTTGCAGGCATGGCAGCGAAATGTAGGTGCAGTGGAAACAGCCGCCCCCTCACCAGTGGTAGAGTATGGAGAGGTAACAGACACTGGGTCCTCAGTGAGTGGAGGGGTCAAAGGCGTGCTGTCATCCAGTGAAAAGTTTGGGTTCTGGACTGTCTTTAGATCCTCATTTAGACCTTTATCATCATTAACATCCTCTTCTTCTGTGAGGTGCTGGATGAGAGTTCTTGGCAGTAAACGCTTATTAGGATGACTTCTGTGATTCGGGATTAAGTCATTGTGGTTTGGCTGATGCTTGAGGTGCTGTTTCAAGGGAGATGAGGGTGCTCTAGATCGGTATAGGGTAGAAGCTCTGCGATCTCTGTCCAGACTGTGAGCTCGAGCATGAAGAGACAAAATGCTTTGGAATCGGAATCTCTTCCCACAGACATGGCAGGGAAACTTTAGGGCAGGCCCAGATGAGGCTCCTCCAGGTCCTGGTATGGCCCTGGTGACAGTTTCCCTTTGGAAAAGCTGGAGGTCTAGCTCATCGCTGCAGTTTCGATTCTGCCCAGAAGAAAGGGCCATCTCCAGGGCACCATACCCAAGAAATGGAGCTGAAGGTGTGTCTGGAGGGGAGGAATCAAAACCAGGGCTGCACCCAGCTTCTTGACCACCTCCTACCGGGAACAATGCCACTGCTGGGGTCGGGGAAGAAGGGATTCCATCCAGCTCTTCTTCACAGTCTTCTTCATCAACATCAAGGCAATTGTTATTACTGTCCTCTTGAAGGGGAGGGCAGGGAGAGAGGGAGAAATATGGCGTAGTGTCAGGGCTCTGTGGGTAAAGCTTTGGGCTGTTAATAGGCAGGACAACGGGGCTGTGGGGTAGAGGAGAGGAGGCTTGGGGACTGTGGTCCAGAGATGGGAGCGTTGGGGGAGACTGGGGCTGCTCACAAGAAAGAGACAGCACACACTCTGGTGGAGAATCCATTGTCTATCACAAAGGAAAGGGAAGAGAGGGACAGTGAACATGTTACAGTTAAAGGTAAATGGTGAAATATGTATGACTTGCCATACAAACCCCAATTAATGAGCAGTTTTTACAGTAAAACTAAATATACTCCAAAGTTTTAGAGGAAGAAGGGATTTACCAGCAGTGTGTGGGAAGTTATGCCATTCTTTAGTGTCTCGGTTGAGGGGGGGGAATCTTCTGATGCAGCCTTCTCCTATAATTTCCTGGGGATAGAAATAAGCGCATGTCAAAAGTCAGACCAAACACCGATATCTCAATACCAGCACATTTACATCCACCTCGTAAGACCTTAGATTTTGTTTGTGGTGTATTTTTTATTTCATTTAGCTATCTGGGATGGGTAGGACTTAAACAAATAAACATAAAATCAATAATTTAATGTGTTAGTCATAGCTTTTACTCACTTTAAATTGAAGTCAGGTTTCTGAGAATAATAAAAGCTCTTAATTTGATCAAAACAGAATTCTGAGGACTCGAGGTTTCCAGAGGTTTAATAATAATAATAATAAATTATTATAATAACGATATATAAGATGTCTGGCCAGATGAAAAAGAAAACATACACATGATCCCTTTAATGAGGCAATTACCTAAGTACATGCTGTAGGTAAATTGGTGGTATTATGAATGTAGGAGCCAATGCTTTTGAAAAACTGCACAGAGAACTGGAGGCGGCAGAATTTTTACTAAACAAGATTAAAGGCAATTTGCACTTAAACACTTTGAACGTGCTCCATCTAACAAAACCATGACATTCACACTCATCGCAGCACCGTTTTGCATGTATGTACATAAAAGAAGCTCTTCATCTGATCTTCATTTACTCCTCAGCCTGCGTGGGCATAGGCGCGTGTGTGTGTGTGTGCCTGAATGTGTAACAGGTGTGCACCTGTTCTGCCTCCTACATGTGTTCACCGTACACTCTAGCATACTGGTAGCACATATGGGATGATTATCCGGAGTGTGGCTGTGCGTCGGTGTGTATCTGTGTGTGTGTGTGTGTGTGTGTGTATGTGTGTTTAGAAGTTAAGGGCACCACCACGGGACACAGACTGTCCTAAACAGGATGGGTGCGCAACGTTTTGACTTCCCCACACACCCTTCCTGTATACACATACAGTAGCAGCTTAAATACGGACACACACACTGGTTTATGTCATACACACATTTAAACTCAACCCTGTTTGTTAGGTCTGCTGCTTGGGTGTGGTTGCATTCACCCGTACTTTGCTTACTCATGACTGCTTTTTTATTGGTTGATTTACTAATGTAAGCATATTTTACTATTGTGTCGGCTGCACTGCAACCCTCACCCCGGCTAACACCGTCAGCTAAAATGTACAGTGTGATATACAGCATATTGAATGCACAAGTATTTTGGCAGACACACTCTCACACACCCAAATATTTGGAGTCTGCAGCTGTTTGACAGGATTTATGCACATTCAGACCATTTTTTCTTCTTCTTTTTACCAATCGTTCGGTGAAGTTAGGGAGCAGCGACGGCTTGCACAACAAAACAAAAGGTCATTAGTTACTGTGGCAAAACAATAGGACATCTGTGTTTGCAGGTGTGTCATCGTGTGTGTGTGTGTGTGTGTGTGTGTGTGTGTGTGTGTGTGTGTGTGTGTGTGTTTATTTGATCCGTTGGATGGGTGTCTACTCTGTGTGTGTCACTGAGGCTGGATGACAAAGAGATTCTCATGTAGCCAGTTGACATTTTAGCTCAGCTTATGACTCGCAGGGATATCACACCATATCAATCACACACACAGCTCCTTTCCTTAATCCACCATTATTGTTCTTTCTCTCCCCATCTTCCCTTCCCTTCTGTCTGTCTTTCTTTCTCTCCCTGATTCATACTTCTCCCATCCCCCTCTCATTCTCCCGCACCCCTCCCATCGTCCATTATTCACTAATTTTCTTTCATTCGCTCCCTTTCTCTCTCTCTCTCCCTCTCTTTTTTTCTCTCCTGCAGTGTTGCCAGTTGGCCCAGTGCCAGGGAATGCTGATATCAGCTGGTAGATTGGGCCCTGCCAACATGGCGAAGAGCAAAAAAATGAAAAAAGGAGGCAGACAGAGAAAGGAAGAGACAGACGGAGAGAAATATACAACGCTGTTACAAACTGGGCAGCATCAGAAAAAGCATTGTCAGGGAGCGTGTGAATGAAAATGATTTAATTTGATTGCCAACGTGACGGTAAAGAGGGGGAAAGGATGTTAAAGACATGCTTGAAGAGATGATGGCTGAGAAATCAGAGCCTTAATAATGTATAAAAAGAAGAGTAGATTAAAAACCATTTGAGTGGTGCAGAAAGAGACAAAAAGGAAAGAAAAAAGCATAAGATTGGCTATCTAAATGTATCTGCAGCAGTTTCAAGTCTGATGGCATTAACATATGAATATGAGCATCACAATGCATTGTTCCAGCGTGACGGTGGCTGTCGCCAACCACCAGCCCTGTCATGCCAATAAAGAAAATTTGGATAGATGGAGAGAGGCTGATAAGGTGCAGCAAGGGATGCAGGGAGGGAGGAGGTGGAGGAGGAGGAAGGGGAGGGCTGAGAGACAGAAATCAGATTGGAATCAGGTGGAGCGGAGGCAGATACAACAAATGTGCAAATGAACCAAAGAACGTTCCGAAGAACCGGTGAACGAACACACCTCCGGACACGGTCAAGACGAGCGTTTGTTCACATGACTGTAATAGATGCGAGTGGCGCTCTGATACCATAGATACTAGTTGTAGAGAAAATGCAGGTTTTTATAGTTTTCACCCACAGATTTCTTCTGTTTTTGATGTGATGTCATGCTTGAATGTCAAAATTCAATATCAGACAATGACAAGCTGAGTAAATACAAGAAGCTATTTTCATATGATGGATTATTAAAGAAGAAGGTGTTTGAACTATGAGTCCTATGTGAAAACGTACCAGACACACAGGCCTGAGTACTTCCAGAGCTGTAGAAGGAAGATATGATTTCAATAAGCCGTGTCTGATAGTTTGGCTAAAAGGTCTCAAAACGTAACACATTATTTTCCGCTCAAATGAAATAAATAAAGAAGGTAAAGGTCAGAGGTCACAATTGAATAATGGGGTGGGCATTCCCATGAGTGTTCTAAGGCCAGAAAGTAACACAAAAGCCCGTCTTACTATTGACTTAATTTCAGAACAAGAACATTGTGCTAACAGGTGGTGATGTGATGGTTTGAGGCTGCCTTGTTGATGGAACAATGAATCCTAATTTCTAGCACAATATCCTGAAGGAAAATGTCTGACCTTTGACCGTAAGCAGGCCATTTTTTGCCCTCTGTGTGGCTGAAAGAAAACAATCTGGTAAGAAGAGCAAACCAGAATTCCTCCACGGTTATGTCAGAGACTCATTACCAGTCATCACAAATGCATGATTGCAGTTGTTGCCATCAAGAAAATTCAAAATTGGTCATTACAATTCAAGGACGGTTACTTTTTCACACAGGACCAGGGGCGGCGTTAGGCCCGGCTACTTGGGCTGAAGCCCCGGATGTTTCATAGAAAGCCCCGGATCTAAATCGTGGAAGTAACATGCAGTACCAAAGCCCAACAGAGAGGGAGCAGCTGGCAGTAGTTTGTATACAGCCTGCCTGAGCCTCCACCACTGAAGAAGAAGCCCTTCAGCAGCCGGCTTCTTCTACAGTCTCTGCCTGAAACGCATGTGTGAAGATGGACATAAGGACCTTTTTTAGACAAAAAGTACGGCGACAGAACCCCAGCTTTGATGATACTGGTGTTGACTCAGGTTTGTGAGTCTTATTTGAAAATATTTGTTGTGCTGCTGGTTTGCCTAAAGTTAGCTTACTATCAGGTAAAGTTGATGGAGAAAGAAAGGGAATATTTACTATCATCTCACACTAAACACTAACAGGAACAATACTCTGCCCTGAAAATGCTTAATATGTAGCTTCAGATTAAAAATTATGTGGTACAAGACATATATATATATATATATATGATGTTGACTAGTGCGTGTCACGTGTGTGTGTGTGCGTGTGTGTGTGTGTGCGTGTGTGTGTGTGTGCGTGTGTTAAGCCCCGGATGTTCTTCAGTCCTTAATCCGCCCCTGCACAGAACGGGTTGGTTTGGACAGCGTTTTGCCCTCCATAGATGAAATCCTCGTTTGAAAACTGCTTACGAATTTACTCAGATTACCTTTGTCTCAAATTAAAATTTGTTTGCTGATCTGAAACATTTAAAGTTTGATAACAAAAAAAACCAAACATGATACCTGAAAAGGAGCAAATACTTTTCACACGAGTGCATGATCAATTTAAATAAGTGTAACAATTAAAACTCGTCTAACCACGTTTACCTGGACTTAAGCAGATTTATCTGCCTCTGAAGTTTGCAGCTTTTGTGTGGGAGTGTAATGACACAGGGCAATGACAGCTTAAAAGCATGATGCAGGTGGTTTCAAGCACCACTGCCATGTTATCATTACAGTAATTGAGGCGTATTTTTGTGGGCAACGAAGTAACTGATGACCTCCCCCAACAGCATCACCGCCACAAGGAAAAAAGGGCATCTGTATTGTTTAAACACTGTTAGCCTGCCCTTAGCTGTGTGCGTGAAGACGATTCTGCTGAGTCACACAGTACATTCCTGCTAAAAAGTTGCTAAAGGAGAAGGAGTGAAATATGTTCAGACAAGTTTATTTTTGGCAGGGTTTAATGTCGTTGTCTAAATACCTAAAGTAGTATAGTGCAGCCAGTTAGTGCTGGTTTGTACATGTCTACGCGTCGTAAATGTAAATATCAGACAGTGAGCAGCTTCATCTTCTGCGGCTTTAACTCTGTGTGTGTGTGTGTGTGCGTGTGCGCGTGTGCGTGTGCGTGTGTGTGTGGGCCGAAGTGCAACATCAGCTCAGGTTTCTGTGAATGTGCCACAGTGAGAAAGCTTTCTACAGGGGTCAGTCAGAAGGTACTATGTAAAGACAAAAGAGGTATAGCTAAGTTTTTTGTGTCACTTAGCACCAAATAAAAATGTGGTGTGATGCCACATAAAGCTGGGCAATACATCGATAATGTATCGTTATCAGAATTTCAGAGTCTTATCGAGATAATTTTTCCCATGTCAATAAATTTGATGACAAAAAAATGAAAAAATGTGTGAAAGTTGGCTAAGTTCATGTCCCTTTAAGAAGCTGTACCACCTTGAGGCACGTAAAAATGTGATTTAACGTAATACACGTGACAGCCCCATCTAGTGGACAACTTTTGTTTCTGCGCATACCTGTAGTTATCGTCCATTTATCGTTATCGAGGTGAAATCCTCAATATATCATGATATTGATTTTAGGCCATATTGCCCTGGCCTAACGCCACATTTTCATCACGTCACTGAAGCGAATTATGCAGGTCGCAGGGTTAACACATTTTTATGTCTCCTGTCCTTCTGCAACAATGCCTATAAAAAAGGCACTTTGTGCTGCCTCAAGACATGCTTAAAAATGTGTGTCCTGTCACCTAAATGCTTTCCATACTTCTGTCTGGGGTGGCTGTTGCTGAAGGTGCTCAGTGTGCAGAGTGCCTGCTGGATATTTAGCTTATTTTTCTTAAGCCTGATTCGTTGGTGCCTCCCTGGCCACTTGGTGTACACAGCGCATTGTGTGCTATGTGTGTGGGCGGAGCATCGGTGCTGACCAGCTCTACTGAGGAGACTCCAAGGTGTTCACTGGGGTTTCTGTTTTTAGATCTGGCCTTGAAGATATAATCCTGGGTCAACCATGGGGTCTCTGATGAGCAGGACACAATCAAAACACCTCCCCCAGGCTGGTTCCCAGGAAGCATCAAATACTACCTCAGCCCCTATTCTATCGCTAAATATCTAAACGCAACACAAATGTTATCAATAAATATTTAAAACAAAACATGGAATATTACATCAGATGTTGAAATATTACCATAAATGCTGCTAGTTTCAAACTAAAGGTTTAGACTGCCGTAAAATGGAACTGAAAACACTTGTTGAGCAGATGCAATTATTAGAGTTAGGAGAAGTACCGGATGGCCGGCATTTGGCATTACAATGTTTGCTTTTGATTTAGAGTTTAAATTAATTACCGGTGCTCCTGAGTGGGTTCTCCTTGCATATGGGGAGCCTAAGTCTCCTCCCTTTTCAGTGGGCTCATAAGTCCCCGGAAGAACGAAAAAAAGGAATGCAAGTTAACGGGGCTAAAAACGTTATTTGCTAATGCACTTTGCCTTACGCGCCCTGGATCGCACATATTTTGTACTACAATTTAAATGAAAACTAATGATGGGTGTTTCGATTACGCCAGTCATGTACTTTGAGATTTATCAGCTTGTAAATGTTTGTACTTAGCATGACTACAAACTAGAAATCGGTACGTCGCATATGTGACGTCACCACATAATCTCCTCTCCCCTAGCGCAGCTGCTTCTTACCACGTGGCCAGATTTGTGGTGGTTCTTTCCTCCTGTGGAAAGTTTTCTGAACTTACAGCCCTTTTCCCTCAGTTTTCTCCGTGTCTCGTTCGATGACGTCACTTCCGAGAAGCGCATTTGTAGTCCTGGACTTATTTGATGCAAAACATATAATAGCATTTCCCCTTGTTAGAAAATAAGAGTGTTCTTGATATCAAAATGTGTCTTTAAAATTCACGAACATCATATGTGAAATCCATGGTACATAAAAAGCGGAAATAGTGTTGTTAGCCCCATTGACTTGCACTCATTTTTTCGGTCTTCCGGGGACCCATGGTCCGGAAGTAGATGGGCGTGACTTAGGCTCCCTATTCATAAATAATCCAAAAATAATTAATAAAAAGAATCGGACATGTTGTTCTAGAGCCACATATTTAGTCTTGGTCCACCCTACTTATTATTACGTTTCAACATTTAGACGTGACTTTACATAATTAGCGTTGTTTCGATAAACATTTATGTATTGGAAGCTAAACGTGCTAAATCCTGGTTAATTTTTGAATTGAGTTTGGATTTCTTTGGCAGCCAACTTCTCTACACATTTTTTTAAAGATTGTCTTTATGAGATTATGTTGTTTTAACATCAGTAGTGTTAAAAATGATGTCACGAGTTTTTTTCTTGAGCAAGGTTAAAAGTGCCGAGTCATAAAGGTTGTGCCTTTCCTTCCTAGAGAGCATCTATGGGAATGCTCCAGCTGTACTGCTTGATTTGATTTCCTAAGAGAGAGAGAGAGAGAGAGAGTTCCTGGTTAGACGTCTTCTGGAAAAGACGGACCTCGAGAGAACAGAAATAAAGTTAAAAAGTAAGAACAGTGGCTGAGAGAGAGGAAGTGACGGTGTTGGCTCTGTGTGAGGTACAGCGGGATATGTCTGTGAGGTTGTTTTTTTTTTTAACAGTCACGTGCCGAACTTCCCTACAGATGGTATTCATTTCCTTTACTTCACCTTTCCCTGAACCCCAACACTTCACTCCAACATTGCCTGGCTCATGCCCTCCCTCTTTGTTTCACACCGATAAGGATGGAAGTCTCCCACGCCTTCAAAAGCTGAATATACCTTCTTTTTTATGCACCAAAGAGCAAGTACTTGATAAATGGTACAAAACTGGAATGTGGATGACCTTGTGTAGAGACTTTTATAAAGAACTTAATAAAAACTCCTAAAACACGAAGACAGTGTGTTCTTGCCTCTTTTGCTTTTTTTCTCAAGGCCAGCTAAGTGAAGTTATGTGAGAAAATGAGCCTGCATAACACCTTTTTAACCCTTTAGCTACTCTGCCTTCTCAAGCTTTTTCTTCTCCTCCTCCTTAATGAATTCCTCCTCTGGCGGAGAACGCCAGTTGACACTAGCAGTGAGTTCTGGGAGTGTCGCGCCAGAGCCAGATCTGAGTGAGCGAATCTGAACATTGGAAACATCAGAGCATCTCAGCTGAGCAGCGAGAGCCTGTTTCAGAGACACGCAGGCCAACATCCGTCTAAACCGGCGAGTGGAAGTGCCGACTGACTTGTCTGATTTGGGATTACAAGTCTGAAGTCTTTGGAGAAGAGCTGGAACTAGAACGCAAATAACTTGCTGTGTTCTTTCTGAAAGGCTTATCAGAAGATCCCCTGCTGGGGTTGAGAGAAGAGAAGCAAAGCATCTAACAGGTGAAACAAACACCTACCTGATGATTCCTCTTCCCTAATCACAGATCCAAACCTGTCCCAGCAACTGTCAATCACACCGAGCACATTCTGGGACACAGATTCTTCCCTCCCATCACCCTCGCCGCCTCCTTCTGAGAGTCCTTGAGCAACAAAAGCTCCCGGCATGCCGACCCTACGCTGTGACCTCCTTATGGAATTTGTGTATCACAAATACCAGAAGCGAGCATGACGAGGAGCTCTTTGATGGGTTAAGCAAAAGACAGAAACTCTAAAGAAGTAATGGACTGATTCTCGGTTGACTCTGGGGAAATCTGCAGACCATGTAATCTCCTTCTAGGTGACACTTTGCTTGAAGCACTTGTGGGGCCATGATTACGTTAAGGGTTTTCTCTGGGTCCCTCTCCCCACGCAAAAACATTCCTGTTAGGTGGATTAATAATCTATAAGAGTGACTATTGGCTCATGTGTTTCCCTGGTGACCTGGTGTACTCCATCTCTCAACCAATGACCTCTGGAGATGGGCCCTAGCTCCCCACAACCCCAAAGGGGATCAAGTGGGGAAAATAAACAAATGGACGAGTTTATGGTTTGGTGTAACAAACGTTCTTTGCAATTGAGATGTGCGAGTGAGGGAGATGAAACCTTTACAGAACCACCACACGGTACCACACAACCTGCATTTGGTAACCAGTACTCTAAATCAACGGTTTCCAGACTTTTCAGCTTCAGACCCACAAAATAGCAATTTTCTAGACATGCAACCCCAGACAGGGCTGGGCGATATAGAAAATAGGATATCGATACAAAATTTTTTATATTGATTGATATCGATAATTATGAAAAATGTTTTAGGCATTGTAGAAAATATATTTTACGTGAAGCCCTGGTCATTTTATTTTTTGGTATTTTTATTTTTTCTCCGCCTCTTCTTGTTGCGACATCTTGCTGCCTCATACTCTGTTTTGGTTTGAGAGGGGAGGGCCTGGTGACATAGCGAGCCCAAGTCTGTGGTTTTGATTGGTTAGAAGTAAGTAGTGAGTCTACAGTAGTTTACTGCTACCTGATAGGTTATAGAGAAAGGGTTAGGTTTTTTTTTCTATCGCACCACATGTCTATCGATAGATATATTGAACTATTGTCCAACCCTAACCCCAGACATCTCTGATTTAACAATACAAACATGCCTAAAAAGCTAAATCATTCTGGGCATAAAAAGTAGCTTTAGCTCATATTTACTTATATTTATTTATGACCATTTAGTTGTGTATTGTAACATATATGGAAGAAATATAGCTTCAGCTGGTTTTTTTTTTTGCCAATTTTATTCTGATTTCTGGAAATCTTCTCAAGATCTCTGGTGTTGCTCTTGGTGACTCACATAGGAGTCCTCCTGACCCCAAATTTGGGAACCACTGCTCTGAAGGTACAAAGACTGAGTTCGCTCAAGACACTTTCTTAATTCAAAGTTCAGACTAAGTTTAACTTTGGGACATTTTGACGTGTTTCTGTTTAAAAGTTATTATTAATTATTGTCTTAACCATTGGAGAATGCTTCCTGAGCTACATTTGTTTAAATAAACAAGAGTTTTAAACTTTCAAAGCCAATGAGCTCAGACCACAGACTAGGCCTAAGTGCATTAATGTCTCAAATCGGCTTGAGTCTCTTTCATAAATCGTCTTGCTACATTGTTTAATGAACAAGTATGATTTACATAGAAATGTATGGTTATGTACAAGCTAAATGTGGAGGTGCCGATGTTAGTGAAGCTTTGGAGATTGCAGCTGTTTTAAGACGAGGTTTGGTCCATTTGAACATCTCTGCTGTTGTAAAACAGCTCTGACAATGTAAATTTTACAACAGTTAACCCTCAACAATTTATTTTGAAACATAAAGATTGTTTGTACATTGTTGCTATAACATCAGCAAGATCAGGGCAGTCTTAACACAGCAGTAATGTTCAAATGGACCCAATACCACTATAGATTAATGCTTTCTTGCCAATGTTGTGCAAAACTGATGGAGGCATAAAGATTTATTAAATAATGTTATATGAGTCAATGTAAAAGTTAGAAGATTGGAGCTGAATCAGTACTGAACTACCAAAGTGGCGTTGCTCCAAAGACCATTCAAGAAGTCATCTAATAAAGGTGAGAAGGTAATTATTTATAACTCGTACACATGAATTCACTTCAAAAAGAGTCTAATTTGATATTTTCAGACAGTGATGGGAAAGATGGGATTTCGTCCTAACAGCTAGAGGTAATTACATGACTCTGGTGGTAACTGTCCACAAATCACAAGGTTGGAGGTTCAGTTTCTGCTGTGTCTTCTTAAAGGATGTGTGTAAAAACACATCACAAGGTGTTTTAGAGTCTACTTTGTGTAAACCTTTACCTGAATAATGTATGAAGCTATTTTCTGAGAGGTAGAAAGAATTTTAGGCGAGGTATACACACACATCTGATCGGTGGTGATGTCAGACAAGATAGCTGGTTTCCCCCCAATGATCAGGCATTTATTCATGTTTGAGCCTCCCCACTGCTCCTGTGACCTCCTGTGTGTGCTCCACTATCTAAAATTACAACTCCAAATACCCAGACGTGCACAGCGGGGAAAAGGGTATTCGTCCACTTCCACCCCCAGAATGTTTTGAAACTGGTCTACGAGTGAGTCAAACAGGAATACTATTTAAGTAAGACCCTAATGCTCTAAATACAGTCCCGAGCAGGCGGCACAACTCTCAACAGTCTCAAAATGTCACAATGCAGTAGATTCTCCCTAACTGAGGGCAAGCAGGTGCCTCTCCCGCGGCGCACTAATGACCCAATTATATCAATCAGAAGCCTTGATTGGTGCTACACTCCTCTCCCTTTTACTCTCTCTTTCTCCCTCACACAAAATCTTGTTCCCAGGAGCCACCTGGATAGGGTGTGTGTGTGTGTGTGTGTGTGCATGCGAGTGTACAAGCCTCACTCAAGTACAGTACATGCACAAAGATAGCAAGTAGGCGGCATTGATGGTGGCAGAAGACCAGGAGGACACTACTTGAACACAAAAAGCAGACAGAGGTCTGAATGAGCAAAAACCATTAGACCCTTTTTAATGCTGGGCCGGTGTTTAATGTTCATTAGTGCAGCTGGATCCTGATGAGAACCTGCAAGGGTTTCACATGAAGCCATCATTGTTACTGAAAGCAGACAACCTGTAGGGACTGGTGATTATTCTTTTCTGTTTTAGTAGAGGAGAGAACATGTAGAAATGCTTGTGCAGGGGCGGATTTAGGACTGAAGAAGATCCGGGGCTTAACACACACACACACACACACACACACACACACACACACACACACACACACACACACACGCACGCACACACGTGACACGCACTAGTAAACATCATGTATGTCTTGTACCACATAATTTTTAATCTGAAGCTACATATTAAGCATTTTCAGGGCAGAGTATAGTTCCTGTTAGTGTTTAGTGTGAGATGATAGTAAATATTCCCTTTCTTTCTCCATCAACTTTACCTGATAGTAAGCTAACTTTAGGCAAACCAGCAGCACAACAAATATTTTCAAATAAGACTCACAAACCTGAGTCAACACCAGTCTCATCAAAGCTGGGGTTCTGTCGTTGTACTTTTGGTCTAAAAAACATCCTTATGTCCATCTTCACTCATGCGTTTCAGGCAGAGCAGGGGTGGACATTAACTTCAAAACCAACCGGCCAGCCGGGCCGGTAACTCTGAATATTTACCGGCCCCACCAAGAATCTACCGGCCCCACTGGTCAGCTGCCAAAACGAGTCAAAATAATAACAGAACTGTTTTAAATGTAATAAACCTTTATTTTGTACACATTCACAAACATAATAATGTATTCAAGTTTGAATTTGTTTGTTCCCTCAACAAAACACGATTTTGTCGTCGCATACTTCCGGCATACAACGCAGTACATCACCAACTCCGCTTTGCTGTATTCGAGCCATCGGCTGTGTTCGAGATGAGCCAGTTCTGCGCAGACTAGACCAGCGGTGATCGGCGAGCAGTGCATGCCGGTTAGATTCGTGTCCGAATTGATGCCGACTTGCTCTGACGTCATGCATACGTAGACAACGATAAACTTGTGAGATCAAGGCGGCCGCAGATTTTGGAGCAAGGCGTTGCAGTTGCTCTCTACCGGCTGCAAAACCTAGAGGATGACGGGAAACGCCTGGCTCTCACCTGATCTAAGATCTGATTGGTTCATATTTTGATCCAAACATTCGGTGGTAGAACATGAAATGTTAGTTGTTCACATGTATTCTATAAATCACATATAGGCCATGAAGAGAAATGTGTTTTGTTTTCTTTTGTCACGTTTCCTATGAGCACACTAAACCTACAGCTGATAACCTTTAATTATTACAGTCAGGTCTTCATATAGAATATATGATATCCACAAGCACGTGAGGATGTTTCAGCTGCTAACAGGCACCAGAATTAAAATTGAAAATTAAACAAATGTGAACGCTGACGCGATATCTTCAGCCATCGTCACCCCCGAGCTACACATGCAGGAAAATCCAAGAGATTCAACTGGCAGAAACAACTGGTTCACAGCATAGTCTCTCTCTCTCTCTCTCTCTCTCTCTCTCTCTCTCTCTCTCTCTCTCTCTCTCTCTCTCTCTCTCTCACACACACACACACACACACACGTAGAGGAAAAGAGCTGAGAAAAGAGAGGAAATGGAGGACAAGTAGTTAAAAGAAAAACTACAGCTGAGCCGAGGCGCGCCTCAAATGGGGCGCGTCTGATCTGAACTGAGGAGCGGCGAGCAGCGGCCGAATTTCGTGAGCAATTCGCTTCTCGGCGCTTCCGCGGCCGGTGTGTCCCCGGCGAAACGCCGGCTTTCAGCCACTCCCCCCGCTGCTTCCGTCTTCTCTCGCCTGTTTTCCAGGTGATGCGCTGCTCAACTCGAACATGGCCATTCTCTGCGCCTCCCTTCTTCTTTAAACCGCCAAGAATCATTCCACCTACGCACACGTTTCTCTGCTTCATACCGTTTCGAACTGTCTCGCTTCTCCTCACCAGTTTTAAAGCGTTTTGCCGGAGATTTCATCAAGAAATCCCATCCCTGTGGTGGCGCGATCTTTCTGCGTGCTTGTGTGTTTCTAGCGTGGTTCCACTTCATCTTTAATAGTGAACTTATAGTTCACGTGACTATAACTAGAATGTGCAGTACGTGCACGAATCGTACAAGTGCAGAACGTGGCTAGAGGCGCGCAGGTTCACGCGCGCGAAACGAAAACGGCGGCTTCCTACAGGGCGGGGCCATGGTGTAGGTGAAAGCCAGTGTGTAAATGACAAATAAGGCTTGGGCACCACCTGGGCGGTAAGTCGTCAAGTATTTACCGCCCGACGAGAAAATTTAGCGCCATTGGCGCTCGGGCGCTTTAACGGTCCACCCCTGCAGAGACTGTAGAAGAAGCCGACTGATACCTTCAGTGGTGGAGGGTCAGGCAGGCTGTCTACAAACTACTGCCAGCTGCTCCCTCTCTGTTGGACTTTGGTACTGCATGTTATTTCCACGTTTTAGATCCGGGGCTTTTCATAAAACATTCGGGACTTGAGCCCAAGTAGCCAGGCCTAACATCGCCCCTGTGCTTGTGTCAGGTTTTTTACAACAATATCACACTCAGCTGCTGGTGATATGTTGGACACATAAAACTGTGAGAAAATATGTAAATCTGTACTTGAAATCCCACTGATGTGGCACTTAGGAACTTTTTATATTGACCATTTGCACCTGCGTCACCTGATCATGTGGGTCCATGTCGGACGGCAAAAGCACAGTAAATAGTGAGCGACACGAGCATTCATCAAAGGGAAAAGCAGCGCCTGAGATTGTTTTTGTTGTTTGTGATGTTTAGCACAGCTTCAACTAGTTCAAGCCAAGTTCAGTTATCGAAAGAAGTAGCAGGCCTAGGAAGGGCAACAGTGACTTGTGGGAGTATTGAATGGAGGAGAAAAGTGGTGAGTGAGGTTTAGTTACTGGTTCGAGCCCAGTTCACTTGTGGGAAGATTTAATACACCTAGGTGGGCTCGTAGAGCGCTATTTACAAAGGTTAAGTGTTAGCTAGCTTACAAACATTAGCTTACGTTCTCCCAGTCCTCTTCATTGGTGTGAACAAGTTGCTGACTTAGTCAAAATTCACACTACTTGGTTTTATAACTTTACGATTAACAACTTTTCACTTGAACTTGGAGTTGATTTAAAAAAAAACTTTAAAAAGTCTGGATTTTTGTCACTGTGTTTTATTTTAACATGAAATCAATCAAATAAAAGCTATAAAATGTCACTTCAGTAGAGTTTAAACGTGTCTTTCTGCCGTAGTGGCTAAGGGGGCGGTCCCATGAGAGGTGTGACATCACAAATCAAAGGGTCAGTATGGTTGGTTAAATGATCTGGTTTTGCTAAAGTATTAAGCATCGATTATTGGACAAGATTGTTTATATTGAGCTGAAAAAGGAAAAGTGAAGTGCTGATTGCAGTCCACCTGCATGGTGATTTTAAAGTGAAAACGCAGCTCCTGTTGTGTCTGTCCAAGTCCTTTCAGGTGGTGTTTAATATACGTTTACTCAAGTTAAAGGGTTCTATTACTTATTGTTACATGAAGAGAAAAAATGCAACAAACACAAAAAAATGGTTTCTAAAAGTATAAAAAACATGTCTGATTACTTTTGTTTGACAATGTAAAGAAATAGCAACAGTCATGAAACTTTTGGTCACAGTGACTCAAGCTTCCCTTTGAGACGCTAAACTTCAGGGTTCGTTAGGGTTCGTTGAGTTGAAAATGCAAGAAATCTGAAAAAGTGAAACTTTGGAGTAGGGCTGTTCAATTCATCAATTTTTAATCCCAATTATGATCTGAGTTTTGAACGATTAAAAAAACAAAACAAGCCAATTATTTGCTCCTCCCACTTGAGCTGCCCTGAGTTGCAAATGAAGCGCTCCTCCCACAGTGTTGCCAACTTGGCGACTTTGAAGCTGTTTCTAACAGCTTTTCAGACCCCCTTCTTGACTTTTTAAATCTTAAAAGTACCTAGCGAACACCTCAGAAACATCTCTGGTAACCCTTAGCTACTTTCTGGATAACTGTCGTCGACATTTCCTGCAGGTTAGCTAAAAACTCCGCCTGCGCTCCGGACCGTCCTTCAGGACATTAGGAAAGGGAATGATGTAGTGATGTGTCAGTCGCTAAAGAAACGGCTCTCAGAGCCGGCTTCCTGTTGGATTAGTGAGTGACACACACCGTACCTGCGGGCTCCTGAGCCACTAAAAACGCCTAAATGTGCGGCGCGCTAAACACACGTACAGCTTGCACTTGATTGCTGTGAGACCGGGTTGGGGGGTGGGGGGTGCAGCTGTGGTTGGGACAATTATTACATTAACTGATGGACTTGTAAATAAATAGTTTATAAATAAGGTAGAAATAACTTCCTCACGCTGATAAATAACTAATCTCTGAGGACACGGTGCTAGTGTACTCTCCTACAGCACATTGACATGACTAAATACATATTATGCAACATTTTGCAACATTTTGTGAACATCAATTTATTTGTTATAAATGCCACTGTATAATTCTTGCTGTCAGTATTTGCAAGATGTTGGTATTTGGGTCTGTAATGGTTAGACTTACATGAGTTAAACCAAGGTCTATAGCCCTTGGGTCATAGACTATGAGCTGTAAGTATATTGGTCTTTTTATACTGGGAATCAGGAGTTCTTTTAGTGATCATCTTGTTTCTTATTAATTTTTGTCCTGATTGTGCCCTGATCAATTTTATGACTGAATAAAAACAAATAAAATCAACATAAACTGAAAAATCATCTTAAATAATCAAGATCTCAATTTCAGTCACAATAATCGTGATTATTATTTTTGCCATAATCGAGCAGCCCTACTTTGGAGGTAGATCAGTAGGTCACCGGTTCAATGCCAGCTCCTTCTGCTGTTGCGTCCCTGGGCAACACAAGACCACCCTCACTGGTTGCTTTGACCAAACTGACAAACACTTGTACAACTTATGATTGATGCAATTTCATTAGATTAATATGTTTTATCTATTAAGGTTAACTGATGAACCTAAACAGCCATTTATTTGTCATCGTGTAGAGAACTGAACACTAAATCTTAGAAACAGTGTTCAGATGCCAACTAGACAGGCTTACCCAGACCGCCACGATGAATCAGACATTTTCTAGAAATATTTTACTAAATTATTTTCAAGCCTGTTCAAGATCACTGCAGCTCACAAGAGTGTGCACCTGTGACTTCTGTGAGGTTAAAGAATTACCTTATGCAAAAACGTAATTTTGATTTCAAAAGTGCGTGTGTGTGTGTGTGTGTGTGTGTGTGTGTGTGTGTGTGTGTGTGTGTGTGTGTGTGTGTGTGTGTGTGTGTGTGTGTGTGTGAAATGATTGCTTCAGTAGTGACAACGGGGGTCAGTCATCCAAATGTTATTTCTATTTTTGACGTGTTTGGTCATTAGACCACATTTTCATGTCTGGGAATGTGTGTGTGAATGGGTGAATGACTGGTTGTGTTTTAAAGCGCCTTGGGGGTTCCAGGACTCTAGAAGGCGCTATATCAAATACAGGCCATTTACATAAGGCTCTGCCTTGTGTCAGTAAAGAGGTAGAAATCATCAAAACCCCTACAATGACACCCATGTCCTTGCAAATGTTTTGATCATTTTTTTGCAAATATTGCTTCCATATATATATATATATATATATATATATATATATATATATATATATATATATATATATATATATATATATATATATATATATATATATATATATCCTTGTAAGCTTTTCTATTTTTAAAAGCACAAATGTCAGAGTTTAGGATGCTGGTTATAGGACAGCAGATAGCAGCAACCTACTTCCTCTCAGCTCTCAGGAGTGTGACATTTTGGGCTGGGATTTAAAAAAAATAGGGCATTCCAGGATCTCTAAACATATTCCATTGGATATAGAAAGGGCGACGGGAGTGTCTTTGGTCAGCCCAGATGACACGTCTGCGCCTTATCTCAAGAGGAATTTCCTCCTCGCCCCTGTGATGTGCGTCAATAACGTGCAACCATTTTCAGCACGCTCTCTTTTCCCCCTTCTCTCCTCTCGCGGCCATCTCAATTAGAGGCGCATTGATGAAATAAATAACCATCAACAAACAATGCACTGATAAACAACCCGGCTGAAATAAGATTAACCCTGCCCCGCAGATCGGATCTCAGGGAGGAGAAAGGAGGAAACGCGAGGAAAAAGGAGCATCAACAGTGTAGTTTAGAAGTCGGAGGTGTGTGAGAGAGTGTGTGTGTTTGTGTGTGTCATGTCAGCCCTTCTATCGCTCTCTCCCCTGCTCCATTTTGTTCTTAAATTTTCTATACAAAAGATTAAGGGAGGGGAAAGAGCGAGCGGAGAGGACGGGAGGAGGAGAGAGGAGGAAAAAAGTGCCATCATGGATTTCATTTGCCAATCTCCCACCGACATCCGTCCCAAAACCACCTCATCTGCTTTTATTCGGGAATATCTTTAAAAACGCGCCTTTTACCGGGCAGGCTGTGTCATCCAGCGACCTAACGCTGCACCGACACTTTCTGGAGGCTCGGAGGTGATGTTAGGACAGCTAGCTGTAGTAAACACTGTAGTAGAGGAGCTCTATACTGACACACACAACACACACACTGCCCAAATCAGCGTCCAACAAAAGAATTACTCGCGCTAATCGCGTCTACCTTCGTAAATCAACTTGCTAACACGCAGAAATCCACTTTTACGCCTGAACAACGTGTCTGCGGCTCACAGAGAGCCGCTGTTACGCTCCGACAACTTGGAAAAAAGCGACTTTTCTCCTTTTTAAACTCAAACGTCGCTTAGTTGTTTTATTATTCCTCCAGGTACGTTGAGAGCTGCCACATTTATCCTTAAAAACACCCCCGCTGTCCTGCGCGGATATAAATAAATCGCCGACAACTTGTTAGAAGTAACTTAAATTCGAAATAAATGCACGTTTGAACTCTCCGGGCGACTTTTAGAACACTTTTCCTCCTTTTTCGTGTCGACTTGGTGTTCTAAACGCTCAAAATCTCAAAGAAGCACTTCTGCGCTTTTATTTATTTATTTTTTTAGGTGCGCGGTCATTAGAGGTTACATACATGTCGGCCACGCGCGCACATACATGATGACACACACACACGAAGTGTCCGGAGCTCGCGCTCACATGCATGCCAATCACTCACTCACGCGCGCGCACATTCAGTCAAAAAAGCTGCACGTTTAAAGATGAAGAAGAGGTAACACAACAACTCTGTTGGCCATTATCCTCCAAAGAAGAAGAAGAAAGGCAACAACAGTCGCGTAAAATTCACCATTTTTGGAAATGTTTCATCGCCGCTGATTCGTGTCACCACGCATAAAAGTGTGTGTGAGCTTAGTAGTGGTCAAATATAAGCGGATAAATGAAGATATAGGATATATGTTGAAAGTAAAGACTCAGTGTACTTACGGGAGAGGCGGCGAGGAGATTAATGACACGACACGTCATGATTACGTTTCACTTGAATTAAATACATTACGAGTTGGGAAAAAAATGGAAATCAGGGTTGTATACAAGCATACGCCGTTTCCCCCTCCCTCCCTCCGTTTGGTCACCCTCTCTCTCTCTCTTTCTCTCTCTCTCTCTCTCTCACACACACACTCTCCTCCTCCATCTCCCTTTCTTTTCTTTTTCTACCCTTCTCTCCTTTCTTCTTGCATTCACTCCCCCCTCATGCCCCCCTCCCCATTTATCGTACAGGAGTGAGTGAATAGGGGAGAGCAAAGGAGAAGTGGGAGGGAGAGCGATGTAGGTTGGAAATGTTAATTATAATCTCAGCACGGGCTCCATTTTACAACGCTGTCATCTCCTCACATTTGTATCCTAAATATGGCATCTGGGGTGGAGGGCAGCTGACAGTTTAGACACGTTTTTGGGAGGAGAAAGAGAAGAAAGTTTCACACCAATTGGCAGTGTTATAAAAGTGATAAAAGGGGGTATGCAAAGGGCAGATTTAAATGTTGCTGTGAAACACATGTTGGTGGTTCCCACCGTAAGGACAGGTCACCATCTCTGAAGCCTTCCAGCAGGTCTTCCTTCCAAAATCATTGACAAAAAGATGTCAAGTGCAGCTAAACTATTTCTACTGAATGTAAAATGTACGTCAGGTCTCAACCCTCACTATAGAGACCCTTAACCCTGAAATACGAAACAATAATAGATAGATAGATAGATAGATGATAGATAGATAGATAGATAGATAGATAGATAGATAGATAGATAGATAGATAGATAGATAGATAGATAGATAGATAGATAGATAGATGGATAGATGGATAGATAGATAGATAAGTAAAGGTTTTTGTTGAGAAAATGAAACATCTTTGTGATACTCATTTTCCTTTTATTATATGATTGGAGTAGATCCTCCACCAGAGGGCAGAAGACTTGTAAATGGCAGGTTTATGATAAAGGTACTAATCCTAATACTCCATCTAAACACTTTAAAGTCTCAATCCCCGTACACCCTGTTTCAGGAGGTAGACGTTTATCTAAGGTGAAAACAGCAGAATTTTGATTCAAACACAAACTCACCTCTGATTGACTAACAGCAATTAAAGTATTTCACTACCTTCATTCGCTCTTCTTTCTTAGGCAAAAAATGCAACATTGATGTTTTATTTCCACAAATAACACATTCTCTAACATGTTATGCCATGTTGCGGAGTTGCTAATAGTTAGCTTCTACTAGCCGATAAATGCTCTACTCTCTCCTGACTGCAAAATCAACACAGCTTTTTGCTACTCAAACTGGGTGAGTGCTAATGTGCCCTGTGATGCTGAAGAGAGTGGTATTTTCAGAACTGATGGTTTCCCACACGGGTGTAGGGGTTGAAGACATTTTCAGTTTCAGTATACTAAAAGCATTTCAAAAGGAACAAGTTTGACACAGTTTCCCAGTGAATGAGACCTTTATATATGGATGTCTTGCAATGTGTAGTACCTGGATTATGTGGATGACTCTCGACTTCTAGTGCACCCAGTTTAGTATCTGTATCTGAGAACAAGACTTATTTATCCCAGAGCAATTGTGTTTAAGGTCAGTTAGCTGTGGTGGCCATCTTGAATCAGGCTGACTCAGAATCTTTATAAACTTTCCAGGTGTTTGATTAAATTGTGTCTATGTGATGTTTGGTTTATTGTCAGAATTCAGTCCTATGGTTAAAAGGGTTATAAGGACAATTCTGTCAGCATTATGAGTTTGTGTTGGGAGGTCTCTCACATGGAACATCAAATATTAGCTCAATGTCTATGAAGTTGGTTGAGTCAGAGCCGTTTTGCACCTTCAGCTGGTAGGCTGTGGTGGCCATGTAATTTAATTCAAAAGGTAGTTAGCGTTAGATGTTCATCCAGTGACCAATCCCTAAATGTTTCATTAACCCCCTCAGGCTCAAAATAAGTTTTGATAAAAGGACAAACGACCAAGTCCTTCAGGGTACTTCTGAGTTAAAAAATGCTCAGGAAATACGTATGTGGAGTAACCAGGTAGGGAGGTTTTAACGTTGCATATCTGCAACGCCTGCCTCCAGAGGCTTGAAATGTATCTAGCTAACAAACAAAACCACTTTCGCCTGACCTTTTGCTTTTGGGCAGTAGGCAGTAATAACAAAATGAAACACTTTACAATATTTTTTAGATGACGGGGGACTTTTCACTTAACTAATGTAAAGAAATCAGCTTTTAAAGAATTCGTAGACACTATAAAACAAGCCTTTAAAATCCCCCGAAATAAAAAAGAAGTGTGTTTTATAAGCCCACTTGGAAGAGCAGACGCCTGTGCTGAAGTATATGGTTTTCCACCACTCCCTGCTGTCTGCTACAGACTTTGTTGCTACTTAGTTCTCCTGTGTGTGCGTGCGTGCGTGTGTGTGCGTGTGTGTGTGTGTGTGTGCGTGCGTGTGTGTGCGTGTGTGTGTGTGTGTGTGTGTGTGTGTGTGTGTGTGTGTGTGTGTGTGTGTGTGTGTGTGTGTTGTGAAGAAGAATAACAAGAGTTAAGTCATGTCCGAGAATATGTGCCAAACAATCAAAATTTATAACAATTTGATAAAAGTGACTTTTCCATTGCCTTTCTTTCTTTTTCTCACAACACACAAAGTCCAAACTTGTATTTTTTTATTGCTACATCTTCAAACAGCTTACCAAAATCAACAAAACACTCAGAAACAATTTTTCAGTTCTGTACTATGTCTTTTCTCATAGCTGAGGTGCTGTTTAGGGGTGCTGCTTCACATGTTTAGCTAATTATATCATTTCCAACTTTAATTCTGTAGCCAGAAACTGGAACAAATAGTTCTGATCTTTTCAAATAGGATTTGGTGGAAAGGTTATGTGTTGTAGATAGCTCTTTGTATGATGTTGGTTGTGTCCAAATTCAGAGGCTGCATCCTACGAAGGATCTAGCCTATGCGGTCAATGTAGCGAAGAACGAAAATGAGCGGCTGTAAAATTTGGAAGGTCTAGCTTTCAGATTTATTCTTGCTGTAGACAAATAAATAAAAATACTAGCCTGTGCTTTTGTGGAAAGGTTATTCATGAGTAATATTTTACCAGTCTTTGTCCAAAAAACAGTGCCTGACATTATTAGAACTTTAAAATTTTAATTTTTGTGGCCCACATTTGAATAAACTTAAACTTAAAACCGTAGTCTTGCTGCGTCCACCATGGTTACTAATTGAGGAATCTCCCTTTCAGTCGGTGATAATTCTTGGGATAGGGCCGGGTATGAAGGGTACACCAATCCCAGTGTTTCCCCTAGGCTCAGGTGTGGTGCTGCACCACGGCTGAAGTTACAGCACCATGGCTAAATAATCCCCCGTTGGAGGTTCTTGCAAATTTGGACAACTTTCGTCATATTGCTGCAACATCGTTGTTAACAGCTCCTGAATTTGGACACAGTTCTCAGCTCTGATTGGGGTGATGAGCCAACAGTAAGCCACGACAGGGCTAAGACCACAACAGATGTGTTCAGTCTCAAAACAAGTCAAATCTCAAAACATTCATAGCAACACTCAGCGTTCTCCTTTAGAAAGCAGCTGAAAACTCATCTGTTGAGGCTGGCTTTGGTGTGACACTCTGTTGATTATTCCTCGCTACCTCATTTTCATGCTGCTGTTTTTACCAATTCGGTCTTTCTTGAGATCCTGTATTACCGTTTCTTATTCATATTTGTTCTCCTTCACATTTTTAATACTAAAATTGTCCTTTTCCCAATTTTTTATTACGGCAATTTATAATCTTTATTTATTTTTTGTTTTTGTGAAGTGCCTCGTGAGTTATTTTCTCGAGAGTTGCTATATAAAAGTGTTTCTTCTTCAGTTCATGCAAACTCTTTTCAAAAGCCTTTACCACCACAAATTTCTCATTAGAAGGTTATTTAAATAGAATTTAACAGTAAAATGTGAGTGCAGCTTGCAGCAGCAGCTAGTGGTAGCTATTCTGCTGTAGCCCCGGGCACATCCTGCAGGAACATCAGAATATTAGAACAACCATATAATTTAAAATTAATACGTGTGTAAAGGTTTATAAAATGGTTCAGACTTTACAATCACTTTCATGTATTTTTCCTTGGGATCTGGCTTTCACGACCTCTATATAATTTAAAGTAGCTTGAGCGGCACATTTTCACGCGGCTTACTTTTGGTGGAGTTTCAAAATGAGTATCTACTTTTGAGATGCCATGGTAGAACAGTGGTTAGCTCTATCCCCTCTGTGTATAGTGTCAGTCTTTGCCGTATACTCCGGTATACTCGACACATTGTACAGACATTTGTGTTAGGTGTGAATGTGCGTTTAGCTGTGCATCTTTGTTTATGCTGTTAAGGTTTGGAGACAGGTGACTTTCCTGTCAAATGTTGGGAGGGCTGATTGGATTTGATTGACATTAATATTTTTTCTGTTGTCAGGCTTCAGCAAAACTGTTAAATGTATACATTTACAAGAAAATATGTGCCAAAAATGCACATTTAGAAGATTTTAATCAGGGTTGGTCTACATTGGCATTTTTACCAATATCTGATATATTGTTTAGATCCCTGGAAGAACAAAAAAATCAATGCCAGTCAATGGGGTTCAGTGCTTGGACCAATTCTTTTTACTATATATATGCTCCCAATTGGTAAAATCATTAGACAGCATGGGATTAACTTCCACTGTTATGCTGACGATACTCAGTTATATCTATCCATTAACCCTGATGAACCTGATCGGTTAAGTAGATTACATGCTTGTCTTGAAGACATAAAAAACTGGATGACTCAAAACCTTCTGCTTTTAAATCAAGACAAGACGGAAGTTCTCATCTTTGGACCTGAAATTCAGAAAAGGAAATTGCTTAGTCAATCACCTGACCTGAATGGCATTACATTAATCTCCAAGAACAAAGTAAGGAACCTTGGTGTTATCTTTGACCAGGACATAACATTCAAATCCCAGGTTAAACAGGTTTGTAGGATTTCCTTTTTCCACCTTCGGAATATTGCTAAGATTAGAAGCATACTTTCCAGGAGTGATGCTGATCATGCATTTATTACATCAAGACTGGATTACTGTAATTCATTACTCTCAGGAAGTCCACAGAATGTAGTTAAAAGTCTTCAGCTTGTCCAAAATGCTGCAGCTAGAGTTCTGATGAGAATTAAAAAGAGAGATCATATCTCTCCTGTCTTAGCTTCCCTACATTGGCTGCCTGTTAAATTCAGAATAGATTATAAGATCCTTCTTCTCACATATAAAGCTCTTAATAATCAAGCTCCATCTTACATCAGTGATCTGATTGTTCCATATTCCTACTATTTCAGCTGTAAACATTATTTTTTCTCTAAGTGTTTTTCTCACAAGAAGAAGCTACAATAATGATCTGCTGAGCTGTGGTGGCCTCATGGAGGGGGCCATCGGCTTGAACACTGTTGCTAACAATTTAAACATTTTCCCTCTCCTAATAATAACATTTGACTTTCGTTGGCATTGAATGTGCTACTATTAGTTTACCCGTTTAATTATAGATGCACTAGGATAAATACAATAAAGATTGTCTCTCACCAAATAGAATGTTTACTAAGAAATCACAATGTAACTATAGAAACACTACTAGGTATATATGTTGTGTGTGCGGGTGTGTGTTTCTGTGCGTGCGTGCGTGTGTGTTTGTGTGCGTGCGTGTGTGTGTGTGTGTCTGCTCTGTCTTCTCGATCCCCAGTGAGTCGTGGTGGATGTCTGCTTATACTGAGCCAGGATCCTCTGGAGGTTTCTTCCTGTTAAAAGGGAGTTTTCCTCTCCACTGTCACTAAATGCTTGCTCAGTATGAGGACTGCTGTAATGTCACTGACACTAGTCAGTGACTCGATGCAATTTGCATATTTTATATATATATATATGGTTATATGGTTATTCCTTCATTCAAAAGAGTCAGTATTTTGAACGGCTCTTTGGGGTAAACAACTCTCGAATGAACAGCTTTGTTCAAGTATCCCTTAATTCCCATCACCAGTGTTTTAGGCTTGTCCTGCCAGCAGGAGGTCATCGAGTTGACCCAGGACAAACTGGAAGGATTATGTCTCAAGGATGGCCATGGAACGCCTTGCTAGGGAGAGGACGGTTTGGGCCTCTCTGCTGGGGTTAGGGTGACTCAGACAGGTGGAGGATAACAGCTAAAATGAAACCAACACGCTAAACATCAGTTAGCAAAAGCGAATAAAGTGAGGCAAGAAATATTAAGAAACATTTTTTAAAGTAAATTCTGATCTAAATTAAACCGTAACAAGGTATCACACATGAGGGACAAATAGGAGGCAAAGTTGGAGATGTGGCTGTTTAATCTGATCATCAACAGTAACAATGCGTTAACTCGAAATGAGTGGAAACAGCCAGTGCATATGAAACCTCCCTCAGACTGTGACACTAACATTCCTCTGAGACTGAATCACTCTCTGGCTGCTACCTTGAGAACTCTGAAGCAGGCCGACAGCCAAATATTTCAGATAGAAGGTTGCCATAACGTGAGCTGAAGAGTTTCCAGTAAACACAAAGTAAATTTCCAGCCCATTTTCTCACCTATTAACCCCTTAAAATTCCAGGTTTCATGACTGTAATGTGTTTTGTGCCACATTTGAGCGAGACGTTGAAATGCAGTGGTCCTCAATCTTTTTGGCATCTCAAACTGGTTTCCCTTCTCCACGGAAGAGTAGAGTTGGTGGTAATCAGGTGAATAACCAAATGCAATAAAACACTAGCCTGGAAATGTACGCACAGTAGCCTAAGCAATGTGATTTTGCTCTGCAGGTCAGTTCAGTCACACTCCTTAGAAGCCTCAGCAGGTCAAGATCTGTCTTGTGTCTTGCCAGTAACAGCACTCGGTTGGTTTGGTGGGCAGGATGGCACAATGGAGCAGAACAACGACTAGTTTGAAGCAGCTTTGTCATCTTTAGACTATTTAGACTTGGGCATTTCTTTGAGTCAAGAACAGATGGAGGTATTTTATTCTTTATTTAGAAAGAGGGTGTGTTTACAACTTCTTCAGTGGTGTATAGCCTTTAGTCTTTGGGGACACCTGGAAAAAAACAGATTTAGTTAAGTCACAAAAAGGTTTTCATGCCATTTAGAAGTGTATTTCTCCATAAAAGTCCGAAATAACTCTCACATTACCAATACTGGCCTTTGTTTGGAGTTGTAGTGTCCACGTCTAACAGACACTTGCGCCAAAGAAAACCACGCGCCATTATTTCAGCATAAACAGTAAGAAACATCTGTCATATTTGACCCCTGGAAATAACAGAGTTGCTACATTTCGCTTTGAATAAAGAGAGTATTCCAAATAAACAACCATGATGTAAAATTTGTAATGGCTTAAATGTTACTTAAGATATTTTTACATAAACTGCTAAGAAATATGACATTGGAGCCATTTTTAAAATGGGAACAGACTTCGGTTGTGGTACAACTAGACGTTAGCTTGTCAGTCCGGAAGGACATTCACTGTTCCTCATTCAGGAAGCCATCGACATTAACTTTAGAATCCACACTGAAACAATTTTAGAATGGTCAACATATCTCTGTGAGTATTGTTCAAAGCTTGTAAAGATTTTCTTTCTGAGGAAAAACAAGATTAGATTTGAACGTCTGATTAGCTGGCTAATTGGAAGGGAGAAAGCAGTGAATCAGCTGTTGTAGGACAAGACAAAAACACTCAGAGGACACAAAGTCCTAAATGCTAGATAATCATGCTCATCCATGCCTAAAGCCACAGAAAGCCCCAGCATGTCTGGAAACGAACAAGTGGAATAGTTCAACCGTTTCCAATAACGCTGGTAAACCCCTGGTTGGTCAAACTGAACCAGAGTGGCAGGAGCCCACACATCAACTGTTGAGTACTGCTGTGTTGTGAATGGACAGAAGCCAGCAGCCTCACGAAGGAACAAAACACTTGCAGCACATGTTCTCAGGTAATATCGCCATGAAGACTCTGGATTCAAAACATGTTGATGATCACATCTTGGAGATTTCCCTAATGTTGATGATTTTGTTGCAGAATTCTCCTTGACATTTCCAGCCACTTCTCCAACTTTTCAGCATCTTCTGAAAGGTTCTTTTGACACCCCAGCTCTGGACTGAACTAATATTTTCAGGGTTTTTGCCCTCGACTGGACTTCGGTTTTCTCTCCAAACGCCTTTCAGACAACATGCCGTGATTTGGTGAGCGGGCAGCGAAGAGCCAAGTGTCAGAAACCAAACAGGCCTGAGTGTGTTTTACATTTTCAGTAAAACACCCTGAAGAAATGTCCTTTTATTACCTCAGAGTTTAGTTCGAATCCTCCATTTGTCTT